>NC_134198.1:4305453-4620892 GCF_964188355.1 Buteo buteo | reverse complement strand
ATACTGCCATTTCATTTAAATTGAAATTTGGTCAGTACTGTCATCACCTGATAGCGTATTATTTTCTCTACTACTTTCCCTATAATATCTTTGCTACTTGTCCATCACCAACTTAAAATACTATAATCTCTTAGCAGTTCCACAGCTCCTTGGAAAAGGAGGTTTTTCCAGCTTCCACTTTGAGAAATTACTGGATTCTACTGTGGATGGAGCATCCGTTCTCCACTCTATGACTGTGAAATTTAAAGTCTCCCGTAATGATACAATCACCTAGTAGCTTATCTCTCTCATGACACTAAAGCAATCTCAAGTCCAATGTTCATTGTAGAGCCCAATCCCTTTCCCACTACAGTCTCTTTCAGAATCCTTTCCTAACAAATTTTGAGACAAACTGATCCTCTCTTATCCACACTATTAATTAACATTTCTGTACTGCCGGCCATATTCTTAATATATAATGCTACCACATTATCTTAACAACTCCTTCTGCATTCCTTTCACAGTGTGCACCCTGCAGTACTTGCACTCCAGTTGCAATTAGTATTCTATCATGTTTCCGTTATCCCTCTAATATCCTGTTTCATGTCATGCACCAATAAGCTTAATTCTTCCATCTTCATGTGCACGTTGCTTTGTTGCATCTGTTATTGCCGCCTGACTTCACCTGGTTTCCTAGCTAGGTTAAGTACAGTATTTGCACTGATTTATTGTCTATCCAGTCACTGGGGTTTGGGGGTGTTTTTTCCCCTGGGTTTTCTGCTATCTGATTTTCCTTTCTCTTTGATACATCCTCACTGACTTGATTTTACTTTCTTTGTGTTGAAAGAAGGTGGTGGTAGTATAGCTGTCTCCCCAGTTTACCTTCTTCCCATGCACTGCCTTCTGCATTTTAAAGCTCTTCCCATCCATCATGGCAGACTTTGTCTTAGGAAAGTCATGTTCCAAGGACTCAGGTGGAACAGATCCCTAGAAAAGACTCTTCTTCATGGGAAGGCCCCTTTCTCTAATATTCATTCTGCCCTTTGGCAGTAGATTACTACTGCTTCTATTACTATCTTTTTTTTTATTGTGGTGTGTCTTTTCCCTTTAAAACTTTAGTTGATAGTACATTAAAAACTCTGTTTTCCTTTCTCTCCTTTCTATCTATGTATTTATACCATGCTCATCACCTTAGGATCTGGCTTTCTTTAGGCAACTAGAGTGTTTTATCAGAACATTAACAGCACTGCAAAATGCTTCTCTACATGGCCCTCATCTCAGACAAAAATAGAGTGCATTTTTGGGGTGCTCCTTGGTGGATGACTCTGTATATCCCATAATAAATACCTATTTCAGTTACACTGTAGATACAGGTACTTTGCAGTAGCTGGGGTGGTCTAAGGAGACAGGTGGGACAAGTTTGCAGGCTGAGATAATATTGTTATTATGCCAGCTGGTACAGTTGGGAAAATTAATCAAGCTTTTCAGCATGAAGGCACATCTTAGGGTCACTTGGTGTCTGAACTGTTAAAAATGTTAATAGATCTTAGTGTATAAATGGCACTTGAAGGTAGAGAAATACTACCCTCCTCTTATATTTCATGTTTAAGTGACCTGACTGAGTCACAAGGAAGCCTCTATAGTAGATTTAGAATCAGAATCAAGTGATCTGGGCCTAAAATATGTGCCATTCTTCATGACACTATTAATGATACCTGTAAAGAGCAAAATGGAGAAGAAACATGACGTACTATGGAAAAGTCATTCAAGAGTATGAACAGTTACTATAGGAAAACAACTCTAGAATGTCTGCCCACTGCTGTATAGACATCCATGATTTAAAAAAAAAAAAAAAAAAAAATGCAAAAAAGGGACGATGTAATCCAAAGAGCTTCCAGAACAAAATGGAAAGAATGAAAGAACATGGATACACACCCAGCTGTCACCTCCAAACATGGTGCTTAACCACGCACTGAATACAACCTTGTGGAAGCAGAATGGCAAACAAAGGACCCTATGAATAGCAGAGGAAACACACAGGATAACAACAGGAGGAAGGCCCTGGCCTAAACAGCAGCCAGTTTACACTTCTCTCCAGCTTTTCACATTTTGTCAAGGGGATGGTCAGTAGCTCCCATCCCACCAGTTTTGATCTAAGAATTAAATGACCTTGCAGGGTGAAGGAAATGGGATGATGCCCCGTAGCATTAAGTTCAAGATAGCACATATAACTGATGTATATAATGGCTAATAATAAGAATTATGGTAATAACATGAACATACAAGCTGGAAACAACTCGGAAGAAAGGCCAAGTTTATCAGAGAATGAGTAAGAGCTGACACTGTCAGGAAAGGAAATGCAATTCTAGATAGACCAGGGGAGTATCTCAGTAGAGACAAGGTTGCATGAGCGTCACTACCCAGAGCACTGGGAAGACGTACCCAGCCTGTTGTGTGCCCTTTCAGGGCTCTCAGACAGGAGCAGGTACAGATCATAATCAGGGGAACACAGAGCCAACAGCTTGTCTGGTCAGTTTGGGAAAATAAAAGCTGAGAGAAGATATCATGCCTCTCTATAAACATGTCCGATAAGTAAGCACTAGGGAAAGGAAGAGCTATTTAGTCTAAAAGCCAATACTGGCACAAGTAGAAACAGCCCCAAACTGACCATGAATACATTTGCTCTGGGAATTAGAAGAAGGTTTCCAATCCCTAGGGCGGTGGGGTTCTGAAACAGCCCCTGAGAAGGCCATTGGGATGAAAACCCCTAAGTCCCTTCAAGCTGAGATTGGTCACTTTATCAACAGTGATCTCACGTCACCATTCAAGAGAACAGAAACTTGACTCAGTGCCCCACAAGGCCACCAGCCCCAGTTCTATGTTCCTTCCTAAATAATAATACCTAGTAATTAAACAACACTGTCTCTTCAAAAACTGACCACTTAAGTAACCCGTCAACCAACGCTATGATGTCTTCTTGGAAGAGGACGTGCTATGGCGGGGAGCTTGAGCAGCTGACTCCTGCATCTCATCTTGCAGAAAGCATTAAACATAAGGTATTGAGATGAAAAAAAGTTGTAAGCAACATTGGCTTATATTTAGAAGTATCTGTATAACAGCAAGCACATGCCCGTTACCCCTAGGAACTATTCTAAATAAAGATAAACTTAACCATATGTTTACAAGAACTTCAGGTTGTAAGATCCTCAGGGCAGGGAGTCTGCCTCTACACTCTGTATTTTTAACGCAAAGTACACATCTATACAAGTAACCACAATTTTAGACTGCTACTGTTGGTAGCCAGTTGAAGTTACTTCATTAACCTCAGATGTGGAAGCAATTACTAGCAGGTACTCAGACCTTTTTGAACAGTGAGACATCTGAAATACTGTGCACGGGTCCTATTTCTTACATCCACAGCAGGGGTGTAAATATTCACAGGCATTTAAGCATCACTTAAGCAACAGCAATAAAGACCCTGAGCATTTTGCGAGAATTAATGACTGCCTGAGAGTGTTAATAGCCTGAGGTGGAACTCTGGGCCATTAACCCCAACTGGTCATTAAACTTCAGGAGAGGTCCAAGGCTGAGGTCATTATGACAGTTATGAATTCTAGGGGGGGAAGGTGTATTTATATATGTTGATTTAACACTATTTCAACCATACTGTTGTAGATCAAAGCTACAGATAGGCTAAAGAAACTACAGATCTTTAGATGCTGGTAACAACTGTCAACCCTTCTTCACCTCAACGGAAAAGACTGAAAGTGTCAACACATCAGAGAATTCCCAGCCGGGTTGGAAACATTTTCAGCATTTGTAAAACATTCACAAAAGCAGGCAGGTAGTTCCAAAAATTTCATAAAATAAACCCCTGAGAATCAGTCCAGACCGCTCCCTTAGGGCCACAGACCCTGATAGGTATAAGCCCAGATACAGGGGGGGGAGATGAAGTGCATATAGACAGAAAAAGGGGTAAAATTCACTCAGATTCAGGGTCTAGCTCCTCTTGAAGTCCCAGATGAACCTTGATGGTACTAAACACAGAGGCCACCTCCCGGCCTCTGCACAGACACCTAGTTTACAGAGCCTGTGCATTTCTGGCAGCTTTGCCACACAACGTCAGAGAAAGGACGAGGGGCTGGCGCGCTGCCGAGGGTCAGCAGTGACACCAGCTGGGGGGTTGCCCACCTCATGGGATGCTGCGGATCAGAGGACACCGGAGAAGAGCCGGACACCTTGAACACAAAGCTTCCCACAGCCAGGAAGAAGTACGAAGCTACAGTGATTTGAAAAGCTTATCAAACAGGGCAGAAAAGGCCCACAGGGCAGTCTGGCCCCGTGACAGGCAATGGCAAAATTCCTACCGGTTTCGCTGGAGACAGGAGCTCACCACAGACGTTCTTTGCCACATCTTGCACAAGATTTCCAGCTAATTTCTAGTGAAGAACTGAAGAGTACTAAAAAGTTTTAGAAAGACAAATAATAAAAAAGAGCTAAGTAACATATTACTCTCAGTTGTTTGGAACAATTAAAACATAAAGACAAGTAGCATTTCAGATACACACATAGGTACTAAAAAGAAAAGCTGCTCACAATATATCTAATTCCCCAACTGTTTTCGCCGCAGCAGGATAAGATACCAGGCATAAAGTAGTGTGCTGGCAAGGAGCCAGAGCATTCCTGGATCACCCATATGTTAGATGTGCCTGGCATTTTTTACAACGGTGCAAGAGCACCTCTATAGTCAAGGGTCAGCGAGTATTTCCATTATAAACAAAGAAGTTAAGGTTCTAATAGCTTGCTTGTTTCAAAAGTCTCAGTAAAGAATTGCAAAAAAAATGTGTAGAGAAAAGCCTGATGAAAAATGCTATCAGACAATTTTATTTCAGAGATCTTCCAACCCCAATTTTTCCAGAGCCTGGGAAAAAAATAGCCTGTAATATTGTTTTTTAAAGCTTTTAGTTTGCTGGCAGTTCTGGAGGTAGTGCATGTTTTTTTCGTCTGTGGATGTGACCCATGCAGAGTTGGGGCATCGTTACGATCTCTGCCCTTGGGGTTCCCTTCTTCTACGGGAATCACGAAGCACAGCAGCACACTTAGAGCAGGAGGTTATGGCTCGCACTTTCTGTAAAGGGACTGGCAAAGGTTAATACACCTGCTAGACGCATCCTGCTAGACAAACATTATTTTGCCTTCACAGGTCAGCAAGCTACCTCCTTATCAACCGCATTTTAAACCGAGATTGTACAACGCCATGGCAAGCCCACCCAGCCATGGGCAAATGAATATTAATGTCCTCGGCTGCTTCTAATAAAATCAACATGCCTTGCGTGAGCCACCATGGCCTCAGGTCCACCCCAGCACGTCAGACCCTGCGCCGGGGTCAGCAACTCACCCGGAGCTCTCTATGGGGGTGCGGAGCAATGTTAGTTACTCATTAGATGGCCTCCAGCCTGTTCTGTGCCAAAGGCTCGTTAGAAGCCGGACTTGCAAAGCACAACTCTTTGTTGGTGTTGAACGAATGATTTTTGGTGCGTGCTACTTGCCCCAAAGGTAACAGGTACCTGAGATGATACCCGTGCCTTGATTTCAGTGGGAGTAATCTGTTGTTTTCAGCTAAAAACTGAACGCAGAAGAGCCTCGCAGCGTACTTCAGCCAGACGTGGCTGTGGTGACGACTTCGAAACTGCCGTGGCACCTGCGTGTTTGAAGGCACTAACCAGGATTTTATCATTTACCTTCCTGCTTTCCCCTAAAATGCTAACCCAAATTATTACTAGGAATAGAAACAATACCATCACCCTACTCACAGAAGAGTGGTTTGTAAAACAGACTCTTACCTTTGACATAAAACCAGATACACTGTTCTTGCAGATCCAGCATCGTGCCGCTCAAAAGCCATGCTTTCTGGGATATTTATGATCAGATCTAAAGTACTGGCACATCCAATTAAATGATGGGGATCCATATTTTAGAGAATGAGCCAAGACCGAGGACAGTTTAAAGAATGAGGACAGTTACGGCACAGCCTCTTCTATTAGCAAGAGTATGCACCAGTTTCACCTGTGTTACGGGGCATTGACTTCTGAAGGGCAGGTTTTTAGAACATGTTAGTTAGGTGTGGTTGGCAAGAACCATTGCACACCTTTAAATCCTAGCGGAGACAGTGCAAGCACATGCTCCCTCAGGACTCATCATGGCAGAAGAGAAGGAATGGGTTTGAAAGTCCCCATATGCCCAGCAGAGTCTCATCGTGAGGAAAAGCTATAGATAATGGCCTGTGGTTTGCAGTTATCTACTCCTAGTTCTTTACAATCAGGGGAATGCCACATATACCACAAGCTGAGTGCAAGATGAAGCAATTAAACCAGATCCTTAAAAGGAGTCTGAGCATACTTTGCTTGGAGCCATCCATTACAACAAGCAATATATCAGACACCCTTCATTATCTGGAATCTGTCCTGCAGGTACTGGAATTTCTCCCGCTTGCTTTATATTGGGCAAGAAGCTGAATTTTTCCCTATAGTCCCATACAAAGGGTCTTACACCGGTTCCCACTGAGAGTCATAAGCATATGCCAAGAGACCAGAATCTGAACTTTGAGTAAGATTTATTAATAGGTTCATGCACTCTAGCTAAGTGTAACGGAGAGTGACCTCATGGGGATAACTAACTACTGCTTACAGCAACTCTCCCATTTCTGTTAGCTAGAATCAACTTCTGGTTATCTTTTACCTGGACAATATTGTTAACAGCATATCTTTGGATTCATAACAGTGTAAGAAGCCACCAGAATGGTCAAAGAGATATTTATAGCATGCTTGCTTTACTTTGGTCTCCCGCACTGCCTCCGATAGAGCACTCGTTCCCCCTTTACGTTGGAGTCTCTGACCAAAATCCAGTGGCAGAGTCTGAGGCTGTGATAATCCCTCCGGAGAGTCAGTTTGATTTCCCTGTGTGACCTCTCTGTGTTGTAATAAATGTAAAGATTCAGAATCTAAATCAGAGGAAATCCTATTGTACCAGGACTAAAGCTGGCGAAGTCCAAGACATTGACCTGTAGTTTGGGAGCTTTTTCAGTAGATACTTCAAGAACAAGAATATCTATTTGCCATGAAAATACTACTCCTTATCCCAGCTTTTGTGTGTTTTGTGTCTAGGACTAAATTCTCTCTGATGAGATTTATATTCATGCACTAAGAAACATCTGTTTTCCTTAGCAACAGTAAATTTCATAATAACCGCGCTGCTACCAGCCATAATTTAAAGATCCTGCTCAGTCCATTTCCTATTGAACATGCCTTGGTTTCCCTTCCCTATTTTAGCTGCGTGCTGCTGGAAGTACAGGAAGGTCCCACGCAAACTCCAAGTTGGTATATTTAGGAGGGCTTTGGATTGAAAGAACTGGAACAGCCTTTACTTTCCTCTCTTCCTTGGTTTTCATAATTATTCTTTCCGTGACAGTTCCCATCCTCAGATCAGGATTATCTTGGTTCTCTGGGTGCAACTCTAGTCCTTAATCTTCCTTCTGCATCGGTGCATGGGTGGGAGCATGTGTGTGCACGTCTCATTGAAGAAGGCTTCCCCGTGAAAGCACCATCGCGGAGCTGAGGGTTGGCTCCCCGCGCTCCCCCACTTCAGGAGCACATCCTTCCAGGATCAGCTTCAGCAACACGGAGTGAAAGTTGCTCAGCTTTGGAGATGAAAGTGAAAGTTCACGCGTGGTGCCTGGGCTGCGCGCTGCTGATTGTTGCTTAGTGTCGTGGTTTAACCCCAGCCAGCAACTAAGCGCCACGCAGCCGCTCACTCACTCCCCCCTCATCCGGTGGGATGGGGGAGAAAATCGGGAAAAGAAGTAAAACTCGTGGGTTGAGATAAGAACGGTTTAATAGAACAGAAAAGAAGAAACTAATAATGATAATGATAACACTAATAAAATGACAACAGTAGTAATGAAAGGATTGAAATGTACAAATGATGCGCAGGGCAATTGCTCACCACCCGCCGACCGACACCCAGCCAGTCCCCGAGCGGCGAATCCCTGCCCCCGCTTCCCAGTTCCTAAACTAGATGGGACATCCCATGGTATGGAATACACCGTTGGCCAGTTTGGGTCAGGTGCCCTGGCTGGCCATGAGAAGCTGAAAAATCCTTGACTATAGTCTAAACACTACTGAGCAACAACTGAAAACATCAGTGTTATCAGCATTCTTCACATACTGAACACAAAACTCAGCACTGTACCAGCTACTAGGAAGACAGTTAACTCTATCCCAGCTGAAACCAGGACACTTAGCAATGAAATGCGCGACACGTGGTGATGGTGCAAAGATACCAGAGCATTTTTTTAAAAAGGAAAAAGAAAAGGGATAAGAAGGTCACACTTATAATCGCTAGATAAACGGGAACATTATCAGATGCAGCAGCTAGAGAGGAGGTCGTACTCTCCCAGCCTGTCTATGAAATCTTCTTTCCTCATTTACTTTCATCACTGAGGGACAAAAGAGGAGGCAAATTCAAAGTGTTTTGTCCCCATTCCTGCCTCACTGTTAGCAATCCCATTCCATTTTAGCACATTGGAATAAGATCTTCTTTTCTTTTTCAAAGTAGGGTTGCTCCTGGGTTAAAGGGAAAAAGGCAAAGAATCTGCCACATTACATTGAAATAATGGATTTAGAAAGAAAAACATTTATTAGTGTAGGTGAAAACACAGATATTATTTTCAGGCTGGAGCGAGGCATCCCATTAATAATGATTTAGCACGGATCCCAGAGGCAGCTAAATAAAACAGGAAGGCTAGGCTGAGCTAGGCAAGCGGCTTATGATTACAGTTACACTCCAGCCTCAGTGGAAAAAAAATTAAAGAAAGAGAACTGACATCCTTCACAAAGCAGAGTACAGAAGAAATGTGACTTGTGGCCTTTTGTTAATACAGTATCAACTTTAATTGAACCTCCAGGCTTTGATTCAAGTCAATATATCTGGAGCTTCCTGGAACAATAAATCTTGATGTTAACCACAGTAGAGGTCAATCTCTGTCTAATATATGCTTTGTAATGCATTTAAAGTAGAGGTATAGTATGTAGATGGTGAATTATTCATACACACAAACTATTAATGAATAAGTCAATATAGGAACAAGATTTGGGACCTTTAATATGAGAAAGAGAAATTAGCTCTGCAGGAACACAGGTTCCCAACGATAGTCTAACACTGTGCTCACCTGAGTCCTCATGCTATTTATTTCTACCAACCTCATCTGAGCCCATTTCTAGGCTGAAAATTCGCATTCAGAGACTTGGGAGTTTGGGAACGTGCCTCCCCCACATTGAACACGACCTCCGGGAATGGGCTGAGACCCCTGTACACCTCGGAGCAATCTTTGGTTCCCAGAGCTGCCCTGCCTGGGGGTACACCACGACCCCCGCCACGGCACCCGCGTGCGCAACCTCAGCCCTCGCATCCCCCCGCCACCCCGGCCGGCGGAGCCGGAGCTGCGGATGCTTTCCTCCTGCCCACCGGCCCCGGGAGGGGAGAAGGCAGACCCAAGGACGGCGGGCACCATAGCTGTCAGAGGGGAGGCTCAGTTCAGGTCCTGCAACTTACCTGAGCCTTCTGGGCTCACAAATCGTAGATACGCCACAAACCACGGTGCAACGGGCACGGCCGCGTGGCTCATCAGATCTGAGAGTGGGGCTGTTTCACAGGAGACGGGGACTACGTGGTCGTGGGCGAAGTTGAGCCTCCGGTGCATGAGTTGTCATTTTATAATGGAGCCTGGTGCCTCAGCATAGCAAACTATCAGACGCAAAACTCAAGTTACTATAAAAGAGCACGGCTACAATTAAACGTTTTGAAAGCAAAGAAAGCCTTCCCATTTCCCTTCCAACTCCTCTGTGATACACAGCCACTCCAGCCAGTCCCTGCTCATACGTACTGCTAGAGAACATTACAGAGAAATCTCTGCCCCCCTCTCTCATGAGAAGGAATAGCACTGAAGCCAAATAAAAGTTGTAGTGTTTAAACTATGGTGCAGGAAAAGAAAAAGCGAGGAAAAACAGTAAGATACCACTTTAAACAACATGTTACTTGAGAAAGCCAGTCACAGTTGATGAGTACAGAAGACATGGGCCAGCCCATGGCTCTTGGCTGCAAGAAGAAATGTGTTACAACACGTGCAACAGGAACAAGAGATCTGCTTTAAATGAGATATGTCTCCTTTCATTCCTCAGTGAGCATGTATCTTTTCCAATAACATTCAAGGAAGTCAGTAAGCACATCAATAAGAGAATGTGGCAGTGTTTGCCAAGTGTCATTCAGACGTGAGAGAGATTTAACCATTTAGCACAACTCCCTTGCCCCGTTCAGTCATTGGACTTGCTTGTTACAGCTGCCAGATCTTGAACAAATGTCTTGACAGAAGCATCTCCACTGGTACCGCTGTCAAGTCGGTGAGAGTGCCTCATCAAAGGAGAAATAAAATTAGGGATGCAAACTTCATTTCTCAAATGGCAAGAACTTGCCACGGTGAATAGCAGCTGCAAAACTCCAGTCCTCAGGCCTTTGCTAGATTTAAACAATCTTTAATAATTTCACCTGAATACAAATCCTAACGATGCATTTAGGCTGCCTCAATTTTGTAACATAATCTGATTTTTCTGTAATGCAATCTGACCCACTACCTATGTGAAAACTCAGTGGTGGACAAAAACTACAGAGATCAAATAGAAGAGGTGTCTCTGCTTTGGTTCCTTGGGAAAAGTATTTTGCCAAACCCTACCATTTCCCTGCTCTTTGGTGTGTTGGGCCACTGAACCGGCAGCAGAGGTCTGCTTACAGCTTCCTCAAATGTCTGTCCCTGTCATCCTTGGGTCACTGAAAGCAGTTTCCAGACAGAGGAGCTTTGATCTTCTCCTCTTCCCTCTCCAAAAAGTTTCTGTCAAAAGCTCCTGCAACCTCCAGCTTGAAGAATAAAGGATTTGTCTGGGTTCTGGGGCAGAGTGTGATGTTGTTCATGACAGTATCTTATTTGTTTCTGTGTAAGAACCACCTGATCACAGTTGTATAGAAGTGTAAAATATGTAGAAAGTGTAGGAAAACTTCTATAAGAGAAAGATCTGGGTCTGCTGCCTATTCTGCTCCCTTCAGCTGCATTGTAGACACAGCTTTTATATGCCAAGCCTTTCTGGGTTAATTATTCTTCCTGAAAGTGCTGGGGAGCAAAAACACTGCTGTGTATCAGCAACCAGACTTCTCTGCATGTCAAGCATAGATGTTCTCTGGTAACACATCTTCTTGATATATGTAGCCACAACAAAGAGAAACATAACCCTTCAAGCAATTCAACACATTCAATATTTGAACTTCACATTTCAAGAATTTGTTGTACTTATTTTTTTCTTTTAGAAAAAAGAAGAGAGGAAGAGGATTGTGTACCTACGAGTTTTGACACAGCACAGACCACCTTCCACCCTGATTACACACCAGCTGCCCTACTCTGTATCCCTAAAACTAAACAATTGTCAGTGTCAGCTTCCCACTTCCAAAGTTTTCAGTATCATCTCCAATGATCCTGAAAGCTCTACGGAGGGAAAAAAAAAAAAAACTCTTCCTTCACATGAGTGATTTTCTTATTCCTTAAAAATCCTTTTATCAATAATTCTTGACAAAGCAGTCATTATCAGCAGTCTAGTGTCTTTTCTCAAGGTATTTAGAGCTAACAAGATTTGCCACAGCCTGTTAATGCTCTCACTAGCCAGCCATTATCCAGACTAACCACCAGCTTCACGGTTAATATTGTTACTGAAATGTGGAACTTGAATTTTTAGCCTTTTGACTTATGGGACTGGTGTATTTGATAAACTCATAATTAATAGGTTGAAATGAGAGAGGCAGGAAGTGCTTGCTGTTTCGGGCATGAAGCAGATGTTTAAAAGCATCGTGTGTTTCTGGGAATATCGGAGCGCAGGTCTGCAAGAGATCACACAGATTATTGAGTCAAGTCCCCAGCAATCAAAGACAATATGAAATAACTGTTCAGTCCGTAGAAAATGTGTAGGACTATAGAAAGCTCGGGTCCTTCTAGGTCTGCTGTTCCTGGAACATCTGTCTCACAAAGCCCTGCTCACCTGTGACAACATATTCGTTCTCAGCACTCTGTATCAAACCAAAGACTAAAAGACCAGAAGCATCTGAATGCACCGAAGGTAAATACAAGGAAAGATCACTGATACAAGAAATATCCAAAGTCCCAAAAGCAGGTCTCTAATCATCCCATGAAGTAGACTGCAGCCGACGAGCAGAAGAGTGTGCAAAACAAGCAAGACAAATTGCTAGCTATCGCAAGCAAGCGGGTAACTTTTTTTCTGAATACTGTTAATGTAATGACAAGTCCACCTCAAAATACTCTCTCAAAGGCTTTCAGGAGTCAAATATAAAGGGATTTTCCTTTGAAGATTAGCACCACTGCTAATCTTGAGGGATTTGGAAAGTCACTCCATATTAAAATTAGACCGAATTAGGCATCCTACCCTCTGGAAGGCTTTGAAAGACCCACATTGAAAATCCTCAGCTCCCTGTTTAATCAATTGAGAGAGGCAATGGCTATGCCAAGGCAAATCATCTACCATCCCAGCCTGACCTCCGCGTCTCTCCTCTGGTTGAGTTAGGGTCTGGCAGCCCCAGGTAGCAGGCACTCTGATGGAGAGATGCTTCATCTCCTGGATGAAGCGGGATGCTGACCCTGTACTTCTAGCTCTTGATTTATTTGTGCATGTTTATCCATGTGAGAATATGGTTATGTATACAATCTCCACCGGAGTAATAAGAACAAGGGTCCTCTTGAGGAGTGCTAAGGCATTTGACCTTTAGGTCACTAGCTGGAATTTAATCCAATCTGGTAGTTATTGAAAATCGGTAGTGTCCAATGGCTTTACTGTGGCCTGCTGGCATTTCATGAGCTGATGGTTTCCCAGGCCAGATCCTGTTGGTGAGGCTTGTGGAGCCCTGGAAGTAGCTTTGCCTTTGGTAGTCTGAGCAGACCTGCTAAAACAGTAGAGGTTTGAAATTACTGAACTTTTCCTTCTCCAACTCACTCTGGAAAAAGAGACATGCTAGCTGGCTCTTTCAGGGAAATCTAATTTTCTCAAAAAAGCTAGCTGCACTATCCCATCAATGGGGTTGCAGAGCAACTTGCAGAGCAACACTTCCAAATGTGAACGGTGCTTGTGAAACCGTGGTTACGTGCTAGTGACAGCTTGGGGCTTTGAAGGAAGATTGTAAGCTCCCGAGCTCAGAGTTTTGTTTCGCTGAGAAATGAGTAGGATGGCAGGGTTTGGCACCCCAGAAGCACATGCCTGCTGGTACCGTCCTCCGTGTCCCTTGCTCTTTGTTCCGCAATTTCTGTTGACCACTGCCCCCAGCTGAGCTGACCGAGCTCAGGCTGTTTGCTCTCAGCTGGATACAAGGACTGAAGAAACCGGTGAAGCTTTTCCTAGGCATTGCAGCCAGGCTCTCACCTCTGCTCATGCATTTTATTTGATGGTGTCATGCAGTCCCTCATAGCATTTCCACCTCTCCCATTGCAGAGAAGAATTAGTTTCGCAGCTGCCTGTGCCAAGCAGCCTGCTGACAGACACAGGTCAGTGGGTGAGATAACTAGCTACCCCTTGCTGAGACTGAGGGAAAGAGAAGGATCTGATGAGGAGCTATGCATATGTATCTACATGCCAGGCATATTATGTCACTCAGTAGGTTTCCTACTCTAGCCCCTGAGCCCCTCTTTTCCATTTTGCTGGCATCTTCCTCTGCCGTTTCCATACGTCTTGCCTGGAGGTTTGCTGCATAAATGTTTTTACAAACGGGTTGTTAGAAATGCTACAGTTGCTAATCTAACACTACAGAGCAGCAATGGGCATTTTGTTGAATGTGTCTTTTCCACCTCTTGACCAGAAAGAAGACCCCTGCATTCCTACGTTGCTGAAAAAACGATGCACATTCTCCTCTTGCTCCTCTCCACAGTGTTCCTTTAGCCTAATTCCTCCCAATAACTACAACTACCACTTTTCAGAATGTGCGGTTGTCCTGAACTTTCCTTCCTTGGATTTGCGGTGACTGTGACAGCACTTCTGCCCCCACCAGTCTGAAAAAAACTTGTGCCATCCTCAGAAAGCAAGTATCAGGCCACTTCCACCAGCCTCCCAGGTCCAATTTTTTCTTGCCTCCAGAGAATTATAAATGAAGAGTCTTCCTTTCCTACCACAAGCCTCATTATTAGTAGTATTACAGAACTGTTCAGCCTGTGATGGGATTGTGTCCATCTATGTATAAAACCAGGATCCCATAACTTAAATGACCTGCATTACTAATCACAGTGAGCTCAGCCAGTGATTAGAAGACTCTCTAGGAGTCCGTGCACAGCTTCTGAGGAGCTTGCGAAAGGCGATCAAGAAAAACTAATTTCTACATGCTGCAGAAGGAGCTTTATATGTGAAATGTCTACAAAGTTTCACACCTCTAATGAGTTTGCACCTCTAAAGAGCTGAAAACCACTGCAGGAGGCGAAGGGAAAAACATGACACAGAAGGGAAGAGTGATGCCTGCTTACAGATATTTTCGATATCTCCTGTGCTGAGGATTAATTTCCAATCATATCATAGTCCATCCAGGATTTAGTAATGAAAATTAGCTACTCAGTGCCATCTCACAAACTCCCACCTAGGCTTTAACTCCTTTTTAAACAAGACTGCAAAGACCCAAGCAGAAACATCTCCAGAGCAATCCTGCAGCCACCATCCTCAGATTTCACTCAAGCCACCATGAAAAGGTCTTGGGCTTCGGGTGGAATATTGTTTTACCCAGGTCTGTCTTCTCTACCGTGATTCAGCCAAGACACAGTTAACTCTCCTTTGGGCAAAGCCCTCAACGAACACTCCTGTTTCTTTGTTACTAAACAAAACCTTTCTGATAGTGGTGAACTATTTGTGGAGACTGTTACCTGCAAATAGTCGGCAGCTGAGTGCTTTAACAGGGATCAACAAATAGCTGCTGACCTGTCCTGTTTTGCAGGCTGAACACAACTCTTCAAGTTCTGCAGTTCTTTGCCATACCGTAACTCTGGACCTTGGAAGAACTGTTACACCTTTAATGTAATCAGGGTGAGCTTAATATAAAAGTAACGTTACGTATTCTTTGGGTTTTTTTGTTGTTGATGTTACTTTCCCTGTAATATCCCAAAGCAAAAAGAGGAAAAAGCATATCTAATTTAAAAGATAAGCAGAACCTGAGATGACCCTGATAGCACAGGTGAATGATGCAAAAAGCTTCTTCACCACTTCCTTCATCCTCAGACCAGGCTACCCACAAAGTGCTTCTGATTTTGGGGGTCTCCAGATTCTTCAAACTTTCTGGATACCCAAAACATTTCAGTGGTAAAATGTCCACTCCTGCCTTAACTGGAAGACTACGTATTTCCTAACAGATACGTGGCTAGAGCTGGTGATCCATGCGTGGACCTCATATTCCATATGGCACTTCACTTAACTGAAAATAGTTCAACTTGTTAATATCATCCGCTTAGCAGTTTACATGTTAAACTCTTAGATATTGTATGTTATTTTTCAGACAGATTAAACACAGTTAACAAGAGTCCTCAGAAAAGTCTAAGCTACAATGTCAAATGGAAAATTATTTATTAGAGTAAAAGATGGACATTAATACGAGATTTCTATATTGCATACCTAACTAGCTGAAGGAGACGTGATACTGTTTGTAAAGGAAAATGAACTGCTGGGCTGGATGGAATTTTATGCACGAACAAGGCACAGAAAAAAAAGCACACACTGCTAAAATTTGCTGAGGCATCCTTTGCAGAAAAGGTCCAGAGCGCAGTGCCATACTGCAGGGACTGTGTAACCTTGAAGACTTAAGTAATAGAGGGAATTTAATAATAGGCACAAAAGGTCACGCCTGTAAAGATATTCTATTACAGAAAAAGTTTCTGTTAAAAGCTGGGAGCACCCCTATTAGAAATAAGAGGGAAGGAGTATACCTGGCCATACTAGGTAAATGCACGGTGACTGTGAAGTGCCAGTATATTATGGCAATAAAAGGACACTAGAGGAATGTGAGGATATATCAGTATTTCCAGCAGGGTCAAGCTCCAGGTAGGGAAATTCATCCTGATGGGCTCACCAGTGCAAAGGTGATCAAAGGATGGAAAGCCCATCTTCTGATGGGCTGTGAAGAAGGCTGGCCGTGGCAGTCTGCTATTGAAAGGCTGAGAGGTGCCATGACTCTTCTTTGTAAATCCCTCGGAGAGAAACAAGAACTATTTCCACAGACGCAAGGCTGACCCAGGGACAATGGGTACATACTGGCCTGAATAAACTTCATATGGAAATTAAAAGACTTCTAACTATGAGAGGAGCGGATTTCTGATACCACCTCCGAGTAAAAGTAATGGAGATAACAAACATCTCGGCTATTTTTAAGATGCAATGATCGGTTCTACGGCAGGATTATTCAGAGCTTTGTAAGGTCAGTGATAAGAGGGGGTTAGGCTCAACACCAAACGTTCACCTGAATCCTCTGCCCCCTGTTCTATACATCGTGGTACCCGATAACGACTGCTGTCTCCTGCTGCCTTCAGTCCCGTCGCGCTCGGAGCACTCTGCAGAACTAACCCTGTCCTCAAGTTCAGGGCTGAGATAGTTTCATCAGCTCTGATTTCCCACCACAGCTATGTTCCACCAGAGATACGGAGGCACCGAGAGAGAGAAGAATAGACAGAGCCACAAAAAAATGAGTTTTTGTAGGACTGGATCAGGAGCATGGAAATCATTTCCATTAGTGTTTAGCTCAGATCAGGAACACGTATTTGAAGTGAGTCTCCCAGCTGCCCCCGCTTAAATGTACCTGACTTTGTGCACAGCTATCACACACAAGCATGGACTGGATTTATTTCAGATGAAACTAAACCAGCGGATGCACTCGAGAAGCACACGTGATGCTCTCCAAACACTTACCAGCGTTCAGCCCTCGAGACCAGAAGAGCCTGATCCAAACTAATCTGCAGCAAAGCTCCAAAATGTAAACAGCGTGGATGTTGGTTCCGCAGCACCAACCGATTTGCTTTATGGATCTCTTCCCGTTGTGCCACAGTACGTGCTTATGTAAATGAAGCCGCTATACTGTTATGAGACAAAAATGATCATGTCCCTCAGAACATAGGAAATCAACGTAAAACTCATTTCTTTGGCCTTTTCTTAGGAGTTCTTCACTACGTCTGCTCCAAATTTCCTGCAAAGTGTTAATCAAAGTACTTACTATCCAGTCAATTGAAAATTGTTCTTTTTCATTTTCTTTCTTGGGAAGAGCTTAGATAAGAAAGCCCGATGCAGCATGTAAACAGGGACTGCCTGGGAACAGACTTTTCTTAAATGCTTTTCAAAATCCTCCTCTGGAAACCTCAAGGTCATATGTGACTTTCAGGTCAGTTTGCAGTCTAGCCTGAGGTCACGTTCACAGATCTGCTGGTTTGATCCACAAAAGCTCTTACCAGACAACGTTGTCTGATTTCTGCTGTTTCCTATTTCTGCTTCTAACTGTCCTCCTCTTGGAACTGGAAAACCAGGAAAAAAAAAAGACTGTTCTGTTTTATACACTGTTGGTTTGGAAATTCAGAGATATTCTCCCCACTATCAGACAGTTTCTGACTGCAGGCTCTGATCTTCCAGCTGATAGGGTCTGAAATTAGGCTGAATCCTATAAAGCACAAAATGGGCAAATGTATTTACCCTGGATCATTTGTTATTTCTGCCTGATGCTGTGGAATCTCCAGCAGATGACTGCACAGTATGCATTGCTGAATTATGCAGATAACAGATGAATTTTAGGGTAGTGGCTGCCTTAAGCAAACACTATCTTGCTATTGTGAATTTAATATTACAACTATTTTGGCACTTTTCTCTGTTTCATCTGCTTATTTTAAAAGCAGCGGTATTTGTTTGCAATGGCATTGTAATACCCTCATAATCTTAAACCATAATGCCAATAAACCACCACTGACATTGTAATGGCTCACATTACCATATCATTATAGATGTAAAAGTCAGTCCCATATACTTCCTACAACATCAGTATTGGTGAGGCAGCCATTAAGATGTCAGTGGTAGAGCAGAGAATCGCCATTATAAGCTTAGTCAAGATAATAAAACATTGCTAAAGGTAGCTACAGGGCCATGCTCAGCAGCTGTTTCCAAATATAAACCTCTCAGCAGTTTAAAAATAAATTTTAAATTAGCCAAATGCTCAAATCCACATTAAGAACTGATGTTTATGTCAGCAAAAAAAAAGTCCTATTTAAGATTGTCAGAGGTTGGGGTTTTCTTTAATGCCTATTGTGAAAAGGCATCTTTTTAAAAAATATTTCAGTATACTTTAAATCACTGAAAAATTGAGGGACAAAACCTGTGCTCCTCCTTTAGCTGTAAATGTCCTTTGTTGCCAGCAATGGAAATGCCCTGCTTAAAATGAGAACACACCCAGGTTGTATACAAGATTTCACCTACTACAGCTGAATCCAGTGGTGAAATACTTTGCACATAGGAGTTTATATTCTACAGCATACACAGTTGGTTATATTCAGGCCTTTCATTGCTAACAGTATAATTCGAAGTCATATCAGATTAAACTTTTGCATCAGATTTTTTGAAGCAATACAATACCAAGGGGACTAATGAGAAGTAGTTAATATTCTGGCAAAAGGGAAAAATTATGTTAATTTGGAAAATATAGAGGATTCAGACTGGCAAGCACAAATGGAAGTAACAGAACACAATGCACACAGCAAGCCAAATATACTAAAATAAGAACATTCACTGCAGTAACAGCTTACATTCATGGACATTGCGTTCATGAATGTGTTGAGATAACACAATCACGCTGCTGGATTTCTTTATATCTTGTACATAAAAATCAGAGGTGACTCTTCTTAAGTGAATTTTAACCATCATAAAATTCAGATAATACATAAGAAAAACGTAACTGGAGACTTTCCTTCCTCTCCATTTATTAACTACTGTTCAGGAGGAGGCAGTGGAGCCCTCACCTGTGTTGCTCAGCCTGTATGGAAGCAGGAGACGCCTTGGTTTCACCGACACTTCTTAGGGGAATAAGTGCTTGACGGGGCAAAGATGTTCTTGAAATTGGCCCTTCATCTGACAATATGCAATAAGGTAGTGTGGAGCATCGTTAATACACAACTCCACTTCTACAAAAGATTACGCTGTCGAATGGGGAGTTTGACAAAGCCAAATTTTTAACAGTCTATTAAAAAACCTGCAAAGACAATGGAAACTGTGTTGGAAACACCTTATTTCTTCCAAATTATTTTTCCTAAAATCACTGTGGAACTTGAGTGACTGATATTCAAATGCCTGTTTGGATTTGTTGGGTTTCCAGTGATAAGGCAAGTCTGCGAGGGCAGAGGAGATAATAGAAGTAATTTTGACTCTTTCACTCGGGTGATGTAATCTTTGTGCTTTATGAAAGCATGTTGTAGCTATTGTTTTCAACATTATTGATATTCTATGCAGGTGAATATCGTCCTCTCTTCAGATTCATGGTAGTTATGACCTTATTTCGGCATGTAAGAATGGAAGGTGATGGTCTTTGATTATGCCTATATACACCCCTGTGTATGTGACTATCTGTATGGTCATATAGGCTGCTGAATGCACATTTAGGTAAAAAAGCAAAAAGAGATCAGGCGTAATTATTTGTCTACAAGAAGATGTCGTGGTTTAACCCCAGCCAGCAGCTAAGCACCCCGCAGCCGCTCGCTCACTTCCCCCCCACCCAGTGGGATGGGGGAGAGAATTGGAAGGAAAAAGGTAAAACTTGTGGGTTGAGATAAGAACAGTTGAACAGAACAGAAAGGAGGAAACTAATAATGATAATAATAACAATAATATAATAATAACAATAATAATAAAAGAACTGGAATATACACAATGCAATTGCTCACCACCCACCGACTGATGCTCAGTTAGTCCCTGAGTGGCGATCCCCTGCCCCAACTCCCCCCAGTTTCTATACTGGACATGACATTACATGGTCTGGAATACCCCTCTGGCCAGTTTGGGTCAGCTGTCCTGGCTGTGTCCCCTCCCAACTCCTTGTGCCCCTCCAGCCTTCTCGCTGGCTGGGCAGGAGAAGCTGAAAAATCCTTGACTGAGTATAAACGCTGCTCAGCAACAACTGAAAACATCAGTGTGTTATCAACATTCTTCTCATGCTGAATCCAAAACGTAACACTATACCAGCTATTAGAAAGAAAATTAACTCTATCCCAGCTGAAACCAGGACAGAAGAGCAAGAGTTGTATTGCTCAGACCTTTAAATGCACTACTTTATTTTTATTATCTTGGAAATAAAACCAAAACTGTCATTTACATATGGTGCTCAAAGTAACTTACACACACACTATTCTCTCTCAACACCAAACATCTACAGCTTTATCACTATTGAATTAACAAGTTTCTAATTCCAAGCAGTCCCACCGCTGGAGACATTTCAGCATATGCTTTTCCTCCTTCAGTCAGAGATCTTCTTTAGAGACAGAGGGCTTTACACAAAGCATTGTGAAGGCAGTTAACCACTGAAGGTCAAACAGATTCAAACACGGGGTCAGACTCTTCTGTGTCATCCCTCCAAAAGAGAAAATGGTGAGATGCTTTTCACCATTACCTGTTTTGCAAATGGTGTAAAACTTAACAACACCAAGTTCAGGTTTCTGCAGATACCAGGCATAAACCCTCTATTTATAAATTGCCTTCTCTGATGATAGTCTTAGGAAAGCCAAGCATTCTTTTAAAAATTCATAAAATTTGAGAGGACTCCAAAAATATGAAGAAGAGGGGGTTTTGCATCTTTGACAGGTGGAAGATAAGTACTTTGAAAAGAGGCTGCTTTTTAAAGTATTACTAAATTTTATGTATGAACAGAAAAAACTATCTGGTACCTCTTAGAAAGTTCTGGCATAACTTTTAGCTATGTTTCATTAGATGGCTGAATGGTTGCGAAATATTCCCACAAAGTTCTAATGCTTGGATAACTGTGGTCGTTCCCCAAGGTAGTTAAAAGCATTTAGGACCTTTCAGGAGACATTGTGCTGAAAGGGTGCTAAATTTTGGAGAAGGTGCTCGGTAGCTGAATCTGCCCTGCCAGCTCTGGGGCAGCACAGCATCTTCCTGTTTGTGAAATCTGAGGATGATGAAGGTTTCTGTGGGTCACCAATGGACTTAGTTGAGAGGAGATACTTGAAATGGCTCTTGGAAGAAAAATCAGTATAGCTGATTAAGGTTATAGCAACAATACAGAGCACCAAGTTCATCTGTACTTCTGTTGCTTGCATTCATCCTGTAGCGGCAAAGGGTCCCTTCCCGTCTCTCCCCAAATGTCTTCATAGCTATTTTTTTAACTAGGCAGGATTTTATCAGCTTTTCCACTCTTTAAACATTGTCAGTTAGTGCTAGCCAGACTTCACAGTTAATTGTATTCTAATTTACCCAATTAGTCCCCTATTCCCATAAAGACTTACACATGTGGTTAATTTAAAGTTTAACACAAGTGTGAAACTATTCTGTGCCTGAGCCTGCCTGCTTCTAATGAGTGAAAAACCAAATGCTTTTCTTCATCAAATCCCTCCTCAAGAGCCACAGCTTTCTCTTAGCCTTTCATCATTAATCTCAGTTCTAGTGTTATGCACTATCTCACCCATGCCTGATTATTAAACATAATAAAATGAAGTGAAAAACAAATCCAAAATAAAAGCCAAAGGGAATCAAATTACCTGATGGCCATGCTTTGTAAATAATGGCTTTTTCATGAAACAAATTCCCTTTCTTTTGCTTTCTGTTGTTCCCTTTCCTCTTTCACCCCCTGTGTGACCCTTCTTAGCCAATGTCATAATTCATCATGTTGTCTGTCTTGTGCGCATCCTAGGGCAGGGACCTTGCCATCTCAGTGGTCTGCACAGCACCATGCCCCTCCAGAAGACTGTGTAAGTATTAGCACACACACATTCACGTTCAATGAAATCAAAAGCCCTATTTTTTTCTGAATCAATAACTGCCTCTTTCTGGGTACAAACCAGCAGTAATTCATGGCCATGAGCTTTTGAAAAGTGCTTTCAAATGCGACTTTCTTGAGCAGTATGAAAAATAGGTGCAAACAAATGAAGGTACAGCACAGCTAGTAAAGCACTGGTTTTCTGCATGAGCTGTATTTATTGACTTCCACCCACAAGAAAAAATTCTGTCACCTGCTGCCCCTCAACCTGCTCCCAATGATGGTAAACTCTCTTTGGAAAAGAGTTTTGCTGACTGGCCTTTCCAAACTTTTGGATTCTCTTAGCCTATCATTTCTCCCTTTCTCTCCCATCCCCTTAATGGTGTAAAACATCACAAAAATGCTAATAAAATAATTGTAAAAAGTAGAAAGTGAGAGATTTACAGTACTTCTCTGCAACCTGTTTCTCCTTCCTCCTGCTTGTGCCTCATGACACAAACCTCAACTGCAAGACCGTGCTTTGATTTTTTACAAAACCCCTACAACTTCTGGCAGCCAAGAAGAAGGGGTTTTACAGAGCAATCAACCAGCGAGTGCAGACGAGGTGTTGATGGCAAGGATCATACCTGCATCACAGGATGTCTAGCATGACCAGACTAACGAATAAACTACACCCCTTTTAGGCAAGCTGTATATTCTTTCTTGCCTTGATTCACTATTATTCTCTGCACCGCATGGACCCAGGCTCCTCTGGAAAAAAACCCCTGCCTCTGACTGTGCATTGTTACCCTAAGCAGCTAGGCAATTTTCAAGGGTTTGGTAGGTTGTTTCTGTTAGAAGCAGAAGAAATTAAAGAGGGAAACAGATATTTGTCTGGTCTAAGTCTCTTTAGCAGGAAAAAACAAGATCATTGCCCTGTTTCTAAGAATACATGCAGGATCAAACATCTGTTCCAGCCCTCTTTCCACTCTTCAATGTGTCCCCTAAATATCACTGTTAATTTTGTACCAGGGTCATGTAGTGTTTTACCGGCTGGCTCTAATTCGTCTTTTTTTTCTATGCAGGGGCACTTTTTACGCTGGGTATAGGGGGGGTCCCTCCATCCCTATCCCTGCCATAGCCTTGCAACCATTGGTAAACTCCTTCTGTGCCTCACTTTCCCCCGGCACTGAGCAGGGACAGCCCCTGCCACAGCCCACGGGAGCTGGAAGCACACGGCATCTCCGGATCAGTCCTCGGCAGGACTTTCCCGCTGTTCCCAAAGTTACTTGGGCAGGCACAAGGTCACTCAGGCAGGAGAAGCAGCGCGTGGGACAACGTGCGAAAGTCCCAGCCCCTTGGCTGTCCTCTGCTTGCGATGGTGAAGCGAGCGGTGGGAATTTATTGTACAACTGTGTGCTTCCACCCTTCTTCATGCTAAAGCTGAATGGAGCAGGTCTTTCATTTTGATCAAGTTAGGTAAATGCGTTACAGAGCTGTCGTGCATTCCCCAGGGGAGGTTTCACCAGCTACCTAAGCTCACAGAGACAGCCACAAAGCACCTGCAAAGCAGCACAGGAGAGAAAATTAGAAGGCTTTTCACAACATAATGGCCATTTGTTCTGGTTTTGAACGTACGAGAACTAAATAGTCTCATCTTCCTAGTATTATCTTTGCCATGAGTGATCTGTATTGTTCTTATGTTGTAGTGTATTGTTCTCTCAAGCCTCCATTACAGGCACAGACACATTCACAAAAGTCTGCTACAAAATTTTCTGTTGAGAAAATTGGGCACATCAACTAAAAACCCTGGAACAACCACTGTTTCTATGTATAAAGCATAAGTGTTTTTTCCCCTTTCTCTCATACACCCATTTCCCTGAAACAGTAAACTGTAAAACTGAAAATGCTCTTGAAAGCATGGCTCCCATAGATCAGACTGTCAGCTGTAGATGGTAGTTATTTTCTGGAAGTTCTAGCTGGGAAGAATTTGAGGGACTAAAGAGATTGTTGCATTTGCTGGCCTTCCAGACTTAGGGGAACACCTACGCAAGTAGCTTCATCTGACTAGCCAGAAATCTGGCAACCCCAGGGTCTGCCAGATTAAAGACATGTGCGGTACACAGATGGTTCATGCACATGCAGTAAGTATGATGTGAAGTGGAAGTGTCAGAGTAGCTATGCACAGATTTAGTCCGTGAAATCCCACAGACATACAGCAGCCTCACCTCAGATCCCCTGGCTCAATGCCTGTGCCAGGTTTGAAGGTAGCATTGGGCTCTGGGATACAACAATATTGTCTCCTCTATTTATTCCACCCAGAAACAAGATCAATTTTGCTATTTGTTCTGAATTAATAAGGCTTCAGTAAGGCTTTGCTCACTCCCAGCATAATACAATTAAACATCATGTCATACTGTAATAGGTCTGCCCTGAATGAAGTTAACTTGCTTCACAGCAGCCCGTATGGTGCTGAGTTTTGGATTTGTGGCTAAAAAAAGTGTCCAGAATGCACAAATGTTTTGGCTATTGCTGAACAGTGCTTGCAGAGCATCAAGGCTTTGTCTTTCTCACTCTGCCCTCTTATCACCCTGCAGCGAGTAGGCTGAGGATGGGCAAGAAGTTGGGAAGGGACATAGCTGGGACAGCAGACCCCAACTGCCCAAAGGGATGCTCCGTACCACGCTCAGCAATAAAACTGGGTTAGAGGAAGAAGGAGGTTGGGGGGCTTTGGCTTCCAAGGCAAGATGCTGCTCAGAGGCCGGCTGGGCATCAGTCTGCTGGTGGGAGGCGAGGAGTCATTGCGTTGCATCCCTTGGCTTTGCCTCTTTTTTTCACTTATTAAACTGTCTTTATCTTGACCTACAAGTTTTCTTGCTTTTGCTCTTCCTATTCTCTCCCCTGCCCTGTAGGGAAGAGGGGGGGGTGAGTGAGCAGCAGTGTGGTGTAGCTTATACTTCTTCACTGTTTTCCTTGCTCTTCCTCCTAAGGACCCCTCAGGATCTCATGTGCATGCCCTGCTTGTCCAGGTGCCTGGCCCCAGGACCCGCTCCTCATGAGGGACCTGGTTCCCACCATCCTACCCCATAGTCCTTCTCCCCGGAGCCAAGCATCATCACGGGGTGCAGAGAGGCAACGCTCCTGCTCGCCTTCCTGTGCTCAGGAACCCAACTGAAAGCACACGTTAAGTGACTTACCTGTAGGTCCGTGACCTGCCAGCCATCATAATTTTATCGCTAGTTTAAAATCTTCGTTCTTCAAGGTGTTGAGCAAAAGTGAATTCCTTATTTCTGTAGGATAAGCAAGTTTATAGCACTCTGGGGTGGGGGGAGTATTCTGAGCAGGTAACCAAGTGAGTCTGAATAGCTCCAGTGCCAGAAGATGACTGCTTTTAAGGCATGTAATTCTTTACTTTTATAGCTCCCAGAATTTTTAAGCCCATCTCATTTTCTTCGTGATCTGAATCATGAAATTAGTTTTTATTCAAGATGCTGTCCAGGATCAGTCAAAATGTAGTTTACCAGGAGATTTCTGCTGAAACTCTTTGTTTCAGCAGCATTGAACATACCAGCTCTTTTTAGAATGAAATTCAGCCTCTCTGAAGGCAGCAGGAGTTTTGTCATTGATTTCAACGGTATAGCTTTCTGCCTTTTCATATAAAAGAATCACTTACTGTAGAGAGGAACTGAGATGCTGCAGCTTGGGTTTGGATCCTGATTGATCTCTAAATCCCTTGTGCAATCACCCAGGCAGCTGAGCTCTACTGCAAGTCCAGGAACAAGGATGAATTCCACTCACCCCCAGAAGAGAACACGGATAAAGTAAATGTTTGGAGGATTTAAAGTCTTTAGGGACCAGAATGGTTCATTCCTCTCATTTCCCTTAACTGCTATTGTAAAGGTTTCCTTCACTGTGAGGCTGATCCAATTGCCATTGAATGTCACTAGCAAAACTGCAAGTGACTTGTAAGCCAGAATACACTGGAAGGTTATTATTGTTATTATTACACTGTATAGAAATGAATTCTGAAGAACTTTTTGAAAGAGATGTGTTCTCTCTGTACTGTCACCTAGCCTGAAGAAGTTCCAGCTTTCAGCAAAACACAGAATGACAGCTTCAGAAGTGTCCCATTTTAAGGGACATAATTTTTGCCTTCACTGTGCCTGTTAATACTCCCCAACTTCAATCAGCTTTGCACATACCCTTCTGGTGACAAAAGTGGTCCTACACCAATAAACCACCACAGAGACATCTTAGTGACAGCATGTAGAAGTTAGCCCTTACTAATTAAACCCACATTTTCAATGTTAGGGTCTTGCTGCAGCACCAAGTACATCATAGGACTGTCTGGGGAAAAAAAAAAAAAAAAAACCACAAAGAAAAGTATTTCATTGGAATTTGCCAAAAAATCCCCCAGCATTAAAATTTTTCATAGAATCACTCAAAACCAACAAATTACTGGAGGTTTGAAGGGCACGTGTTCTTGGACAACGGTGCTGGCGCGTTGCATGCTGGCAGTCAGCGTGTGAGGGCAACTGTTCTGTAACTTTCCCTGCATCGTGTCAGTTCAGCGTACAAGAAGAAAGAGATTTTTGAAGAACATTTTTTAAGTTACTGCTGCTCAGAGACTGCAGAGTAGGAAACTAGCATTGCAAAGAGAGACACCACACTGCTGGAGATCCTTTCCATCATGACTTCCAGCATGATCTTCCCCCACCCTCCACACTTACTGTTCATCTCTTCTCTTTTGCTAATTTGCCTGAGAGTCACAAAAATTTCAATTACACTCTTTTGAAACATGTGCATACACAGATCTTTTCATTTCTTCTTGCTGGACAATGAAGTTCTCTTCCTAAGCTAAGTACACATAAGCCTTTTCCCTCTGGGTAAGTGTCCTCATGTGTGACAGAGAGGTCAGAAATCTTATCACTCAACCTTCTAACCCTTGCATTGCACCAAAAGGACGGTCAGCAATCTTTTTGACAGCGGATTAAGAAGTTAAGAAGCTTAACTAGAGAGTCTCAGAACATAACTTTCAGTGCCCTGCTAGTATGCTTTGAAACGGATCTCAGTGTACATTTTCAATTATATATTTTTAAAAATTCAATACACATGGAGTGGTCTGTTTGCCCTTTCCTTTCACAAACATGTTTACCTTCTGCTAATGGGAGTAGCAGAGGCATGAACAACATCTGGGTTGTAGGCACTAGGAATCTTCAGAGTCCTCAGCGCTCCCAGCTGCGTTACTCACAGTTTTAGCACACTGCCAACAAAAACTCAGAGAATATTTCCACTTCATTCTGCACTTCTGCTTTGGAGGTGTAATGAACCTTCTTTCAGTCAAAGCCAAATATTTTACTGTGGATGCAAATTTTTGCTAATGAATGAATAGCAGACATACATTTTTCATTTGATAAAGACATGCACTTAAGGTTGTCATTTAAAAAATGTATATTCATATAGCCATTTAAAAATAACTGGCACTATTGTCATAATTATCTTTTCATATGTTCAGCAGTGCCAGGAATTAACTAGGAATGTAAATGTAATCAAGCTACCGCACTTTCAATAAATAAGGCAACTTCTATATCTCTATTGTGCTGGGAATGATCCGTGGTTTGCTCTTAAAGAAGGGGAGCCTTTTCCCAGCTAACAAGAGTGTTGGTTCACTGGTGTACCACGCTGTACTGAGTCTGCTGAAAGTCATGGGGTAGATCAGCTCCAAAAAAAGGCATCCAGCTCCAACTGTGGGAAGAAAAATGAGTATTTGTGTGTGTCCTCTCTCTTAGATGTGGGGAGCGGAGGATTGTCTGGAAATAGCGTGCAAGAATGGATTTCTTGGGGGAGGTACTAAGCAGGTTCTTAAACTCCCCCGTTAGCTCAAATGCTCTGTATGTTCCTACATCACACAACGTAATTGCAGCCTTCTATCTATATATCCCTTTCCCCGACCTCCCTGCTTCAGCCTCCACCTGTCAGATGAGGGACACTTTTGCTAACGGTCTATGTATTTTAAGAAAAAGCCCTCAAAGTCATGTGCACAACTGGAAAAGTGATATATGATCAAAACACTCATCGTAACTTGGTTATTTCTCTTTGGTCTTGCCCCAGCTCCTACCTCTCCTCACCTCTCTCACAGTGCCTTTTGCTGCTCACAGATTCTCACCTCCCTGGAGGAGCAAGTGGCTTTAGCGAACAAACACATGACCATAGGTCCTCTCCAAAACCCTAAGACCGCTTAGCGGCAAAAAGATATCAGAAACACAAAAGGTGAACTGCACAAAGGTAATAAGATATTGTTTCCTCAGGCCGTGCCAGAAAAATGCAAATATTTTCTTTCAAAATCTATTCAGTGCTCTCACGAAATGCCCCGTTGAGAATCCTATTGTCCTTCAGAAAAGGCGTAAGACAACCAAGATTTGGGCAAACAGAGAAAACATGCTACGGAATGACTCGCTTTGGGGTTGAAACGGTGATTTACTCTCCGGAGGCGTTTAGGTACTCTCTATTTCTGCTGCGAGAAGAGGATCCATCAGCAGCCACGTGAGCATCTCCCCCCCAGAAAAGGGCCGAAACGACTCGCTCATTAAACCCAGGGCACCAGGCACCTGTCAGCAACAGCCTTCGGAGCCGAACAGGACTGGATGCTGTGCTGGATTTTAACCAGTGGCCTGAGGGTAGAAGCACCTGCGCGTCCTGGTACGAGGAATTATTTCTCATGGATTTGACAGGGAGACCGCTCTCTGTTCTGGCATACTGAAAAGCAAAGACCACGCTAGAGGTTTAACCCTTGAATACAGCCCACGGGGGTCTGAAGACCCAAGGCACTTGATTAGGTTGGGCTCGCAGGCAAGCCCAAGTCATACAAATCACTGCAAGGAGAAAGTTAATGCAAACGGGTAAGTCCCTTATTATAAAGACACTGATCCCTGTCAGAGAGTTCCAGATCATCACTGATTAAATTGTTCTTTTTTTTTTTTTGTCGGCAGGTTTTGCTTTTTCGGGTGTATTCACTACCTCTCCCACGGCTCCCAGCGGACATCCCCAAGGTCACTGGCAGGCGATGGGAAGACTTCTCAGCCAGGAGGAAGGCAGCTGGAGACAGATGCCAGAGGTCCTCATAAATCCCCCCCCTCCAACTTCAGGCACCGAATTTTTTCATGAGGGATTTTTGTTTACACTTGAGAAAAACTGCACCACCTGCACCAAAGGCTTCCACTCAGATTTTTTTTTTTTCTTTGTGCCCACAGCACGGAGGCTGCTTTCATGCACCCCCGCACCCCCCAGTGTCAATCAGCCCTGGAAGTAGAGCTGAACATCACGAACACGACTTCCCCACTGCCATCTCCCTGTATCAGGAAGAGGAGGAATGTCTCACATGATGACAGCCGAGATAAATATGGGCAGATTTTTCAAACTGAATCCTGTGCTTTTGAGATTAAGACACTGGCAGTAAAGAACCTCTTCTGAATACTGCCATACACAAAAACGGTACGGGGATGATACCTGTCTCTTAAGAAAAAAAAGAAATGCAAGTAAACTAGAAATACTGACTCCACAAGAGAGTCTCTTGTTTGGTAAAAAAATGCCTAGAGAAACAGTGATGAGTACAGTATCTTACTTCCTTTAAACTTAGCGCTGGTGCAGTGACAAGGCACAATATCATTAATATTATTTCCCTTTAATGGTTTTGGATCATTAGTTGTCATCATAGTTGATTACAGTAACTAGCTATGCGCTTAAATGTATGTGACTGGAAGCACGATCAGTAAATTTAACTTACTGATTCCCTAATGGCTTCATTTACGTATTCAGCCTGGTGAAATCAGTAGTAACAGGCAGGACTCGGTTTAAAGCCCGTCCACGTCAGCTCGGGAGCGGTTCCTTGGTCTCCAGGAAATTTGAGTCAGATCCACGCAGCACGTCCATTTACAGATGTATAAACATTTTACTAAGAAATGAAAACTCATTTCTCAAAGATGTCTTGGTGGATACACATGTGTCTATGTGCCATGGGGGTGTATATACAAAAATTCTATTTTGTATGTATCAGCCATTAATTTTACTTTCTTAAAGAGGTATGAACATAAAAAAAACGTTTCAATGGCTGAGTTCATGTGTGTGCATAAAACAAATTGCTGGCAGTGTAATAGAAATTATGATAAGGTGTGTTTCCACATGTAATGGTGTATAGTATAAATTTTATGATTATGCTTTCTGGCACATAAATGATACAAATTCTCCAAAGGGCCCTTGCGGATATCACCTGATACTTCTCTGGTTTTGTAGCTTGCAGACTGCTATTGGTTTTGTGCTACCACTGTAAGAACAGAAAACACTACAGGAGCTGCTTTATCCTTTTTGTTATTTTGTCTTTTGTACTGAACGGACATTAGTAACACAGAGCGTGTGCAGAACCATTCTGCGTCCCGCTCTTGAGAATGAACAAAAGGCATCATATTTTGTCACTTTTTTTTCAGTGACGAGGTTCTTAGAACTGCTCTTTGTCCAGAAGTATAGCACTAAAAATGTAGCAGTTCTTTAAATAAAAAGTTTTCCACAGATTATCACTACTGAAGAAATTGAATCCTGCTTGATATTCAGTATATATTTTCTCCTGACAGTTTTATGGTACAATTAAATTTCATACTTTCTTTTCTACCACTCTGAATATGCATTAGAAAACCAAGCATCATAATTCTAAGCCAATTGGCTTGATTTGCTTGTTTAAATTCAGCTATTGCTTCTTTCTGTGCATTTCAAAGAAAGGCCATGAGTTGTAACAGTGTATTTAGAATCAACACAGCACATGGTCACCAAAGGTCTAGCTCGCATCAAAACGGTATTTCTAAACTCAAGTTATGCGCTTTACATGAAAAATGACATAATGTAATTCTAAAATGGTTTATTGGAGTAACAAACTGTAGAGAAACAATAGAGCTAATGGAGGGTTAGGGAGAGAGGCAGATTATGGAACTCATTGTGTATTAGTTGAAAATTATACTGATATTTAGATGGACTTAATAACTTAATAAGGCTCATTTGAATGCAAAAGAATGAACATGGAGTCGATATTAACTTTTAATGCTTGTCATTTTACATTAATTTATATTTTTAAATTATAGTTGATTTTTTTGCAATCAGACTGGCTAATTATACCTCAAACATGTAAATTTGACATGATGCCAACACCAAATTAAAAAAAAAATATTCAACAAAGTACTTGGTTATAAAGACCTATAATTCACTGAAACTGGATTCTGGCTGAGTTCCTCCAACCACACAAAGCATTATGCTTTGCACTACTAAAATAATTTGATTTCTCTGAGATGATTTCTTTAGTTTGTTTTACCGAGGAGACAATGCGCCAATGCACTCCATTTGCGTAACCTTTTCCTCGTCATTGATTTGATCATTCTTGGAGAAATCCTTCATCAGCCTTGATACCTGCAGATGCAGTTTTCAAAGATTCCCTCATGATAAAAGCATCATTCACAAAGAAATACTTTTCTAGCACTGAAATGGTCTCAAATTGGGATCGTGAGCTCTGTTCCTAAAAAGTATATAGTATGTTATTCTTGTAAATTCTAAAGGTTTACTAACCTTCTAAAATCAAAATGCAAAACTAGTGCCTTACATTTTATATATCTGATTTCCTTCAGGGCAATTATTTCCCAACACATATTAAATAAAGTTACTGTGTCTAAGCATGCCAAATAGACAGGAGTTTATATGCTACTGGAGGATTAGCGCTTTCTTTTCTTAATTTACACTTTGGAGTTAGACTTTATTTCATTTCTTTTATCATGTTTCCAGAATTGAAATCATAAATTCCTCTGTCAACTCTGTACAGATAGTTTTTTAAGTGCTCATAATTCAGATATCTTTAAAAAAACGAAGTCTCGTAGCTTGAATGACCTTGGCCTTCATCAGATCGGGAGATACCGTGCGCAAAGCTTTATATACAGTAGAGATGTGTTGAGCTGATAACCCTGCTGCACCAGCCCTCCACCCCTTTGAAGGGATTTGTTTGTTCAGCGAGTATTTCTGCAATGGAACCTAACCATTTCATGAAATATTTTTTTGTTTGCATACGGGTGAGCAGATGAGATGATTAACATATATAACAAACTGAAAATCCTTACCCCTTCAGCAGGCCATTCGTTCTCCTCCTCCCACCTTTCCTTGGGGTCAGTGTTTTATTCATGTTGTCTTTCAGGACACAGATGGCGATGAAATCAGTAAGCTAAATTTTAACATGACAAATCTTCTCTCAAGCAAAACTCCAGTTGATTCAAGAGGGAAGTTTCTCCTAAATAGGAACTGAAAGTTGAACTGTGGCTTTTGGGGTAAAAAAAATATACAGTTACTGCAAATAGCTAGGTTAGGTGAAGTTTCTACCCCCGCTTCCCTTACTTCTGCGGGAATGTCGAAGCCAGGGTCTGCCCCTGGGTTTATGAAGTATTTTACACCACCATCATAATTCCTCCTCACTCAGCCGTACCTATAGCCATGCAAAGTCCCTAACGCACAAAACTGTAGGCAGTGTCTCCTGCAACGCTGAGAAAGATGAGCAGAAATTCTCCATTCTGCCTCACTATCAGGACTTTTGAGGACAGCTTTCCAGCAGCGGAACGTTACAGTGCTGCCCTGGGTAAGGCACTGCAGAGCTCAGGCAAACGTGCTACGAGGTTAGCGGTCCCAGGAGTTCCCCGGCTGCAGCCACAGAGCTCGAGGGGCAGCAGCTCGGTGGTGGGTTTCCATCGCTGCCCACCAGGACAGCAGCAAAGCCACGGGCAGCCTGTAAGCTATTCCCTTTCCCGCCGGTCGCAAAATTGTCGGTCTGTGGTAAGAGCTTGGTCTGCCTTGTTTTCTCCAAAGTTTCCATGCGCGTAGGTTGCCAAGCTCGCAATGACACCCACAGTTAATTAATAATTACTGAACATCAGGCTTTGTAGCTAACAGCTGAATATGGTTCCCCATCCCTGTCTGTCCAAGCCCATATTATCAAACTGCTTCTTATTTACACTGAGGATTTCCATTTCCAGCATCATCTTTATTGTTAGTTTACATCTGTCGCAGGGAGCAATGAGAGAAAGAAGAGGAGTTCGGATCACTTAAAGAATCACCTCCAATTGCATTAGCAATAGGGAAAATGATGTAATAGAAAACTATATAAAAGATTATATGGGATTCACAGAATCCTATTCACTTCACAGAATTTGATGGCAAGGTTCGCCCTATTACTTAGTACATGGATGATATGGACTCAGGAAAATTAAGTTAGAATCAGACTAAACTTATGTATATAGAGACCAAAAACGTAACAGGGTAAAAGGAAATATTACAAAGAAAAATCAAGTTAGAATTAATTTCTTGTGATTTGTGCAAAGATCAGGAATGTAAAAAGGTAGGGGAGACCCTCCAGTTGAGTCAGGGGGTTCAGAGAAGACCCCCTTGTTTTCTAAACTCCTGTTGGAGTCTAGGTGCGGCTGGATCGACTCCAAGTCCCAGACTTGGTCAACGGTTTATATCTAAAGGAATTATGAGTATAATAGCAGCCTAAAACTCATTCACAGTTGAATAAAATTCACGACAGTAATTTAAGGATAAATTCGAAAGTAATAACTTATAATATACTTGCTATATTATGCTTATTATAGACTATTCAGGTTAGTACACGTGCATGCATAAAGACACTGAGATACACATATAAGAGAGTAAAGAGGCATACCTGTTAAAAATTCCCCTTGATGTCAGTGAAAAGATTCATGTTGAATGCTTCTGCATCTTCCTCAACAGGCCAAGAAGGGTCAAGCCTCAAGGAGCAGAGAGAATCAGCCCAGGTCATTTCGGCTTTCGGTGACAGACCTCCGATTTTCGCAAATAAAAAGGTTTGGGAGCTCTGAGAGGCGTCCGGCTCAGAGAGAGATGCTGGTCACAGCCCGCTGCGGTCCAGGAGAGCTCAAAGGGTCTCACTTAGTATCGCTCTTTGTAGGTGCCAGAGATAATTGACTTTTGTCATCAACAAATTGCTGGAATCCCAGCCCCACCGGTACCACTTCACGTGCAGGTAAGGAAAGCTCCGAGGCTGTCTCAGAACAACTTAAAACATAGATATGGGATGCTCCAAGATTGTCAGGGGAGGACTGTAATAACGTCTCAAGGTCGTTATGTTATGAGAACTGGTTATTTCTCCTCCCGTCCCCCACCCTCACCGGGCAGCAGGAGTCCTTGAGACACACAACGTATCTCCCTGTCTTAGCCGTGTAATAATTCCTGGCACAGTCAAGGGTCACTTAACCACCCAGCTCTAGCGAGACTTCCCGAGTTCGTAAATCGGCCCAGAGAGGGGGAAAGAAATGCACCACCCCAACATCCAAAATTATCAGGTCAGTTTTCTATCATAGTTTATCTTTATTTAATGCTAAAGTCACAGCAAACTTTTTTTTTTTTTTTTTTTTGTGGTAGGAAGGTAAGGAGACATGAGAGGAGGTTTGGTTTTACTGACTGGTAGGGGTCTCGTTCAACAGAGATTATTCAAGCACCTGTATAAGTGGCTCTGCTCTAGCATCTTTTATCCGCTCTCCAGTTGGACCCATGAAATGCACGTAATAACAGTTACAGAGCACCAAGAGGGTTTACTTGCCCTCGACGCAAAGCAGTGGAAATAGAAGAATTCTGAAATTTGCAGACCATCCTTATGATAACTAAGAGCACATCCTTTCAGCGGCTCAGAACTGATTTTCTTTTATTAAAGCATCTTCCATAATAGCTAGTGCATACTTACAATGCTAGTTACTTTCTTGCAATTATGTTATTCAGAAATAATTGGATTTCTGGGTTTAATTGGGCTCTAAATTAGCCAGAGCTTTCATAAAAGCTATTACAGAGATTTCTAATAGCAGCTTTTCCTGCTATTTAAGCACAGAGTATTTCAATGAGAGTGATTCACCAGTGTAAAAAGTCTTGGCTGCTGTGAACTCTAGCGCAGGTTCAGATTAATTATGACAATTTAGGCACCATCCTTTTGTAATTAAACATTTGCTCAAAACATTACCCAGAGTGCACAACTGTGTCAGACAACCGGTTGCCCTTTATTTAGAAAGAGAACGATTTTGTTTTCCAGCTCTTTGGAGGATCAAGAAGCTTTACGGTAGGCGGGCTCCCGATGACGGCAGGGTCAGCATCTCTTTGCTCCCACCAGTGCACACAGACAGCCCGCTACCAGGAAAACCAGAGAAGGAAAAACGCGGTCAGGTATTTTGGGGAATATCCTGGGGCAGTTCCTTTGACTTTGCCGCAGATGACTGAGGGGCGATGACGAGGCGCTTCAGGGTAACAGACCTGGCTTTTGTGCTTTTTTCCCCATTTTTCTGTGATCCTCGCAACCTTCACCATACCCTGCAGGCTAGGCTGCGTTTTAGGCACCGCTTTGATTTAAGGAAAGGTGCATTACCTTATCCTACCAGCCAAGGGAACTCCTGGACCATGATGAGGTCTTCCCTACTTATTTCCTGGCCCAGCGGGAGATAGGGGATAACAACAGCAATTAATCAATTGACCACTGATTGACCTACCGACTGGCCCCTGCATGCCACGTTTGCTGCACTGACTAGTTGAGGGAGGCTGAAGTTTTGCTCAGTCCTTCCTCACTCAGGTAAAAAATGAAGCCTCTCCCAGACACAAGGCTCAGTATTAATTGTGTAATATTGGATTTGAGGATGGAGTGTGAGCTAGCATGTGAACACTCGGGAAGGATTTGAGAAGGCAGACCGCTTGTTCTCTAAAAAAACAAAGCCCAAGTAAGTTAGCAAGTCTGTACTTGGTATTTTTTTGCTTTGGAAAATGGATAATCTAAGAAAATTTAAAACGGATTGTGGTGAATTTGCCTCATTCTCCGAAGCAGCCACCCTTCTGAAGCAGCCCACCCCTCTCCGAAGGCTTGTGCCGAGGGAGACCAGCCCCGGGGGGGAAAGTTGCTCTTGTCATTACCTGCTTTGCTGGGAAAGTGGCAGCCGGTTGGCTTCAGCACAAACGCGGTTGCTTGAAATGGCAGTATTTTTCCTGGACTAAATTAAAGGCAAAACCGTGAGAGCTTCTGATCTCATCATTTGCACTGTCCGTTCTTGGCTTTCAGGAAGACATTTGCTCCCAGTAATGTTCTGCTCTGTTACTGGAACCACTTCCCATGCAAAATGGTTACACGTCACATGCAGGTTTTGCCTCCCGCTCTAACTCGGCACCTGAGAGAGCAGTGGATCTGAGTGCCAGCGTTTTTTGTGGTTTTTTTCCAGCCATTCAGGCCCTCCACAGCGTTTTTCTGGGGTATTTCTCTCTTCAGGAAAGCATCCTATAGAGCTTTTCAAAAAGGCTTATGCTAAAAATTCAAATATATTTTAAAAATTATCACAGATAAACCAGAATACTCTTCTGATGATTCATACGACTCTGAAAAGTGTTTGCTCATTTAACAAGGGGTGGGATTTAGCCGCAGATTAAAACATGAGAGTTTGGATGCCTACATGTACGTATCTAGGTGTGAACTAGGTGGCCAAGCTTCCATCATATCTCCGCAGTTTTAGTCAATACAAACGAGCGTAAGGACGATTCATTCCACTCTGATACAGACACTTCAGGGCTCAGCCCTGTACCCGAAGGCAGGCACTGGGTGCTACCTGAGCAGCCCTGGGGGATCCCAGCCGGCTTTTGGGTGTTGATCTTGGAGGGTTCGTACCTCCCAGGCTTCAAGTATCACAACTGGAGCCCCATGTCCAAGTCGGGGGCACTTCAAGTAGCTCAAGAATCCTACATTTGTGCAGCTGAATTGATATCAAGAAGTCAAAACATCGAAATATCTTCGGACACTCGGGGACTTCATAGGGCACCATAAGGTATCACCATCAGTTTAATTCATTATATGACTATGAAGTCCAAGCAATATCTCATCTGAAAGACATGACACAAACACGAAATTTGCCAAAATTAAATATGAAGGTTGAGACAATTCAGTTAAACTTTTTACTACTACTGAAAATTTTTCCTTTTCCTGCAAAATGCTACAGACTTAGATGAGACTGCATTTGCTGGTGGAAAAGTCTCCTACTGACAGGAGCATACCCTTCGCAGGTATACATCAGACAAATGGCGAGTGGTAACATTTCAGTGTCTTGCAGCAGATGCCTTTTGGCTTTTGCCAAAATTTTTGTTACTTTTTTTTGATTTTGTTACTAATCCGTAACAGTCTGGAGGATTCTCTGAGATTTACTTCAAGGCTGAGAATGTTTTCTGGAAATTCATTTGCTAAATCACATTTTTTTCAGCTACGTGAGAAAATTCAAGGTTCTTTTGTGTAAATAGTGGAAAATGGTAGCAAGGCATTGCATGGGTCAATTCTCAATCCTTTTCTAGTCAACAGGAGTTTTACAATTGACTTCAACAGAAGCAAACTTAAACCTTCTAAATCAATATCCCAGTTTGCCACGGATTAAGTACAAATAGAACCTTACTAAATTGTAAAAGGAATTTAGTGAATTTAGTCAATTCAGTAAGTTAAACGATAAAAAATGCAATCAGAAGAGGTATTTTATTAAAAAGCATTATTTAAGTATACAAACTTCTTTTGGGGCCTGTTTCATATAAGCAAAGATTTATCAATATTCATCAATAATATATTCACCTACGATGACTGTGAATAATGTGATGTTTAATACTCCCTAAATTTTTTAGATAACCTTAGTGAAAAGTCATTAATTATAATATTTATCTGTTACTCGAAAAAGAACATGATATAAAATGACAACTCAATTTTCCTCTTTGACATTTCAAATACAACTAGGTCACATTAATCAATCAATAATGTGCTTATCATACACTGTGGTCAATTATACCCCAACTATCAGTGACAGTTTTCTGGCTTGCAATCTGGACACATATACTGTCATGACAACTACATGCTTTTTAGCCCTTTTGTATTTTACAACCGGTGCTATTGCTTAAGGCATATCATAAACCTGCGAAAAGGGCATCAGATACTTCATAATCCCAATTCCATTTCTGTGCTATTAGTGTATTTCCAAAGAATAAACTTTCAGTGCACTGAAATACAAAAAAAATAGGATAAGCTCCCCTTCTCTGAAGAGAAAGTTACACGTAAAATAAAACTGGCAGTACTACAAATAGAGCATTTGCATTTGCTGATTGCAAGGTTGCAATTATAGCTCACCATGTTAATGAAGTCATAAACTAGTTGAGCTTACTTCTTTGGTTTATTGCACCATGAGAACCTTTTTTGGGGGAGTTGTAGCCGTATAAACTATAATTATTAATGATATCTCTGTGAAAGACATTATTAATACTGCTTGCCAGGACATTATTTATATTCTGGGCTATCTGTAAAGATGAGTCAGTATCTCCCAAATGAACTTTGACACAGTTTTAAATAGAACTTCTCACCTTCAGACAAATCATATAAATCTTAACCTTCCTGTTTTTATTAAAATTATTCTGAATGAATGATACAGTCATAAATCTTATGATAAAGTATTTCTCCATTGGAAAATGCTGGTTGGCCAGTGGTGAAATTGCTTATTTCAACAATACCTCACTCTACTTTCCCTCGAAAAATATTTTATGATAAGGAACAACAAAGAATTTTAGATATTTTTTTTTTGTAGGGGAATATTTCATCTTTCTTTTTAAAAAGAACTTCTTTCAAAATATTGAAAGTGAATTATTATCACAACATGAAGGAAAATTATGGGAGAAACAATTCCAAAATACTTTATCCAGAATTTTTATTTTAATTTCATTTCACATTAATGAAATCTGAAAACACTTTTTGATACAGTTGCTCAGAATAGGAATTTGTTTTAAATTGCAGAGTTTCCCATGAAATAGAATAGGCAGTTTTTATGAGGCCACAGGCTCAATCAGGGTAAGAGCACAAGCACTGACTGATGAACCTTCTCCCTCCCGCAGAGGTGATGGCTTCTGCGGTACTGTCCTCCACAATTTCCTGAAAACAGGAGAGAATATGACCTTCCCTATATGTATATCTCTATATCTATCTTTTTCATCTTTCTTGGGCAAATTTCTGTTTGCTCCGACTGGCTCGTAGATGGAATGCTGAGAAGAAAGGAGATGTGTGAGTTCTCAGCCCTTCCAAGTACGTGATGAGACACATTTCACATCTTCCTTCGTTAGTGCCAGCAGCAGAATATGGAAACAAGATGAGAGCAAATTTGAATATCAAAAGTCATTCTCTGGTTTACCCACTCTTAAAACCTGTCACATCACATTCCCAGCAGTAATTAGCTACCCTGTTCCAATTCAGAAGCAACAGTATCTCAGAGGTGGTTGAATGACCCTATCAGTTGCAAACTGTTTATTTATTCAGGATAAAAATAAGGGAAAAGGAAGAAAAAATGTTGTACACATCTAACAGTTCAATAATTGCTGTTTGTATGGGTTTATTGTTCTTACATCCTATTTTGATGCTGTTATACTCATTGGGACATTTAGAGGGTAATATAATAATAATTTATGAAATAAGAGAGTCTGATACGCAACAGTATTCCTAGTGGTGCATTTCGTATCATATTAGCAATACAAAAACCGTAAAAAGCTGATGGTGGCAGTGGGTTCCCACTGAGACATACCCTATTACAGTAGTATCTATGTCAGCTTTTTCCTTTTTGATCACAGCTTTGACATTCAGTGACTACAGTGTTTTTCTTTTAAAAATCATATAGGTCTTCACTCAGGAGCCCAAATCATTTAGATGACATTCCTTCTCCCACATTAAAGCCAATTAATGAAAGGAGTATCCTTAGTGCAGCTAACTTCCATTGATGAAGACTGATGTACCAACATTATTTGTGTGTGCAGTCTGTAAAGAAAAAGTCCTTTCTTAACCCATAGCTTGAGACCTAGCTGGTGCTGCAACGGGACACGAGAGAGGCCGGCAAGCATTCCTACAGCAATTTGAAGGTACATTTCTTTTGCTCTCACAAACATTATGTGTGCTACCATTGCACAAATATAATGAAAATTGCTAACAAAACCCGGCCTTTATATATTTACTTGATTTAGTATACCCAAAACAAAGGTAGGCAAGATGCAGAAATTTTGAGCTATTCTTACAAAGCTAAGGTGAAAAGGTTGATGAGAGGGGTATGCTGATATATTGGTCCGCTCAAATAATTGGACTTGGTGAAAAATGGTCTTCCAATGCCCGGAAAAAAAAAAACAAAAAAACTTAAGAGTTCAATATTTTTCTCATCAATTGTAAAACTGCCCACCCCCCCCAACGTTAAGTCCGTGAGAACTCTGCTGTTGCCCAAAGTGTGGTCGGGCCACCAGCCACAGCTCTTGCTCCGGGGGGCAGAAAGCTTTCCATATAAAGCTCTGTTTTGATTTTTAGCCGTGCCTTCAAAGAGAGACATCGTACGCCCATAGGAGCAAAGCATAGGAGTGTGGCTTTGACAGATAGGCGGTGCACAGTGGTATTGGCTCTGCCTTAGCATTGCCTTATTTTCCCCAACAACGTCTTTAAAATTTAATCATCCTGGATCTGCAAAATTATTGACTGTACTGTTGAATCTTCAGTTTTGTTTTTTTACACCATTGTCAGATTTTTATTATATTACCATCTCCCATCAGAGATCATCTTTGTTAGAGTAAACTGAAAATCACTGGTTATGACAAAAAAGAATTCCCATTAACAAGTCATCATCTAATCATATTAGGATCTCCGTATCCTATTATCAGCTTTCTTATGAAATACCATTTCTTAATGACAGGGATTTGACTAATACTGTGTGAACTCTGTTAACATAATTTGAAAGTTACTACCAAGTGTGTATTTATAGAATAAGGTGTCATCTTTTTCATGCCTGCACATAATTCTAGCTCGTGATTTGATCAGATGTGAATGTTGAAAGTTAATTTTCATCAAATCAACTGAGGAAGGAGGAATAGAGTTATCAGCACTTTGCACTGGATTAAAACGTATTGGCACTGAATTCGGTGGGGCCTCAAAGGGAGTCAGATTTCTCTTCCCAGTGTCCACAAAATTTCTTTTGTGGGCAACAGAGGCAATCCATCCATTTAGCATTTTCTTTGAGGGCAACGGTACAGCCTGTATATGCGGTATCTCACATTGACTGTAATTTCAGCTGGTTTCACTGAAGGCCCAGCAGTCCCATTTTCAAACTGCATACAGTGAACTCGATGCCCAATTCATTTCTGCCACCTCCCTCACTCTGAAATGCCACCTTTCTTTCCCCATGTTCCCTCTGTTGCCAACCCAGACTGATCTGACCTTAACCTGAGCTGCCTAAGTCAGCTGTCCAGGCTCCCCAGAGTGTCGAAATTATACACTGGTGTAACACATCACCTCATCAATATAAGTCTACACATGAAACCATATGAAAATAGGGAAGAAATTTATCTCCCCCCAATTTTTTTGTTCCATACGATTTGCTCCTTGTAGCTGTAATTCAGGGATAAAACACATGGTGTGATACGTATATATTTAATAGTTCACTTTCCACCAATCTGAAGATACATTTCTTAGGTAATAGCTTGGGAAAAATGCTTTCCAAGCCAGAAAAGCAAATTTATTCATTTTTTTTTCATAGTCTTGAAAAGACAGAAATAGACTTTGTTCCCTTTCTCATTGATGATCTTCATACCACCCTTTGCCCCACCTTAAAAGAACAAAAAGCATCCATTTATTTTTAGAAAAGAAAATCTTCTATGGGAAATAGTCACTTTGGATCTATTTAAAAGATAGAAAGTAGATATCAACTCACAGAAATAGAATTTTGCTTTACCTTTTCATGGGTAGACTGACTCCATGATTCTGAATGAAGAAAACCATTAATTAATTTGGGGGGGGGGGGGGGGGGGGTCAGTTTGAATTACAAAGGTGGAGATACCTATCTGCAATACTATACATAGACTCACAGAACTTCAGAGAAAAATTTACTATCAGCAGGCTGTTCACAAGACAGCCTCACGCTGGCAAAAAGCTGAGCACTAAGGTCAGGGACTGTCCGTTCAGTTTGTGTTTGTACAGCGTCTACCATGGGCTCAGATCAATGGCTGATGTTCTTAGATCTACTATCACATAAAGAGCAATCCATTTTTATCAAGTACAATGCCACAGAGTGAAACAGGTAGTATCATAAATAACAGCAAATAGAGCAAAATTGTCAAAGTTAGTTAGTTACTATTGTGCTTCAGCATCATTAGTACCTTTGTTATGGAAATCCATGTAAGGGATAATGCAAGCACAGTAACGTCAATGGAAGTCTTTACTTTGATTTCCACGAGCTCTGCATTATGCTTTTACTTCCTAATTTGCAACATCCGATAATCCACAATACAGCCCACAGAGTTATTAGTTTGAATTAGTGAAGTTCTCCTACCTGATTGGTTTTAAGCCAATTTATATAGGCTTGTCTGTTTAAGCTGTTAATACTGTTGAAGATTACTATGGTATTACTGCAGTCTGCAATATTTCAAAGCTTACAGCACACTTTCTCACCAAATCCTTGAAACAGATCTGACTTTTTCAACACCACTTCTCGTTGTCTAAGAGCTATCACTCGTGAAACAAGCCCCTGAAAGCCTGGGCTAACTGTGCTAAGTGTCAGAAAACAGCATTTAGTCTGCCGAAAGAGCTAAAGCAGGAATTCAACTATTCAGCATAAAGCCAGAGAATACTTTTTTATTTCATCCAACTTCAGATGGCTGGATAAACAATTTGCTTAATTAAGCTGTGAAACTGTTCCCTTGATTTAGAGGTTCTCAGTTTCACTGAGTTCATTGCTTAAACTCAACCCGTATTTTCTTCTGCGATTCATTCATTTTGGTAAAGAATTACCCATTTGAAACAAATACTGGCTTTGCACACATGAAAAGAAACCCTTAATAAATGTAAGTCAGTGTTCTGCTCTAACTGCACAGGGAAGACAGATTAGTGTTGTAAATTAACCCACAAACAGGCTTTATGCTTTCTTGCTCCTTAAAACAAAATCAGTGCATGGCTAAGTAAACCATCTCTGAAAATATGTAGCTCCAATTGCTCAGCCAGTACAGAAAAGATTATTAATAATCCCCAGTCATGGTTTGAAAAGTTTAGTTAATGACAGTAGTCTGTGTGAGAAGAAAGGGAAGCAGAGCACCATCTGCTGTACAGCCGTGCAAATGTTTCAGAACAAAAATTGCAAAAAGCCCCAGCCCTACCTTAAGCCTTCCAAATAGTTACGACCCAGCGAAGGCCATCGTCATCCAACATTGCATGACCACGAGCTTGAGATGGACACAGACAAAAATTAGAGACAGACATGAAGAGCCAGGGTTCAGAGTTAGCCAGCAAAAGCTACAGGGAGGAAACGAAGTAAGGAGTGTTATTTCTTTGGAGGGATAGGCATTGCTGTGATTTTTAGAAGTACAGAATTTGACTGCCTAGATGTACATACGCTACTATACTGACATCCTGTTCGGCACACTCGCTAGCTCGGGCTAAAGCACTGTTGTGAAAAAATGCCCAGAAGTTGCATTAGTACGCCTACACCTCAGGAAAATTATTATGCTCAGGGGCCTCTGTCAGCATCTTTGCGCAATTCCTCGTCATTTATAAGGGGCTGGTAAGCATTTGAAGATGAGCCTTTTGGGGAGCTTTTATTTGGGAAAGTTTAAGTTCTTTGTGGGGATCTCAAAAAGCAGATTAGGCTTGGGCATGCCCGTCACACTCTGCAGAGGATGCAAGAGTTAGGAAAAGAGATGCCAGCGACTCTAGAAACACCCAGCAAGCCTGAGGGTAATCTGCCATCCAACACATCCAACATGAGCCATCGATGAGTACAAGAGTGATGGAAAGTGATCAGTTTCTGCCCTGTGAATAGAAAAGAAAATTCACTTTTCAGAGTACCAGCTGCCCAAATCAAAATCAAGACCATCACCCCTAGTAGATGAGGAAAAGCTACTTCTTCTAAGGACTACAGAGTTCAAAGCCACCAACCCAAAGAGCAAATAAGGAGCGGAGTGGCCCCTTCTTAGTCCTGGAGAGGATGAGGGACTGTGCATAAGCCTGAAAGCCCAAGACATGCACCATCTGCCTTTTTCTGTCGCTCAGAAGAGCCACTGAGGCTCATTCACTAAATATTGGGCAATCCGAATGAGCACTAAAGATGCTATCCACAACAGCTCTAAGACCAAGAACTGGTTGTGGAACTGAGTCACGAGCTCAGCAGGTGTTGCAGCCCTTGCATTTGCAAGAAAAGGCCCTAATGGGAACAGGAGCATCCTGGGGATTAGCACATGATTGTGCACACACTATTACCAAAGAGGCTTTGGTTCTCCGTTGTGGGAGAAGACTATTAGAAAGATGAGGCATCTTCCCTGAGCTGCAAGACAGGGACGGGGAGCAGAATGAAGCCCCCATAATCCAAGGGGAAATTGTTAGTGACCTGCTACATCACTGAGATGCACACTTTAAGAGACGTGTAGACGTGGTGCTTAGGGACGTGGTTTAGTGGTGGACTTGGTAGTGTTAGGCCAACGGTTGGACTTGACGATCTTAAGAGTCTTTTCCAACCTAAATGATTCTATGATTCCATGAACAAAGGTTTGCTTAGGGAACAGGATTGGGATTATCAGGGGCTGTTGCAAAGAGCTGCACAAAAAACCCCAACGTGACAGTGTGACACAAGTAAAGAAGGACTAATTATTCATTATAGCATCACAAGAGGATTGAGAACGAAGAGGACAATCTGAGGAGCTTCTCAGGTGGACCAGTAACGATGAATTAAGTAAGTAGCATAAACAGAAGCTGGAAGCAGAGCAAACACACATCCTGATTTCCCCACACACGCTCTCCCTTCTGCCTGGACACTCTCTCCAGACAGCAAAAGTGGAAATGGACTTTTTTCTCCACAGTTCTGTGTCAGACAGCCCACAATATAATGAGTGAATTTTGAGAAGGCACAGAAAAAAACCTCAGTAACTGATCAGGAAGGTCCTTTGGGAAATAAACTGCAGGAGGAGGTCAGGACATTACACACAAGTACAAAATATCCTAATGTAAAGACAAGACATGAAGCATAGTAAGAGTCAGTGTAGTCCAATCATGCCTTCCTCAATGATCTCAAACACATAAGTGTACAAACACTGGAAACCAGGTCAAATTATCAGGGATAACAGAACGTAAAAGAAAACAACAAAAATGTAACAACTAAATCAGAAAAGAATAAAGTCACAAAATAAGGAGTATAAAAACCAAGAAAGCTGTCTATGGAAATACCTCAGCCAGAAGGGATGAAGAAAGGCTAATGAGTGGTGCTGAGAAAGATTAAGTATCTAACACTTCTTTTTGTTTCAGTCTTCACTTAAAAGGTCACCCACGTGATACAACTAACACTACTGGCAAGGCGCTTGCAGGTCAGGTTCAGCTGCCAAACTCACAGCCAACTTATCCACACACAATTAAGGCACAAAACCGTACCAGGGCAGCTGAATGTGATCTTTCTGGGTTTAAACAAAAGAAGGAAAACCCTTTTCTCTCTCACCATGTCAAGGGTTATTGGGAATGTGTCTGGGTTGTGACGACGGGTGTCTGCACAGCTGTCCCTCAGTCTGGGTTAGTGAACTCCTCCTGCTCTAACAGATAAAAGAGACCAGACTGTTTTGTTTTATCCCAGCATAAGCCAAGAACAACTCTACTAGTAAAGCAGAATGTAAAACTGTAAATAACCAGTACTAAGAACATGGCACAAAATGTTCTGTCTTTTCTTAATGACTCATCGTTTTACCATATTGCCTTTTATTTGACTGAACCTTTGGGATCCTGGCCTTAAGGGAAATCTTAATGCCAGCAAATCAGTAGTAACTCCACCAGAGGTTACAGCTATTCTAAAAAATAAAAGGGACCAGACCCTTCCTTTGTTCCTGGGCATAACTGAAGTGGCACAGGCGAAGCCGGCTCCGCTGCGTGCCACCCAGGGAAGCGCTGTGGGAACAGGCTCAAACCGAGCAGGAGGATGCTGTGCGAGCGTTCACAGGCTTGCTAATCAAATCCTCTTTAATTTGTGTAGATGTACGGTCAGCACAGCTGAAGCCAGATGGGTATGGACTTCAGTCCAAGACTTTTACAGCTTGAGATCAGATTTTAAATTCTCATTTCCTGGGGAATTAATACAGCGAATCTCAGTCTCTCACGTGTGCTTGTCTAACTGCTCTCTAATTTAGCACTGGTCCACCAAAAAAAGCATACACGACAGTACCAGTGATACTGGTTAGGGCTGACATTAGCACAGAGGCAGCAAAATTATCAGAGCACATTGTCAGAGCTCCTAAAACATTGAGCTGAAATTCCCTTGGGGATCATGGGAGGGAGCTTATGAAGTGTTGGAAAGAGGAGAGTGGTCAGCAGCGGCTCAGTTTTTCTGTATGAAGCCAGGGAAGGACTCATTATTAGTGCAGAGGCAGGAAATTCTTCACCTCACCAGGGAAATTCAGGTGGCTCTTACTTGGTGGCAGCAGCTCAGGACCTTCAGGCTAGAAGAGCAACACCACATTAGTGGTACTCACAGCCTGTGGCTGGCCCGGGCAGGTCACGCTTTCAAAAAATGCGCCAGAAGAGTGCTACCTTTTAACGAGATTAAGAAACAGCAAGACCAAAAATTACAGGTCCTTTATCAGCAGATGAATCCAGAGATAAATCATAAATGCACAGGCTACTCAGACATGCATCTAGAGTATTAGCTCTGAGCAATCAGTAATCCATCAGAGTGAGGAAAGCTCCAGAACCAGAACTGCAGACCTGATGACAGAATGCCATTTGTCCACCCACCTTGCACCAGAAGCCACTGTACAATACATCTGGACCGATGTCCAGCACCCCTGGCATCATCCAGCTCTACACTTACCTGGCCTCAACATCTGGCAGAGCAGAAAGTGTGCTCATAGGGAAGTTTCATAGCAACTTTCACAGCTCCGTGACCTGGTGGAAAAGGCAGGTGATGTTCCGCTCACTTCAGCCCTGCAGCTCACTTTGCACTGGTTTCAGTGATGCTATGAGAAAGGCTGATTCAACCCTTCCCTACTCTTAAGAGCGGTAGAAATGTTTTGTTTTCACTGAGCACTAAATCACATCCTTGATGGGTAAGAGTAGTTTATTGCATTGACCAGCCAGAAGAAACGCAAGGCGTTTCTGACTCCTAGTCTCAGGGGAAAAAGCTGTACTTTGTCACTGTCTATGTCCTTCTACAGGCCTCTGTAAATAAGAAATTAGAGTTCCTCCCATACCTTATTTCATAGCAATCGTTACCAAGTCAGGCAGCTCTAATAATAGCCCTAAGAGATCTACAACCCACAGTTTGGTCCAGTTTACAAAAGCATCTGGATAAGAACCTGGAATGAGAAGGTTGTCACAGTCTAGTCTGGAGGGAAGCCTTCCCAGGACGGAGCTGCGGTCACCATCCTAATTTGGATGGAGCTGCTTTTGGGTCATTACCATTTCATTTGGACTTTGCAGGCTGCTGCCGTGTCACGATACTATTTACACGATGGCTGGTTTTACTCAGAATTAATGCCCAGCAGCTGAAACTGTATAAAGCAGTAAAGAGCCGTCTTTTGCCATGAAGAACTGGCAAGCCAGGCTGACAGCAACGCACGAGGAGAGCTAAAAAAAAAAAAAAAAAAAAAAAAGAGCAGAAGGGATGGCAGCAGCCAGGCGGGTTTGCAGCCTCCATCGCAGCCTCCCACCCTCGGAGCGAGCAGGTTGGGTCGCAGCGGAAAACTTCCCATCAGGGTGACCCGAGGGACAGGACAGACCACCCTGGGGAAGCCACAGGCGTAGGGTGAAGGGGAGAGCACCGAGGATGCTGGCAGGGGAGGGATCACCTCCGAAAGTCCCAAGAGGAGCAGCCCGCCATGGAAGTGGCTCCATCAGCAGTACCCCAAGTCAGTCAGAGGGGACAAGGGAATACGCAGTTAAATCCAGAGAGAATATTAAAAAGAGCGGCAGCCTAAGATACACAGTCAAGGGGACACTAACAGCTGGATTTTACTCTACCAGTTAAGCTGTCAGTGGTTGTAGCCAAGATAACTAGATAAAAAGAAAACCACCAAAGGCAGGCAGATTTCACCCTAAAACTGAGACCCCAACATATGAAGGAAGCAGAACATTTCAGCAGCCTTCTGTCTTTCCCCCTTCACAGGGTGCCTTTACGGGGTTCATTAAATCCAGGACGAATACAGGAAAAGCCAGTCTCCTTCCATGGGGAAACGCAGCATTGTGACCCTTCACACCAGTCTGGGATGAAAACATCTGGATGAAAACTTTTTTTGCATTTATTCAGGTAACCAAATCAAAACATAGTCATTTAGTTCATTCTACAGCTATAGAGGCTAGAGAGGGCTAGAAACTTATTTCTCATAGCTGTTGAATTGCCATTGTTTTCATTTTTCTCAGTTTGTATCAGTTCACCGGAGTGACTGACCAGTTGAAACTGTACACCATTTTACCAAACGTTTTCAGAAAAACAACCCTGTGAAAACCTTCTTTAACAAAATGAAGGCTTTGTGCATAAAAAACATGCCCATGCTCCTTCTGTTTTACTCCAGACCACAGGAATGCCTTAATTTCAGGAAATAACAGAAACTAATGTTATATAAAATTAATGTGTTTTCTTAGAAAACTACTCAGTTTCAGACCAAGCAACCTCTCTTAAAAATATAGATGAAAAAGGAGTTCAAAGAACACAGCTTGTAGTAGTACTCCTAATATAACAAATTTAGAAAGCAAAACGAAAAGCCTGAGATAAACACACATCTGATGCTATTAAAGTTGCACTGTTGCACTCTCTTTCCCCTGAGATTCTGCTGAATCTAGGGCTCCTAGATGACTGTAAGCAGTAATGGTCTCTTAAAATTAAGACCAAATGTGAAAGAAATGCAAAGCAGTTCGTGAACTCTTCCTGTTCGTGGAACCAATTACATTATTAAAGACTGCCAAAACATTCTGTATTTTAATTGCTGTTCAAGATTTCACTGCATCCTGAAAAATAAAATTCTGTTTCCTTTCAATTAGTGCCCAAGAGATATTTAAGAACAGAACTGCATGAAAACAGTGATAGTTACTAGAGGTTTTACTGAGAAGAGTGCCACTTAATTTCCTTAATTTCGTGCATTTCCCAAAAAAGCAGAACATCTAATTCTTTGCCTGTCCCACGTTCTGTACAATTCACAAATGCACCCCATTGATTTTCAGTCTGCAGAGAGCAGGGTGAAGATAAACAATAACTTTATATAGAAAATATTGATTTAAAACATCGATTCAAAGCCCTAGGGTATCAAAAGATTAGTTACTTTTAAGGAAAATACTAAAGGTGACTTTCGGCTACTTCGTTATTGAAAAATGCAAAGCAAATAAACCCTGCCATTCAAAGCAGCAAGATGCCAATGCAGAAGCTGTTAGAAAGCAAGCCAGTTTGACACACAACAGAAAAAGACCCAAGTAGGCATTGCCAGCAACTGTTTCAGTGATAAAATGTAAATACTACATCTTCCAGAGAAAAGAAAAAACCCAACCCCTCAGTGTTTTATATTGTAATCTGCAGATGAAAAAGGAACAGCACAGAATAAAACTTCGTTGTGATGCGAGATCCCACAAGGATATCTTCAAGCGTATGATGGACCAGATAAACAGGACCATGGGGCTGCAATCTGGCGGGCATCACTGCCTCCTCCCAAAGTCACTGGGAGCCGGGGACCCTCAGTACCCACAGCCGTGATTTTCCAGGGTTCCACACCAACCCCCTCAACCCAGGACTGATGCTGGTCCCCTGCCTCACACCGGCACGGCCAGGTGGCCCACGCTGGGCGCTGCCGACAGAGCCGGGCTGGCTGGGCGATGCCAACTTTGTCAACATTTTCCTTTTTCAGGCACAATCCGATGTCAGAAAGAAATTCCAGATTTCAACTGCAAAGGGAATGTGTGACGAGAAGAAAAACGACCAGAAGAAAAGCAGCCTGTGGTAGAGTGGTATCTCTTGTCAAAAAGTGCCTTTCCTTCAAGCACAGCAACCTCACAAGCACGTCCATCTCTTTCAGTAGAGTCCTTTAAATGACGGAAAAGGAAGATAGCTTATGCCTAAATGGATGTTCTTCACAGTCTATTTGCTGTTTATATTCACACTGTGCCAAGAGTACAACCATGATTAAACTCAAGAGACCTTTAAACATCTCATTCTCCCTGCACGTGGCATAATTCTCTCCCACATGGTATAAACCGGTGGGAGAACCTGCTAACATTGGCCCAAACATAAAAAACGCTGCAGGCAAGGTCAGAGAGGGCAGTGGGCAGACATCAAAGGTAATTATACGAAGTGCACTATGAAGATTATACAGTTACTTCTAAGAAACCTTCCTCTTGTCCTCCATCAACTGTCCACATGCAGGTCCATGCTGAGAACAGTGGTCCTGTGGTCATCGGAGCCCTCACCCACAAAACTGGGGAAAGCAAGATTGGACCAACCTCCTGTCTAAAAAGTTTCAGCAGAAAGACTGTGGCCTAAACAGCACTCCATCTAGCAGCTGTACAAACCTGGAAGTAATTTTATGTACAGAGCCTGGGACAGATTAGAAACATAAACTACACAAGCAGGTTCCACCTTTGCTGTATCATTGCAGGGCTTCATGTCACATGTGATTCAGGATGGCCTTAGACACAACCTGCTAAAATCAAAGCCCTTTCTGCGGCAGAAGCAATGACAACTCACTTTACAGGAGGGAGGAGTCGTAACCACGGAACTTTTAATACTCAGTGCATGTAATGTCCTCTGTTGGGGATGAGCGGGATTTGGGAAGAAGCAGAGGACAAACATCCTTCAGGACAAACAGTACTCGTATAACCATGGGTGGAGACTTTATCCTGAAACCTTACCCTAGAAAAATCCAGCATATGAGAGATTAGCCACAAGAGTCCCTTTCAGCTGTTTAACTCAAACCCTGAATTCAGATTTCACGGTAGTACAGGATTTCTAGATGCAAGAGCAGATGCCTTTAAGCAAATGTACTACAGAAGCACGGAAGAAAACCAAAACTGTTGCCACAAGCAGGCATATAGACAAAAATGACTGCCAAATTACTAAGTTAATGGAAAGGTTCCAATTTTTTAGATTTTCCATATATCCTAAATTGACATGGTGAAGGTTTCCCTGGGGACAACAGATCCCTGCCCACACACTAAGCCCAAAACTTAGATCACGTTCTATCTATGCGCGCCAAACAGTGTCGGTCTTGCTACTGACACAGATATTTCTCACTGTGAGTGAACAAACCCACTCTACCTGGGCCATCCTGTTACCCTTCCACAATATGAAGATGCTTGAGTTTCAAGGACAAGACCTTAGAGATTGCTATGAAAAGGTAGAAATTGTGGTGACTGCATATAAGAAAGGAGGAGGTGGAGGAAAGAGAATGTTATGGGCACACAGGGTAATTAGGATACTTAATTCCTCATCTTCTGTAATGCCTTCAGGCAGAGGGACTGGGTGGAGGTTTGTGTCAGCCTCACCCTGGAATCAGAAAAGCATCTGAGAGGTCTCAAAGACAAGTGCGGGCAAAAAGACCTCAACTTCCCAGCTTACAGAGAAACTGATAGGAGGCTATCCCCACGTGGAAAATCATCTTTAGACTGTTATGTCATTACCCACTGATGATCTGACGGTATAAAACCGAAGGTTGCCCAGAAGGTAATAACAGACAGGAAGGCTTGGATCCAGCCACGTGGTGTCCAGAGATTCACTGTCTCAAAGAAAATACCCCAGAGTCACTGTTGAGTTGGATTTGCCATAAGCGTAAGGGAGAGCCTTCCACTCTGCTTGTATTTTGAGGACATTTACATGCAAACATTGATGTATGAGCAATCAAACATGCTGGGCATTTAGGTGACTGAAAGGGGGCCAGAGGAACATCACTAATAAGTCAAATGGCACTGTTTTTACTGATTTTTGCATCATTAAGAAATTTTCAGGATAAGGATGACTTCAAGTCATTAACTTCATTGTTGTCGTTTTGTTTTTCATTTAACGTTCTTTCAACTACTTAATAAATCCCTTACATGGCCTTTTCATTTACTCTCTTTCAACAAGCTGAAAAAGAGAGGCAACGTTTATTTCCACAGCTTATTTGACACAAGCTTCTATTCAGCCCTGGATCACAAGACAGTAGGTGGGAAGTAGTGAATACTGTTTCCACAATGCTGAAAATGAATGCAGATCTTGAATGTGACAATTTGGCAGAGTTGTTCAAGCTGCTGTCTGCCAGCACTTATGAGAGCACACAGAGCACAAGTGAAAAGAAAGAAACTTTTAGCAACTTCCTAATCGATTTTGTCGGCCTAGATGGATTCCTTCCCAGAAATGAAAGACAGAAGGGCCTTATAGCAGTCTCTGAAGTTCAAACTTTTTTATTTTAACCACGCAATACCTGCATAAAGGCCTTCTTTTCTGATCAAAACGATATTGGCAAACTGAAACTGGCAGCCAGAATTTGAAATGCAGAAGTAGAGGTAACCATAACTCACATATCAGCCAAAACTTTCAGATCGACAATATCCTACACATGCAATGTGCCAATGGTGTAACAAGTCAGTTGACTGAAGTTAATTTGCTTTAGAATCATAGAATATATCAGGTTGGAAGGGACCCATTGAGGATCATCAAGTCCAACTACCTGCTCTTTGCAAGACTACCTAAAACTAAATCATACAACTAAGAGCATCACCCAGACACTCCTTGAACCTTGGCAGGCTTGGTGCCGCGACCACTTCCCTGGAGAGCCTGTTCCTGTCACCAACCACCCTCTCAGCGAAGAACTTTTTCCTAATGTCCAATCTGAACTTCTTTGATCACTGTCAGATCACCTTTGAGGTTACTAGCAAGAGTAACTAACACAGAGCGGATTTTTAAGATATATTAGCTAGGAAAAAAAAAATTAGAATTATGTTTGTACTTGCATCAGAAACTCTATTACAAGATGTTTTCCTGCTCAGTCAGGAAACAGAACATGTGTCACTTACCATCTAGTGATTTCTCTTAGACTAATCACAGACCAACACTTAGTGATTAAATTATTCAAGCAATAATTTCAAAGAAATGTGTTTCAGAAAAACCAACATTCTTTCCTGGTCATATTCACGAGTAGTTGGAAAGGCAAAGAATAAATCTTAAATGGATCCAGCTTTGGCCGGGATTCACCTTAGCTCACATTAGGAGTCCGCATTGTGGCCCTTGCTTCTGAGCTAACTTCCTAGTCTCTATCAGTAGGGAAAACATAACTACTTTTAGGGCACAATTTATTTGATATATGTTATATGTCCACCTTAGGATGAGATGAATCATGTTGCAGAATTACGGAAATCCCTATTTTCCTCCTTTCATTTAAATGGTGGTCTACCATCAGTAGTTCAGAGAAGTTTGATGCTATGAATCCAACGTACGTCTTCAGTAAAGGAAATAAAACATTTCCTCATGCATGCACTCCTTCATTATGTAGCACCAAAGAATATTTGAAAAACAGTACCTGGCATATTGTAGAACTATCAGCCAAAAAAACTTCTCTTCCATTACAAAGTTATGAGTGTCAATATTATTGAAGTGAGAAAAAAAGAATTGAGTGGTAGCTAAATTTTACATGGAAAGAACAGAAATAACTACAGGCTACTTCAGAAACTATACATAAGACCATTAGGAACAATTACATATTTCTGTATCAATACAACGTTCCAATTTAAAGGACTGCTATGTAAAAAGTAATCTTCTACAGGCCAGTTCAAGAACACCACAGACAAAAGTTAGGGCACTCTGACGGAAAGAACTCCGACTGTACCATTATTAGGATTAATTTCTTCACTGCAGCAGAAATGTTTCTAAGGAAAGAACATCTCTATTCCTCCAAAGTTCATCATCTGTTTATTTCCTAGTAATTTACGGAGATACCATAATTAGACTGTTAACTTTAAGGAGAGAATGAACTGCAAGACACAAACTCTGTTCTGAAGCAGGTACTAGCCTGGCCAGCAAGGTTTCTCCTTGTTGCGGTCTGAAGGGAACGGGCATCATGTACGCTCTCTGAAGGGTTTGATTTTCAATAATTTTAACAAAAGGCAGTGGGCACAAACTGAAACACGGGAGGTTCCCTCTGAACATCAGGAACTGCTTTTTCACTGTGAGGGTGACCGAGCACTGGCCCAGGTTGCCCAGGGAGGCTGTGGAGTCTCCACCCTTGGAGATACCCAAGAGCCATCTGGACACGGTCCTGGGCAACCAGCTCTAGGTGGCCCTGCTTGAGCAGGGAGGTTGGACCAGATGACCTCCAGAGATGCCTCCCAACCTCAACCCTTCCGTGATTTGTTAGAAATTCTAGGAGCTACTTTGCTTGTTACTATTCCTAACCTGCATTTGGTCTCTGCTGCTTATGCTCTATTTCTTCTTATTCCATTTACCAGCTATTTTCCATCCATGAAAAGTGGGTGCAGCATCTGCCAACACCAGTCATTCAAGTCTCAGAAGTTACTTTTTCTCTGTCATGCCTATATTCAATTAGGATATTAAAACATCAGAAGCTGGGGGAGGGAGTGTTGTTCCTCCTTGTGTCTTGGTATTGATCATCCTACACATGTACAGGCAACTTTTTGCACAAAACAAAGACAATAAGGGAACATTCATTTTTTGTTTAGTACCATATCACAGCCTCTCTGAACCTTGTAGCATGAACCCGGAGGGAAAAGGACTGGGGCATCTCCTCTTTTTGACAAGATGTCAGACTCCAACACATCTCCAAGACATTAGCTCTAAGATGATATTACGGCATTTGTGCTTACCAATATGAACCGACTTGAAGAGCCGACTTGAAAAGCAACACTTCTTCACACATGCACAATCCCCTCCACATCTCCCTTCCTCCTGCACGCTTAACTACAGCAGACTTGAAATCTGTTGATTCTCCTTGGAGAAATCTCCTATACCAAAGCTGGTTAGCCTGCTTCATATTCTGTGTGTGAACACACAAGGTCAAAGACTGGAAGCAAAGGCATTATCTTCTGGAACAGTTCCTCAAAGTTGCACCAAACCTGGAGGTGAAAAGATGCGGAGAGTGACTGCAGATAAGCCAGCTTTGTCCAGTACTCCATCTGGCAGACAAGCGTCTTACAGAGCGCCACAAAAAAGATGATACCAAGTGAGGTTTCAGCAAGATAAAAATAACAAAAGGTAAAAATTAGAAATTACTAAATTATGTAGGAATTACCATAATATTCGTATTGTAAAATTGAGAAGTATTACATCTGGGGAAAAACAAATCCCTGCAGCTGACAGAATGAAGGACTACGAATACAATACTGCAATTTTTGGAATAAATTAAGAACAAAAGAAATAAAACTGATTTCACTACTAATGATAATTGAATGCTTCTGCATTATCAACAAGTCTTCTGCATTCAGAAATAAAATACGTTTGCGTCACATGAGGATGTTGAAATACTTTTTCGCCCATTAGCAAACCAGAAGAAAGTTAAACAAACATTGACCCGATTTAAATATTTCAAAATCAGCAGATCTAGACAATTTACAGTAGGAAATCATGAGAGAATTTCCTGAAGGATGCTGCTGTTAATAGTTCCAATCAATCTTAGCATTCCCAGAAAATTTGAGAAGATAACCTAAATAGTATTTTGAATAATACTAGAATTAAGTTACTTGTAGTCAGACTACTATGAGACTATTCCCTCATAAAAATTATTACAAAAGTTGCAACATAATTAACTGGAAGGGAATTTAAAAAAATATACTGCAATGAGAAGTAATGAATGTGGTTTCCATGAAAATAAAGCTTGTCAAACAAATCTGATATTTATTCCTGAATATATTTTTTTTTTGTGCCATGAAGTTGAAATTATGCTACGCAGAGAAAAAAAGAAACATCAGAATCTTGCAAGATTAACTGGCCACTCTCAACAAATAAGCTTTGACAGAAAAGTGTTATCAAAGAGCTGTTTCCACTGATGTTATAAAGGACATAACATTATTAAAAGCTTTCATCGGTAATTTGGAAATAAATATAAAATCATGGCTGATGAAGTTTGCAGACAATAATACCTGGAAAGATGATAAACAGTGATAATGACATCAGTTTTGCAGATGAATCTGCATTACTGTGGTGAAATGACACCAGGCTGAGCTCATTTTAACAAAGACAAATGCCCCCACATCAATGAACGTAGATCTTGTCCCAGGAATGGAAAGTAAGCTAACACAAGCATTCAATGTAGAAATTCAGAAATGACTAGGAGAATTTTACCTATGTATTAAAATTACTAAGTCCTTAACTATGATGAAATCTTGTATACCAGGTGCCCATATTTTAAGGAGGACTCTGGAAAATTGAGGAAGGTAGAAAAAGAGCGGCACAAATCTTAAATGACATGTGTTTTAGTGAGAGAGTTCATGAGCTTCATTTGTTTGGCTTATCCAAAAGGCAACCAAGAAGTGATTTGATTACAAAACCTAAGTATCTCCATGAGGAGAAATTGCAGGATATTAAGGAGCTTTTTACCCCAGTGGAGAGAGGCATAAAAAGAATCAATGGCTGAAAGCTAAGGCCAGAAAAATTCAAATGAGATGCAAGGCACACACTCATCATCATGAGAACGATGAACCACTGCAACAAACTGGCAAAGGGAAGTATTTTCCCTCTTTATGCCTTCAAACCAGGACAGACATTTCTCTGAAAGGTATGATTTAGCTGGACACAAGTTATGCTTTAGTCAAATTATTGGGTTCAGTACAGAAGTAACAGGGAGAAATTTAATGGCTTGTGATATATGACAGATGAGACTAGATGAACTAACACACACCCCAAGACTAAACTCTATTAATCGATTTATCGGTGCTTTATGCAGCCATCCATTGCTACAGTATCTGAGCACTTTCATATTAAATCAATAGCAATAGTGAAATCCCTTGTGGACTTCAAGGAGCTTCTGCAACTTTTGCTTTTAGGAGTAAAACTAATTAGGGGAAGATTTTTGAGGTTTTCTAGAAGAGGTCAGAAGGTCTGTATTTGTACTTCTTGATACAGACAGTACATTACTATATTTCTTTTGTGCTTATATAGTATTTTGAAGCAGTGAGCTACTGATTTCAGTCAGGCACAGTACTGCTAAATGGTTCTATTTAAGAAACACAGTTATGTTTGTCTCCTCTAACACTTGCAAATGTGCCAGTGGGTACCACGACAGAATTGTCTCTGAGCTCCGCTTTCCAGTGCTGTTTAGAGTAATGCACACTCACTTTGCTGACACCAAGAAAAAAATGTTTGCATCCTCAGAGAGTCATAATTTATATGAAGGGTAGCAGTAGGCTCAATGCACCATATAATCTCTTCCTTAAAAGTTATATATTTGCAGAGACAAGGTACCACTCTAAGAGGATAAATGTCCACTCTACAAAGCAATTGTATTTTTATATCTGTTACTATAGACTTATGCTATAGGATGCGGTGTCCTCAAAATACATATATTTTGCAGAAAGGTATTAATTCAACCTTAGACTCCAAAAGTGATAAAAATACAAAATATTTTTTGTACAAAAGTACAAAAGTTCTTCCCAATGTACTATTTGACAAATGTACATTAACAAAGCAACTTCTAATTAATTTAGAGGCTGCTTGAGGTCTAACACACCAAAAATAGAGCAAATTTTCTACATGTTTCATTTTTCTTACAATGGCAACTGTTAACACTTTATTCTTCAAGCTAAATCAATTTTCATTAATTACACTCTATCCTTCTGGCCAAAGAAAGATCAAGGTAGACAAGCAGGATTACTACAAAAATAAGATATTGATCTAGTTTTTAAGCAATACCCTACCATCACTTATTTTTGCTCAGTTTTATTCATTGTTTTGATGGACTAGTGAAGAAGGTACTTCTCAAAACCCTGTGTGTTTCAATGGGCTATATGCAGCTGTTAATTTTTCAGCTAGAACAATTTTACATACAGTGCACTCTCTATTGCATTCTGTAGTCCCCCTAAAGCTTTGTTTGGGCTTTTTGAAGACATAAGTCAATTTTCTCTCTGTACACGTGCAGAAAGAAGAGTCGACTGAAGATTGCTTTTCTCTCAGAGATTGTCCAGCACCTACAGGAACAGGGCATAGACCAAGCCCATCACCGCACACCAGCTGCCCTGGCACTTGTCCTTTGCTCAGGCTGTTCTCCGAATCCCTGCTGAGCCTGGCTGCCTCAGCAGAATGTCTCAAGATCAACTCTGTTTCATCGTAACAGCTTCATTGGGCAAGCTTTCTTCCCGAAAGCAAGCCTCCACCAAAAAGCCTTTATCTCTACAGAAAAATGAAGAAGATTAAAATTTTGTAATAGTCCACACAAAGCTGAAAGGAAAACTAAGTTTATTCCCCGAGCTACAGCCAAGAACACAGGGCACTGCTTAGGACCTGCTCTGGGTCAAGAACATGCTCCCGTGCCCAGACATGTGCTCATCCATCAGCGCTGTGGAGAAAGCAGCATGCCCACTCCAAGGTACCCTTTTGGCTTGAAATGATAGTTAGCTCATCACAGCAAACAGCCCAGTTCTGGAAGCACGCACCTGGTGGCAGAAGCAATACTGGCTAATGGGGGGGGAGGTACCAGCCACCAAGATCCAGAAAGAGCTTTGTGAGAAGAACAGATGGAGTGACACCAACTCCTGGAAGAGACAAGCAGCAACAAGAGTGGAGGGGTCGTGGAGAAAGAAGGCAAGCCAGGAACAGCAAGCAGGAAAGATGAGTGCCCATGACAGGCAGTAAACCCCCAATACATCAAGTTTACCTACTAGACTAGTAAAAACATCAAATCAAAAGACAAATACAGTATATAACACACCCTGGGTAGCAAAAGCAGTTTTTATTTCTTGGGTTTAGATCTGCAATCCCAATTCACCTTGGATAACACTAACCATGGCATGAAAGCGTAAAATAAAACATAGCAGAATACTTTAAAATTAAAAAATAGGAGTACCAGAGACTAGTCAGAAACTGCATGACATCATACTTCTGAAGTTTCACGATATCCAACAGGCAAAGTGCAATGTCTCCTAGGCACCAGCTGCTCAGTGAGACACAGTAGGTTTGCATTATAAGGCTAAAACATCAGCTTTAATTAAATTTAAATTCCTAGTCTTAAATCAGGAGTTAAAACTGACTATATTGCTTTCATTTTCTTGGAAGCCTAAAAAACCCCATGCCCTAAATACTCATTAATTCAACCACAAAGACTTGCAGTTTAGGATAACTTCTACATCTACTTTTGTATTTCAAAGCAATTCATACGAATATTACAGACTGATTTAATGTGAATTGCTCTAGTAAAATGTGTACACAAATGACTGGCAGAACATTAAGATTCATAAGACATAGATATAAATGAAAAAAATGAACCTGTTGTACCCAGATTATAATTCTGAGAATGAGGATATGATATTAAATGACCCAAAGGATGAATAGGAGAGAAAGCGACCTCCCAGAGTAGCAGAAAATGCATTAGGCTATTCTAATAAATTGTTCATCTCAGTTGGTTTAATAATTTAACACAAACTAGATAAAACAGAAAGCCCCTTTAGGAATACACAAAAAGCATTTTTAGAAATCAGTGTTCAATGCTAGCAATAAGTGAGGAAATGAAAGATAGTGCAATCTAGCAACACTTCTCACTTCTCCAAGCAGTGAGGAAGCCACAGGTAAGTTCCACGTTCGCACTCCATGACCTCATAACAAGTCTGAAGCACAGAAACGATCACTAGGAAACTTCACAGTTCTTCTCTTTCCCTAGCAAAATTCTGTTTGGTTTCAAGGGGACATTTATTAAAGCAAACCCCCCAATTTTTTCTTTACTCTAAAAAGACAAAGAAATCAATAAATTATCTGTGTCAAATAGCACAGAGGGAAGAAAGGGGAATTTGAGTGAGAATATTAGTTCAACAGGTACCTTGAAAAGCAGTCATAAGTCTTAAAGACTGTAGACTTAAGATTGATTATATTCTTACAGGCTTCTAACGGACTTACTTTGGGAACATATTACGCCTGTATCTTACAAGTTTGGCACTCTTAAAACACCAATAAACTGTATCAAACCTGATGAGTCCTGCTCTTGCAGACCTGTTTTAATAAACAGTGCAAGGAAACAGTCTTGACTTATAATCTATAAGTAAGGCCCATGACCAGTGAAAGCATATCTCTAAATGAAGGTGTTAATGTGTCAGAAGCCATCAAGTTTCTTCTCCTCTACCTTTCACCCAGATGCAGAAAATTGGGGTTTGGTGGTTGGGTTTTTTGTGTTTTGGGTTTTTTTTAAGCTGCTTGTGGAATTCTAAAGATGGCAGGGCAGGAACTAACACAGCAATAGGAATAACTGCACCTTTTCTCCTCCCCTTTCAGCACGACCATTAGAAAAAACACTAAAACCAGTATCACTAAATAGCAGGAAGGGGACAGTTATTACTGGTTTTGAAGAGTTTAGATAGGGGGATACAGAGGATCTCCAGCAATGACTTACAGTTGAAGAGCTGCTGTTCCTTTCCTTGGAGTTCAAAGGAAACAAGGAATTGGTCTTTTAGGAGATACCTGGCCGGCCCTCCACATCAGGGGCTGACATAGGAAGACAAATGATTCGACTGAACCAAGGATGCTAACCCTTACATCTACCAAATCAGAAATTAGGCTCAAGGATAGAACACTATTTCAAAATCGTTAATTATTTTTCAGAAATCTGTAGTTCTCTAAGCTGTTGTGAAAAATCTGGCATTCCTTGTTATCCCAGTATTTTATCCCTACAGGTCCAGTTGGAAACTAGAACAGGGAAATGAAATCAAAGATGGACATCCGAAAGTGGAAACAGACTAGGTCCCTGGTTTGTGCAACTAAGGTGGCACCCAGATATGGGATGAGTGCTTAAAATCCAGATCTAGGAGAAGTGACAGTCACTGCTTTGATTAAAGGAACCTGCAATCATATCGATCAAGTAGGCAGACAGCAGCCAAGCATCTATCATAAGTGAGGACAGGGATAATATTAATTGATTCAGGGAAGAAACTACCAGATGATCACTCAAGAAACATAATGACTTTCCTAAATGCTCAAAAATTCCTCCTACCCAAACATCATAAAATAGCAATCTGAAGGAAAAAAAAAAAAATCCAACCACCATAGGACTACAGGTCCTCCCTTAATTACAAGTCTCTGCAAAGAGACCTGTAATAATATCTCTCGTAATTTTTATAAGCATCCAAATGAAAGAAGAGCTTAGTGATTAGCTTTTAAAAGCAGTGCAGGGAAAAGGAGGAGGGGAGAGGAAAGAAGCCTTGTAGAAATTTGCTAGCAAATATACAGGAGGATGCACATTCCTAAGTTTAAATGAGGACTCTCTAAAGAACTCAATGCAGCTGTGCATAAAGCAACAGCAGAACTGAAGAGACACAACTGAACTTCAACGCAAGAATTTCTGATTACTTAATATTCCTTCAAGAAACTTAAAATTTTAATAGGCCCACAAAGGCTTAAAAATGCATTGGAGAATCATAAATCTTAATTTTATGACAACTTTGGAGGACAAGCTGTTCTTACACAGATTCACTAAGTGGTTACAAGAGAGAGATTTTGAGAACTACTTTAGAATGAGATTTTTCTCCTCACTTCCTGAAGCAGAAAATTCACTATCACCTCTGCAAATATCTTCTATTTTTAAACCTGAGTAATAGTTTCTAGTAGTCTACTAGGATTACAAAGCAACTGTGAGGCAACCTGCATTTCTGTAGAAAATTATCCTGCATTATTTAAGATTTGGCAGTTAAATACAGAAAGCAAGTTGTAAGTGTTTCTCTGTAGAGCTAAACCTGGATCAAACAACAGTTGTTTGTTTGGTTTTTTTCCTAAGGGAACCTAAAGTGTGTACACTAGTGTCTAATTTTCAAAAATTTGACTGGCTGGGTTCATGCTTTGCCTGCTTGGGCAACCTAAGCAAATAAATTGGCTGTTATTTGTGCAAAACTTTGTAGGAATTTAAGTTATTCTTCTCAAATATATAGATACATTCAGGTGGGCAGAACTGAAGTACCAAAAAAAGAAACAGAACAGAAGATATCCAAAGATATTAGAAACATGGGAGAAAAATCCTTCAGGTTCCTTTTGAACAATACAAGTTATGACATCACTTCTGAGTGTTTCTGTGCACAGCTGTGCTCAGACTGACAGCAATGGCCACGTAAGACACATCCAAGAACTGTTCCAAGATCCACAGTGATGAGAAATACCTTCCCATTACTTCATACGTCTACTGTCTATGTTACAAAAGAATCCACTTTCTGCTAATAAAGAAAAAACCCATACCCTCATATTACAGTTCTCTGCAATTTATTTTAATACACAAAATTACTGGAGTTATTCCAAATGTCATCCATTCACAAAGGAGTGAAGTGGGCTGAGAACCTATGATAATTACGGTCATCACATTAGATACCACAGGAGAGAATGTAAAAATAACAGCTATTCAAAATGGGTAATTTATTTAAAAAAAAAAAAAAGGCAACACAAACAGCCTACACATTCACTTAAATTATACAGGAGTATTCCACTTAACCAGGTAAAAAAAAAAAAGTATATAGTCAGTAAATGAATATTGTTAAACCTGCTTGATAGCCAAAATTCTTTTTATCTGAAACAGAAACTAGAGAATGAAAAAGAACTTAAGACTCCTAAGAAATGGAAATTCTAGATATGCCCATGCGTTTGGAGACACCTTTATAAATCAGGTAGGAGAAACCAGAAGTCAGGTGTTTTCCTACAGATAAGCTAAAAAAGTGGAAGACTGATTTTACCCCTCAGTTTCACCCCATTTAATGACCACAAATACCATCACATCCATAAATGTGAATAAATAAGCAGAGGTGCTTCATTCCTATTTTCACTCAAGAGAGCCCAATAATGCACACACAGATAATTCACTGCACCTTCAGCTTTGCCTCTTACATCTTCTGCTTCTAAACATTCCAAGCAGACCCAGACCCTTCCCTCCTCCCTCCCACCACTACACTGCAGTTATTTCCTCCTCCATGCCGTCTAGAGGGGAAGTATAATTTGGGAGAAGGAAAAGAAAGAAGACTGGCTTCTCAGTCATCCTGTTATGGAAAGCGCACAGACAGAAGTGTGGAAACCCTCTGTGGTTGGAGTATATCTAGCATGGAAAGAAACCTGGTACAATTTATCAAAAATGTTGACAGTTCAGTTTTCCAAACAACATTTTGCCAGAAGTTTGTAGCTTGACGAAACTTAGGTCAAAATCAGCAAAAGGCAACTCTATTGCTTTAAAATCTGTTTAAAATCAGAATAAGGAAAATGAAATTTTTTTTTATTCTAAACCTCTCTTAACCTTTCTAAATTTAAACCAAAAGCTTACCAAAACCAATCCAACTGGCATTAAAGGTCACCTTCAGTCTAAATTTTGGCAAAACTACAAATAACTGGAAAGACATTGTCATAAGGCTTATACAGCCTTATTAACAGGCAGAGGTACAAGTACCATACATAAGGATGCTTCAGTCTCATTAAGGGATAGCTGGCCTTTCATACCACCTACAAAGAGAGATAGAATGTAATACAAATGAGATAACACACCTTCAAATAGATCTCTCTACCATGAGACTGTGATCCCTTTGAAGAGAGACAGAATAATGGTACTGTGATATAGACACAAATCAAGCATGATGAAGACAAATTTATCTTAATTGAACCTGAATGTACACTTCCTGATGTTTACATTTTTCTATGAAACTTTACACTTCTATTAGCATTAAATAATTTTATAACAAATAAATCAGTAAAAATAGGATTTCTAAGTACTACAATTTGTCAGGTCCTATTTTGTTGGTTACTTGCTATGTCTGCAGAAAAAGCAATGTTTCTAAAACTAGCCAGCAATAAAGATTCACAGGCTAGATGTAAGTTTCTACACTTATATGCATATAACCTTACAAATCAGGTATTGAAATGTTTGGGAGTATAACTAGTTTCTATCACACTGCTTGGTTTTCCAGTCGTCTTACTGTCTCCAAATGTTTTATTTGTAAGTCAGATTTGTTTTTAAAGGTAGGTCATCTTTCTAAATAAAATTTAAGACACAGGGATTACGGAACTAAAAATTTGTTCAAAACAGACAAATACTCTGGAGAGTTACTTAATGGAAGCTACTAAGCACTTGCTGTTTTTTAAGTTTTCTGAAATGTTCATGAGTGTTACTTGGGAATGGTTAGTTGAGGCAAGCATTTTAAGTTTATATTAATAAAAATTAAACAAAAACTATGGCATAAGGCAGTATATTCTGCTATTTATAATATGCTAAGTGAACATCTATTGAATTAAGTACAAAGTAATAATTTTTATCCTATCATAAGGTTCATTATTAACCCTTTTTGTTTGAATCCCCCACAAGAACTGAAATTTAAGTGGAAAGGTTGCTGCTAATGTTCACATTCCACTTTTTCTCTAAAATGGCTCATTCGGTTTTAAGCAGTATCTTTACATGCATACAACATACTAAAAATAAATTCAAAATTAAAAGTTTCTACAAACATAAAAAACAGGCCGAAAGAATTTTTAAATACAAACACACAGTACAGGTAATAAAAAAAAGCTGAACACGAATTGATATAAAAATCAGTATTTATGTAAAAAAATAATGCATTGCATATTGTAAAATCAGTCAATAACAGTATTCACCTTCACACAGATTTCTAGATTTTCAGACTTCAAAAGGTTACATAGCAAGGAAAAGAGACTGTAACTACATGCGAGGCAGACTGCTTCCTAGTTTCCATCCCAGAAATTTACACCCTGAGCCAGCAGGGAAATTAGGAGAAGAATATAAACTCTGCTTACAATGGAGTGTGGTTTTGTACTGCTAAAGCATTCGTCCAGCTCACATGGATCTGGGAGTCAGAGCCAGCCTGCCTTTGACAAGGAAACAGTCACAAAAATTAAGCTTCTAAATGGGGTTGGGATGAAGGTGCAAGTCAGTGAGTGGATCCTCCGTGTTCAACACACAGGAACTTTTCTGGAATCCAAAACCTCACTTTATGAAGACTTCATCTCAGTTAGACAGGTTATCCAAGTTCAAATATACCTTACAAATAAATTTCATACCATGCAAGTTTAAATAATATTTTACTGTAACACTAGAACTCAGCCTTTTTCTTCATGTTTTTCTCTGAAAAAAGTTTGTATTACATAAACGGAGCTTTTTTTTTTTCACTAAAATAACAAAAGAAAGCCTAATCCTTACCTGTTGTAAATCACTATCACCCTCTTGACAGTCATGCATTCACGTAGTTGAGGGTCTGCCCCAAAACTATTTTAAAGCCATGTTATTAAAAAAATACGGTAACAAGATATATTCTCTAAGAAATCCATCTAATATACAGTCTGATGAAGCATCAGAACTCTTATTACAGCTCTTTACTTTTAGGTACTAAATACTCTATAATAATCATCAGATAATAATTCTTAGTAAGGAAATACAACAGCGACAACTTTCCACTGGTTTTTTTTTTCCTACTTCCAAAATGCCCTATAAAGCTGCAAAACCATGTAATTTTTTAAAAGTATTGTAAGATGTAACTTCAAACCAAATTTTTTCTAAAAAAACCCCTCAACTCTGCGCTGTCTTTTGGCCATAATGGCTCAACGACATTGAAACAAATGCTGTATATTGAAAAGGCTCCATATCTACCAGAGAAAACTAGTATGACATACTAGTTACTAATTTCTCAGAAAATCATATTTATAGTGTGCAGTTAACATCCAAGATAAGCGAAACAAGATTGTCAAAACAGTACTTCAACATGTAAGAGATGAACATATAAAGGCACATACAGATTGTCAAAGATTATATCACTTCTCTTTGAAAACAGAGTATTTTCTGCACTTGTAAACAACTTTGTTTACATAAAGGCTCACACCTTTAAAGTGAGGTTAGTGCCACTGACTCAGTAATTGCTACATTCACAGTTTAACAGAACTTTAGACAATATATGAGGTACACTCCCAAATAGAGCCATCTTCATTTCTTCCTTGTTCATTTGATCATTGGATAACCAAATTATGCAGACTAAAACTACTGGCCTTAGAAGCCAGTAACACCCAAATCACCAGATCCAAGGCAAACATTAGCAGTGATTAAACTTCAAAAGAGCAAAAAGTCACCTTTGCAGAAAAAAGTTCCTGTTCTTCATTACATTAATATTTTCTTCATTTTTATGTATGCTAGTAAACTTTTATCTGGGCACATGAAGAGCCGATTCAAGCCACATTAGAATTTTTGCACCTTTTGATCAGTATGTTAATTCAGTCTCTTGATTTAACAGCTTGGAGTAAAAATCACCTTCCCTTTGATCTTCTGGCATACAAGTCTCTTACGCTTTTTGTTAGCTGCTTTGTGAACACTTTGTATACTCTTCCACAGTATGTATGCATGGTTTTCCTTAATTCCAGTTCTAGGGGCTGCAACAGGGAATGAACCAGATCATCTCCAAATGAATACTGTAAAGAGGTTAAGAAAGAAGATTTAAGGTCAATACGGAGGAGTGACATTATTCAGAATTATTAAATAGTTTTATAACAATGTGTTTGAACATCATATTTGCTTTCTATAGGTTTGTTAAACATTTTTAAGAACTCAGAGCTTCTGAATACAATATTTGAAAAACATCTCTACATTACAGAAATATTCTCTAATACTTTCAATAAGCCTAACAAGTGAGATGTTATTTTTTTTAAATGTAAGCAAATTAACATATCCAGACAGGCAAGGAGGAAATTTAAAATTACCTTATTAAATTAAAATTTACAGATCTAAAATGATTTCTGTTTGTTTGTTGAACAGTAACTTTCTTGAAAGACATATAACTTTTAAGGAATACAATTCTCATCAAATTATAATGAAACAACAGTATGAAAAGTGGTACTACTGAAGTTTCATTAAACTGAATGATGGTCAAACATACTATATTTAACATGGACTTGAAATAAAGAAGTCATTAATTCAACAGTGCAATATTTTTTATAAACAAATGATAAGCTCAAACAGCATTTCAAAGTAACATAATTTTGTTGATCTTATTACCACTGAATCAGCACTGGTTTACATACTTTCTCTGACATATTCATAAACCAAATGGGTTCATAAATAAAAAGAAATAATTTTTTCTTCTGTTTTTGACAATGCTCAAAAGAAACAAAGACATCGTATTTTTATGGAAACACATTCACTTTCCCTGCAATGTATTCTCAGACCCCCAAAAGTACTTTTCTTCATTTTTATATCCATATGACAATATGTAATAAAGCACCATTAAAATATACTATTGATTTTTGAAGGTTATACACACACAATAGCCTGCTACATTAAAATGTGCATCAGTGCTAAATTTTACAGCTCTTCAGTGAGTATACTGATGTAGTGATAAATAGTTTATTAGATGACTTATTTGCAGCATGAAAAGAATTCACTGTGCTTGGTATTTAAAGGAACAGCAACATATTAATACACTGAGTCTCTAGAAAAGGTCAAAACACAGTTTAAAAAAAATATTTTCTACAAACCGAATCTAGCTACAATTAAATGTTGAGATGTTGCAGTAAATGCACACAAACTTTGTGAAGAAGGGGGTTTTTCTGCATTTTAGAATCTGCAGAAAAATGAAGCTTCTGGTGATCACCAAATGCTCATACAGTTTATGAGATGTATTTATTAAAGGAATGGGAATAAAGCCTTTTAAATAGACATTGACAACTAGAGGCAATGTTTTAGAATCCTAACCTAGACATAATCTACACTATGTTTCAAAAGATGCTCATCACAAAAGGAATACACTAGAATTCTATCCAAGCAGTAAATGAAAAATTAGTGAAATACTTAGCATTACTTAAAAGAGAAAAAAATTACTTTGTTGCAATCAAGGTGAGTATCAACAAAACCTATATGCAGCACCGTAGATAAAAATACATCAAAAAAATAACTTTGTCCAAGTACAATGCTGGAAACACTTACATTTTTTATTGCTTCATAGACAGCCCTAAAAGTCGGTTGTTTATCATCATGGTAAACACCTCTGTTTCCATGAAGAATAAATATACCTTCTTCTTCAGCTTCCTTACAATTGCTTCCATAGATGCAGTGGTCAGGCCGATAATTCCATTGGCAAGGAAAGACATAAAGACTTTCTGTGCAGAAAAATGAGAACTCTGGATTAAGTATCAAAATCTTTTCAGGAAATACACTAACCTCTTTTTTTCTTCAGGCTGCTTCATAAATTTCTGTACAGTTGTTTTGAAACCTAGCAGCTAATTACACTCAAGCAAGCTCCAATGCTGTCTCTCAAAGTAAACACTTTCAGAAAACAAAAGAAGTGAAAAGTCCCTTGAATACTTTCACTGAAAAGTCTGCTAAAAGAGTATTTTCCTGGATTTTTGAACATCATGGAAAAGATCAACTTTGTCATACTAGACTTAGAATCAATGTGGATTTACCTGGATTGTGAAAAAACATGATGTTCAATAGATCCTGATCACCCCATGTTATGTTCAACTTGTACTTCTTCAGCAGTGGCATAAGAATTTCTCCCCACTGTAATCGGACTGGTGTCATATCATTCTATTAAACAAAACAAAGCAAAACAACACACATTCAGAACAATTATACCTACAAAGAAGGAAATGCCCTACAGAATCGCAGTAATTTGCTTTTCAGAGTTACAAATCTCAAATGTATGGATGATTTCTTCCTTTTAAACAAATGAGCATATCTAAGGAAAATAGTTATGGACATTTCCAATATGCTTTATTTATCAATTATTATCTCATAAGGAAAATCATATGCATCTCCTACTTCTATTTAACTGCCACGTTAAATTTTTGTCTTCAAGATTTCCCCCAAACATCTTAAACCAAGAGTTCTAAGAAATAGCAAGGGGGGTTTTTTTGCAGCAGTAGCATCTAACACAAAAAGTGCATATAAATGATGTGAGCAAGTAGATGGGCACTATTTAAATATCCACACTATGCAACTTCTCTGTCTTTCTCACGGAGTGATAATATACACAGGTTTTAACATTAACTTCAAAAGTTCAAAACAGCTCAATATAAAATCAATTATTAAATAGTTCCAAACACATACAGCTAAAAAGTATTGGCTACAAAGCAGTGTACAAAAATACAGAAATCCTTCAAAGGTTTTTCAAAAGAATTTTCATTGAGTTTAACTAATTTTTTTAGTTACTGAACTTGAACTTCCACAGCAAAGGTACAACTTTTCACTAGCAAAAGGCAGTAAGACGCTAAACCAACAGCTGTTACTTAATTCCCAAATTCGTGATTTTGTAAAATCAAAGGAAAAGGAGGAGTTCTTCTAAGGTTTTGGCTGAGGAGGTGCTACTTGCAGTAAGCTGGCCTATGCTGAACTCCATGTTACCAAAGGGGTTACCATCTGCAGCATTAACAGGTTACATATTCTAAAGCTAATTTCTTATGGCTACATCTTATTTAAGCTCAACTAGAACAGAAAAGGAACAAGGCTGCTCACTCTCTACCCTCTACTTCAGTTAGGAGAGTGAGGATGGAATAACAGTAAATCCCAAAGACAGAAAATTCCTGAACAAGTACAGGATTGCACCCTTGATTCTTTTTAACCAAGTTGAAAAAAAAAAAAAAATTAGAACTCCAGTACGGTTTGGGATCTGTATACAGGAATACTATATTAAGAAACAGAAAAGATTACCAGGAGCAAAATACTCAGTTTTAGAATTACAGTATCAAGACTTTCTTCTCCGAGCTTTCCACTGACAAGCTAGAAAGTGCAAAAATTAGCAATTCAGTTTTTAGTCTTTCCTCAAATCATTTCAGCCCTCAAATATGAAGGGCTTTCAGAACTGAAGACTAAAAAAAGAAATACTATCAGATTTCAGACAAGAATTAATACAAAAAAGATCTATAGCTTATATTATCCAAGAAGCCAAACGGAATATTACAGTCCCTCCCGTCCTAAAAAATTTATGACTATGATTGCTTGCAAGTATTTGATGAGAGCAGGCATAAGAAATGCACCAGAGAATTCTTCTCTAACAAGAATTATCATTAGACTCAGTGCAATGTGATTAAACAAAAGAAAACACGGGCTTAACACCAAGCTAAAACTTTCCAAAAAGCAAATAAACCGGACTGAATCACAGTGGGTAAAGATTACTCCCTCACCTGAACTTTGCCATCCGTAGAATATTGACCTAAGGTTTAAATTTAGACTCAATGCTAAGAATTGAAAATGGAATTAAATTAGCTCAGTGATACCAGGATAATAATGATAAGACAATATAGAGTAGTAAATACATTTTAGAGCAACCCATAGATATATTATTTCAAATTGCTGAAGTCATTATTTCATATACTTTTCATTTAACTTGTATAGTTTTAACAGCAGCGAAATCCAGAGTATATCGCAAGAAGATGCAGAGCAGGTAACAGCATATATCACACTGCCAGATGTCTAGAAGCAATACTACTTGACAAATAGCACTATCAGATTTAAGAATTGGAAATTGTAACATTTCAATAACTTTTGCATAAATAGAAAAGAGATATATATTATTTTATTAACACTGATGTATAATGAAAACAGTGTAAGAATCACAAAGGAGGAGAAACTATTCTAATAGTTATACAACCTCATCCTTTAAAATTCTACTATAACTTGTAGTGAGGTCAAACAGTGTGAGAAGTAGAATGACAAGTTCAATCCAAATTGATGATAGAATTGCTTTTCAAAAGTTACTCAAGTAAATATGAGAAAAATAACTCTATGGTAACTTAAGGATTTCCAGAATATAAACCTCCTCTCCAATATTCAACAAGTTGCAAAGAAGGTTAAAGAGGTTTACGAACCCTCAAAATTCTATGGTTTTTTGAGTGGAAGAAATCATGCAAGAACAACATACAGATAAGGACATTAAGATATTCTCCTATAACTATTTTTGGTTTAGATGCTGTGTTTTAATTAGTTTGGTCATTACTGATTTCTGTCCCAGAAGACTTCTGCCTGGCCAAGGCTGAAGTCAGACTTACAAGAGCCATCACATTTAGCCTGTAGCAACCTAGTATTACCTTTCTCTTAATTATAGTAAGAAAATACAAAGTTGAGAAAAAATACTCATATCACACAGCAATATCTAAACAAACTGCAGCTGTGTCCTACAAACAGTAGGCCAATTTAAATTTCTTTAATGACAAATGAGAGCAAGCCCCCTCCCTTCTGGTTGCATGACTATCCTGTTCTTGCATTAACAGTGTAGTCCTAACGCTTCCTAGATGTTTTTGTGAGCTGATTTACTTCACTAACCCAGCAGAAGGATTTATTTTTTCTACTGTTACCAAATTTAATTGAATCATAGAAAGGACCAACAAACACCAGAAGCTAGGACAAAGTAAATAAGAAAAGCGGGCAGGGGAAAGCAGCTGCTAAGAGATGGGAACCTTTCTTTTAGAAGCAATTAGCTTTTGCACAGGCTTACCATATTTCTTGGAACTATACAGCAATACTGAATGGTAAAAAAAAGTGTATAATAGATTAGGTCATAGAAACGCTCTGAACTTTCATCTTTTTTCGTCTAAAGCATACCCATGAAATCTCTCCTTTGCACATACTATCTGGAGTTATTTTGTTTGGGGCTTGTTTGATTTTCTAAGACCTCATTCTTTTCCATGACTGCCTGTGTCTCAGGCATCACAACTAAATTCCTTAATAAATTTGATAAAAGTCATTGGTCTCTATTCGCTGATCTAGGACTTTTTGTTAAAACACCGTATCTGTGGTATTTGCTATGTCTCTTCCAGTTTAAAGTTATCTACATCTGTATGTATACAAATATAAAAAAAGTCACCTACTATTACCTCTTCCATCTCCTAAATACCCTTGCATGTTTTACATTCCCATTTTCTAACTGCTGCTTAGCAAAGACAACAGGCAGGCACTAACCATCAGAAGCTTCATTACCAATTCTAGTCTTACGTCCAGTTACACACTGTTTAATGATCACACTATATTCAATAACATACATGTTCACGCATATGTATCTGTACATATGTATACACATGTGTGCATATGTATGTATATATACAGTGCATATATTTATACTGTATATATACACAGAGTCTCAAAACACTGAAGACAAATAAGATAGTTAGGACCAGGAGCGACAACTTCCATCAGGCACCACAGATAGCCAAGTAGGTAGGGTGCTTGTCTGAAACAAATAGACCTGAGAGTCTTGAGAAGATTGAGGCTTGAATAAGTAAGTGGATAAAAGACGACTTAACCTTGGAGTAATACAGGAACTACAGGTTTTCTGTTACCCGGGTGAGCACTATAACTATTGGCTAAAGTCTCCCGTTCTCCTTTTTATTTATTCATCTTCTGGTTCCTCCTGACTCTTACAAATCAATGTGACAACAGAAGAAAGATGCTTGAAGGCCTCGGGCAGCTCAGCCTGTAATTTCAGGCTGAAGAAACTACAACAGACAAAGAACCCACAGGTTCAAATCCATTGTATTGGAGGAATATCCCCATCCAAAACTTCCACTGTTTAGAAAAGTACAGGCAGCTTTTTAAAGGTACAAAAATTTCCAGAACTTTTACACTCCTTGAGGAATTTGTTGAGTCTCCTGAATGAACATAAACAAATTTAGACCTTCCTATAAGACAATGAAGCATTTGCTAGTTCTACTGTATTTGACTGGAAGAGTTAATGGGACACGACATGGGACAGTATCTGTAAAGGTCCAAAGGCATCTGCAGTGTTGCTGGCAAGGGGTATTATGATAGTCCCTACCCCTGAATTTGGTTTACCTCTCTTCTAAAGGCTTGAGACTAGTAGCTCCTTTACTATCAGTCACAAGGGAAGCCATACACTCTGAAGCCTACCGTGTATAGCCTCAACTACACTAAACCCTTTTCAAAGTTTTGCTGTGAGGCTTGAAATTTTTCATATCAACCAATCCTCCTTTTAAGACTTTCAAAGAACCTGAAGATGAAAACAAAGTCTCTGCAAGTCTCCACAAACAGCAGAGTTTTTGTAATAAAGCTTGTGCATCTTAGGGCCCTGTGATGCTCCGTGAGCCTGTGGGACCACACGCTAGGTACTAGGGGAGCATAAACTAAACGGTTCCCCTGCTGAGTGCTCTCTAAGCCAAGATCTCAATAATCAATATTGTATAACAGAAGCTCATTTCCTGCTTAGTCATTACCCAGGCTGCACTATTTAGCTATGATATGAGAGGAGAACAATCAAGGATAAGTTTCAGGTAACCTAGTAGCTCTGTGATTAGACATACTCAAACTGTTCTGACTGGGCTGAGCATGCTACCACGAGCCTGATACTACAGGACACTTCTCCAGTGTGCCCAACAGGTGGAAGGACTAACTCAGCAGCATGGGTTAGAAATCATGAGGTAGTCTCCTTCAGAAACAATTCTGAGCCTTCCAATACCAAAAAGTCTCCACTGGTAAGTATGCTGGTCACTGGCAATAGGGTCTAACACAGAGTCTTAGCAAGCCAGTCACACTGGAGAAAGTATCTATCTCTACAAATTCAAAGCTTGAACAAGTAACAAACATTACACTTGCCAGAAACATACAAAGACAGAGGCAAAACACCTGGATGCTCAGCTAGATGCTCAGCATTTGTTATACAAGGCCCTAAAAGATACTGGGGCAAGGTTTTAAATCAGGAAGGGTATCCAAAGAGGGCATTTCAAAATGCTTCAGCTGAAGCAGAAAATCCATATATGTCAAAACACCACACATCCAAACATCATATCTGTGTTTCTTGCTCAAAGATAATCAGACTAAGACTCCAGGAAAGACCTACAGGATGATGAAAGCCGGGGGGGGGGGGGGGAAGGTATAGGAATAGAAGGAAAAAGATTAAATTCATGCAAGAAATAAGTTCTCAGCAACCATGTTAAAAGCTGCACACACACACAAAAACCCCAAACCCAAAACAAAACAAAGAAACCAAACAACTGCCCAAAACCCCAGGTATACAGAACATACCACCTTTTTTATTCCTTTTCTACTTCTTACTATGAAGCAAAAGTGAAATAGTATTTATGTGTACCACTAGTCTCAAATGTTTGAGGAATAGCCACAGTGCGCACACCAACATTTCTGGACAAGTATAAAATTTAGAAGATGTGCGAAAGCAAGGGTCAGAAGCATATATGCATCAGACACTGAAGGGAAAGTCTAAGTCTGAAGTGACCATAAAACCCTGGGAAGGGTGCCAAAGAATCACAACTAATGATTAAGGGCAGAAAATGCTGTATTTCTAACATTCAAAACAATTGAAGTGGAGCAGGGAATGGGTTAATTGCCCCCTCCCTTTTTCTTTTTTCTTTTTTTTTTTTAATTTTTTTTTAACTCAAGCCATCAAAAAGGTCTTTGAATGATGTGCTTTGCTATTGGGAAGCTTTGCTCTGTTTCTGCCTCCCTTTCTCAAGTGCCCTTTCATAAATATGAGTATTCAGTATATTTGCACAGCACTGGGTAGCTCATTCCAATCTCAGTTCCCTTCCCTTAATTGTATGAATGCTAAGCCAGCAACTCATCAAGCAGACTTGCTTAGTATAGTATGTACTGAACAATTTGAGAAAGAGCATTAAGATGAATGTTTTCAGGACAATTCAAGACTTTTTTTTTTTTGTTCTGATTCCCCGTACCAGTTGTGACACACAATCTTCCTTACTACAGAACTAGGTTCAGTGGCCCACTTAGCCAGAAACTGTACATCACGTTAGGTATGCTGAAGTTTGCCAGCAGGATCACGAGGAAAGCATACAGATTTGTGCCCTGCCTTACAGCTGAGGTCTTATAAATCACAGACATTCACCCTCCATAATAAAGAGCAATTATAAAAAATCACTTCCTCCAAGGTTGGTTTTGGTTTAGCAATCTGACATGTTTCATTGCATAATAAATACGCAACACAACAACAACAGGACTATGTTGCAAGTATTTTCAGGACCTGGAAAATACTCCAGCCTTCTAGTACCAAGGGAAAGCTGCAATATTCCATTTTGAATTTCAAAATATTAATGAATGATTTTGCCTACTTAAATCTGTACATATAGACTTAAATTTTAAGAAACCACCAATTTTAGGTGTTAAGGAGAAAGGACTTTATATTGTCCTTTAGAAAACTGCAGTTAATTTGAAAGACAATTTTAGTATCCTACATAATCTGTATACTTCTGAAAATTTTAACTCCAATTTTAGTAAAAATGCATAACATTTCCAAGAAATTGATAACCAAAGTTGTACTGAGAAGCCCAACCAGAATTCTGGCACAGTATGAATGAAAGACCAACCTTATCTCAGAGTTTACCACACTAAAAATAATCCACTACACAGAAATGCATTGTCAGATGTTAAGATACATGCAGTTTTCAGTCCCATATTTTTATTGTTATACTTTTCAATATTTTCATTTCTCCAGATGCTATAATCAGGAAAACAAACAAATAAAGTAGACAATGCAAGATTCCACTGATGATATATACAGAGAAGTTTTCTTCTTGGGGAAACTACAGCTATATACTATAGCTACTATAACTTTCTACTTTAAGTACAACCAAGATAATCCATTCTCCATTTTTCTTCAATTCTCTGTATTTCCATAACAAAAAATACATAGCAAGAATGTTAAGATAAAAGCTAAATCTTTCTTAAATTGCAAATGAGGGAGAAGTAGCAACGTCTACTGCAAGTTTACATTGCCCCTCTTATGGGTGCACCTTCCAATAGCTTTTGACTGCAAGATTGCTTTTCCCTTATCAAACTTCTCTTAAACAGGTAAGTACTTTTTCCCCTAGCATAATCATGTAGCACTGCTTTTGTACTTGTGTTTCAAGTATGTAAGAAAAAGCTTCCCATCTGTGAAGCAATGACCATTGCTGCTGCTGCATGCACTGCTTTAGTAAGTACTTTCATGATGAACTTACTTCTCTACAAAAACTATGACTTCAAAGTAAATCAAAAGGCACTTAAGGTGATAATCACCTGGTTACAACGTAAAAGATCAAAATTTGGAAATCCTAGAGTTTAAATAACTTACTAAATGTTTTAGCACCACCTCCTGGTCGTACTACCACACACACTTTTAAAGTTAGTTTACAGTATACATTAACTGTTTTCTGGGATCTCTACAGTGAAGAAAAAATACCAAAATATATACTGACAAATGTAATTTACAGCAGACTGTATCAAGTCACAGGATCTCTCAGAACTAAGAAAAATTAAAACAATCAAGCACACTTGAAATTCAGGAATTCCAAGTCTTACAGTGAATGACGTTTAAAAAATACAAGTTAGATACCATTTTAAACACAGTGTATTTTGAGAGCATTATTCCATTTCCAAGAAAAATATTTTGAGAAATACAGTCCCACATGAATCTGAAACAGAATTAGAATTAAAAGATGTAATATCACAGAAAATGCAATAAAGGCAACAGACATACCTTGAAATACTTTCTTCTGATACGTGTCATATTCATTAACATGACTCCAGAATTTATTCCAGTTACTCCATAATAGGGATGTCTAGCAAAGCGATTATACCACCCGATACGAGGCTCTTCATGTTCTGGTGCCATTGCAGCAATTTGTGTGGAGTTGAACTTTCCCAGAAAAGACCAAATATCATCAACAGGTCTCAAAAACAGGATGTCAGTATCAACATACAGCAGCGAATCCACATTTTTGAGGATTAACTGTGAGAGAAAGAAATTTAAAACCACACTTTTAAGTTTTATTGAGCTTCTCTTCATAAAACACAAGTTGCTGCCATTACACAATAAAGTTTAATACATTTTTGTTATATGCAAATAAATTCACTTTAGACTGACAGTTTGCAGTCAATAAATTTGTCATCATTTCCTCTCCTCTCATTCTGGAGAATTTTTGTAGAGTGAAACAGAAGTTTCATACAGAAAAGTAATGCAAAGGCACTAGTCTACATTTTACATCCCGGGGCTCCTCAGGAGTAGCTTGCAGGACAGGTGAAACATTACCATAACAGGAGCTCCTATTTATCTCTTGTTCCCTTGCTTTCCTATGCATCTAATCAAACAAGGGAGAGGTGCAAGGGAGCCCCAGAAGAAACAGTATTTGGGAGATAGCTGCCACTGCTAGAATTCATATAGCCTTAAGTATGATTTCTGAAGTGTCTTGAATGACCAAAGAAAAGGCTGCACAAAACACTCTGGCAACAGTAGCCCATTTATTGTTTCATTTTCTCTAACACTTCTCAGCCCCCCACATGCAGGAAACTTTCCAACTAAATGAGGAGCTGAGGAGTGATAACTCCTTCTTACCTCTGAGAGGATGACATGACTTGCACCTCTCACTGAGGATACTGTGCCATAATGCAGCAAGTAAGAAAAGGACTTTTATTCATAGTGTATTAGTGCCAGAGAAGAAGGTTAAATTCAGAGGGGTTTTTAGGATGTCATAAAAGTAACTTTTAGGACTAGTAGTACTTAATATAAAACTAAGCAGAAATTAGACTAACAAGGACAGCTTGATGCTTCATAAACAGATTTCTTTATTGTCCTATTACAGAATAACTTACTGGCAAGAATAGCCTTTGTGAAGCACAGGGTTTAAACAACTTCTTCCATTCTGCTGCACTCTCAGTTGGAAATGTTATTGGATATAATGTGTAATTAACTTTTCCTTCATAAGGGAAGTCATCAAGCTATGTGAAAAGAGATCACAAAAATTACTTCAGTTGAATTCTATTACAAAAAAGACATCAATCCCCCATTCAGATTGATAATTGAATACAACTGCAACACCTCTTTCATAACAGAAATGCTTCCTGAACTACAAGAATCTGTCAACTAGTCAAAATATTTGAACAAAAAGTGGCACCTGCAGGCCACTATGAAGAAAACACATCATATCAGATCATATACAGAAGTAAGAGCAAGTAAAATAAATTAGTATTTCCAAAAAGTAAATACATCAAATAAAACTTTTTCCCCTCTTAACTAGTTTTCACAGGAGAAATACCAATGAAGTCTTCTCAATTTAAAATAACCTTACCCAATTTTTGCCACAGTTACTGTTCACATGACATTAGCATATATATATATTAGTATGTATAACATACTAATGTCATAGTGTGACATTTTAAGCACAAAAACAGTACAATCCTCCACAGCTATTTACTAGTCAGCTTCTAATACTGCTACTCCAGTCATGATGTTCTATTAATTAACTGGAATTTACTAAAATTAGACATAACCATATCTACCATTTTCAAAGACTGATGTTTCACTTTGTTTAGACAATGTAAGGCTGACTCATACTGTAAGCACAGGGACAAAATAGGACAGACCTCTCTTTTTCTCTTGTAAAACCAACTTTAAATAAGCTCACACAAGATAACTGGTTTGTGTTCAGAACATCAGGTTTGTATTTAACAGATTCAAGATGACAAATCAGGAAGTTCTGGTCTGTCTCTATGACAAGCTTTGATATCAGCAACTGGCATTTTTCTGCAGGAAAAAAAATTCAAAAATCCCCATCCAACATTAAGAAAGACTTGTCTATTACCTTATTTTTAGACCCCTGCATTTCTGCCACTATGTGCAACAACTACTAGCCAAGAAGCAGAGAAATTGCTATATATTACTCAAATTGTACTACAAATTGATTAAATAAGTTATGTGGGTACTTACTATGTCTTTGAAATTCTCATGCAATTGGTCCTCAGCAAAAATATGAAACTGGAGAGGTTTGATGCTGAAAATAATGGCTGATCTCAACATAGTAACAGTCTCCTCCAGTCTTTCACCACAGGCAACCACTGCTAGATGCATTTTCTCAGAAGGATGTGTTTTCATATAATCATATCTGATACAAAAATATTTTTTCATTTGACATTATTTCTATCACAGGCTTAAAGAAAAGCTCTATTATTTACTGCAGCATGTAATTTAACAAAATATCCTTTATCATATTTAAACCAGCAAAGGATGACTCAAACAGAACATACAAACTACAGCATTACACCTTGTATGTAGGCTTATGTTTAACCTGAACTATTCTCATATTCACTCCCATCACCCCAGCCTATGAGGGAAAAACAAGGTATGGAAGAGCTATATGGAAACTAAACAAACAAACATTTATTTTCTTAGTAATCTTACTATCTGCTACTAGCAATGAATTCCATCAAAATAACTATGTTAAAAGAACAATCCGATCACATGAAGTTACATCAAAATGTGAAAGGGTAACAGCACATTAAGTCTATACACAAGTTCATTTTCTCTTCTTTCCCTGGACTCAGTACAGAGATAGGTAAACATGATAAATATAGCAGAGAGAAACTCAACAACAAAAGTGAGATAACCCCTACTTTTAAGAAGTTCAGTTAAGAACATTTTTGAGTGATCTAGGCATTTTATCCGTTTTCTGCTCTAGTAAGTCCTTTTGTCAAACCCATGGTTCAGGGCTTCTCCCAAGCACTGGCAAAACGCAAAAGCTTTCTCCTCAACTTCCATCCTTCAGGAGTACAACTTCAGTTGGAAGGGGCTGAAACTAACAGCTCCAATGGCCTTGTGGGATGTCCTGGTGCTCCCAGTGGTTCTGGAAAATCCCTCAGGTACACTGACCACATGCACTGCCCATGTCCTTGGGGCTAAACCAGTGCAAGGTGTGGGGACTGGAAAGTCCTTTCTTCCTGAAGACAGCTGTCCAACAATTATGGTGAGAAGTGCCTGGTATGTATTATACAGGTGTCCTGGTTTTGGCTGGGACTGAGTTAATTTTCTTTCTAGTAGCTGGTATAGTGTTACGTTTTGGATTTATCATGAGAAGAATGTTGAAACACACTGATGTTTTCAATTGCTGCTAAGCAGCGTTTTGACTCAGTCAAGGATTTTTCAGCTTCTCCTGCCCAGCCAGCAAGAAGGCTGGAGGGGCACAAGAAGTTGGGAGGGGACACAGCCAGGACAGCTGACCCAAACTGGCCAAAGGGATATTCCAGACCATGTGATGTCATGTCCAGTATAGAAACTGGGGGGAGTTGGCCTGGGGGGATCGTTGCTCAGGAACTGACTGGGCATCGGTTGGCGAGTGGTTAGCCATTGCATTGTGCATCACTTGTTTTGTGTATTTCAACTCTATTATTATTATTGTCATTTTATTATTGTTACTGTCATTATTATTTTCTTCCTTTCTGTCTTATTAAACTGTTCTCACCTCAATCCACAAGTTTTACTTTTTTTCCCCCTATTCTCTCCCCCATCTCACTGGGTGGAGGTGAAGAGAGCAAGCAGCTGCGGCTGGGGTTGCTGTCTGGGGTTAAACCATGGTAACAGGGTACATTTAAAAGTTATTTCATTATTTTAATAAAATAGGCTAAAATTATCATTGGGTAAATACCATTAGCTTGGTGGCAAACACAGTGGACATACTAAACCTGAAACCATGTTCTGTTGGATTTCATATATTTAATCAAAAAAGCTTTCAAGGGTTTTAAACATATGTCAACTCAAAGCCAATCTTCAAACCAATACTCTGCACTTCAGCTATTCGCATAGACTATGGGAGAAGGGGGCTAATAGAACTAAGAGTATCTGAAGGTTTAAATTACAAGATTAATTCCATGTTATTTAGACAAAAAAAATTCTTAAGTTAGAAAACACTTTCCCAAACTAGTAACAGTAGAGAAATGCTTGGCAAACATACTACCCATTCTTAGAAACTTGCCAAAGGAAGAAACACTTCAAAACAGAAATTAACAGATGTGATTCTTAGCACATAACCTCCACTGAATTTATGTAACTAAAACATTTAGATGCATACAAGTTTTCTTTTAAATTGACAAAAGATACTACGCAAATATGCCTTTTTTTCTTTAAGACACGGAAGAGCAACACACATTGAGTTCCATGAGGCAAAATATAAGCAAAGATATCACTGTAAACTGCTGAAGTTTAATGCCATAAATAATGGCTGCATTTAAAAAACATTCTGAGTTTTGGAAGAGTTTAATGCCTCGGAACTAAAAAACTCCAACATCCCAGGGATTTAAGATCAATAAAATTTTAATTAGAACATGCAGTCAGTCTTAAGTCAAGGTTTGGGGCATTATTAAAAAAATCACATAGATGAAAGACCTCATAGGTAGCATTCAGATCCAAAATAGGACATCTAAATGAAGATGCTGACATACAGATCGTGTCTAAAGTCTCATTAAAGCCAATGGAGATCTAGTGAGCAGGATATGGAGAACAGACAGCAATTTATCGTATTTCAAAGTAAATACCAGGGCTTGATTCAATTTTTTAACATAGGTATAGTGACATTTAATAAGCGCTAGAACATCACACCTGACCTCTAGGTGCCAGTCCAAAAGGACTGGGTGTCTCAAAGATCATGTTGTATCTACTAGTCCTAAGGAGACATCTAGGGTACCCAAGTGCTTCTCAGTTAACACCAGCTGTTTACTTCTCAGCAACTTAACGGCTCGTCACCCGGATCATTCTCTACACTCTTTCAATTCTAATGACCTCTTGAGACCTACTTGACATAGACACCTATATGCAGACATCTATATTCAGACGATTTAATCCATAGACTGAAACCTTTTATAAGTCTTGCAGCAAAACCTGAAAAATTAGTTCAGGTTAACAGGAAAAAAAAATATAAAATAGAATCTTTAAATGTAACCGAGGCATGCTCATTCAGGCCTTTATACATAAAGCTAATTTAAACATTACACTGTGTAGTAAGTAGCTAATGTAAAAAACACAAAGCAAGCTGAATGTGATGAGGGTAGCTGAAATCCACAAATAAGTACGCTGCTGCAGTCTGAACAAGCTGCAAGCAGCAGATTAGCCTCATCACTAATCCACTGAAAAGGGAATTACAATAATTAAGCCCTGAAGTCATGAAAGTCTACAGTGATATTGCAAGGTCATGTGATAAATAAGGGCACAACCTACACAAACTGCATAGCTGAAAGCCAAGTTCCTGAACCATATGTAACACACAGCTTTCCGTGAGTAAGGTATGATGAAAATTATGCCAAAGCAACTCTAAAACGCATTGAGATTTAAAGACTATTTTATTATTTCTACATCTAGTGACATCTGTGAATAAAAGAACATTTCAAGCCACACAACAAAACCCAAACTGATCATATTATAATGCTTTTACAGTCACTTTGTTCACACGATCTCTGTTTTATGAGTTTCTGACTTCATTAGTTCAATTTTTTAAATCTGTGCTTAAAAGTAATTTTTTTAAAGGCAAAAAAATATTTAGAAAAAGCTAATAACAACTGAATTTCAGCTGCCCAGTATGACGAACAGCTGGACTCAGATCTGTTAAGTCCACAACACAAAGCTTTACCCCTGAAGCAGATGGAGCAAGAAGGCGTTGGAAAGAACAGGCCACCATTCCCTCTGGGGACTATCCGCTAAGAAGGGGATGAGACATAAAGACATATTACAGCAGGAGAAGTTATGAGACTCCAGAATTGTGGTTCTTATTCCAGACTCCATGACAAGACACCCTTTAGTGATTATAAGCTGCATATGACTTCCCTGCACACAGACGACTGGCAATCACAGCCTCCTTTTTAATAACCAGGCCTCCAGTGCTGCTCCTCTCCCTACATATACACCTCTCCACTCCCAGAGGGAAATCACTGCCCCATCTTCATCCAGGGACACTAACTACTTAAACTCTCATGCTAATCCTCTGCTGCCAGCATCTTCCATCACTTTTTCCTCCTTGTCCTGCTAGAAGTAGCATGAAGTTTAAGCTGTCCAGCAGAGTTTATCAGCTTGAGCTCTGCAGTCTCACCTTCAATATTAACACACCCCACTCACAGAGCCAGTTATCTATGCCATGACTTGTTTCACTCCCTTCTTCAATATTATGTCTACATGACTTTGGTCCTTCCCCTAAGTCCTTTCAAAATTATCCGCCCTCAACTGCTCCCTTCTCTACTTCTCCTTCTTGAATTTTCTGGCCTCTGTAACCCTTTTCCCCATCTTCCCTCCACTGCTCTCCACTGCAGTTAGTCATGCAACCACCTCACCAGAAGTCAGGGAAAGGAAAACCTTGTTCATTTAGACAGCCCTGGGTCTGGTATGACCTGATGACACAAGATTTTTCAGCAATACAGACTTTTTTTTTTTAGCAGTTCAGTAGCTGAGTTGACTGTGAGCAAAATGTATTTTACAAGAACTGTAACTTGTTTGAACCTGAGCAAGTCTGGTATCACAGTATCATAGCAATACCCTTACTGAACTTCAAATCCAGGCTCTGAAAGTGTTAAGAGACTTTCAAAAGTGAGGAGATGTTATGTGTTTGCATGGCAGGGTTTTGGTAGCAGGGTAGGGGCTGCAGGGCCGGCTCCTGTGAGAAGCTGCCCTGGCTCGGAGCCGGACCCGCCGCTGGCCCAGGCTAAGCCCATCAGCGATGGCGGTAGCGCCTCTGGGAGAACAGATTTCAGAAGGTGAACCCCCAGCGAGTCGAGGGATTGGAATGTGAGAAGAACCCCTCTGCGGATACTGAGGTCAGGGAAGGAGGAGGAGGAAGGGATGCCCCTGCAGCCCGCGGTGAGGTGGCAGGCTGTGTCCCCCCCAGCCCATGGAGGGGAGCAGAGGCCACCCAAAATGGCTGCAACTCCATGGGAAAGCCTGCACTGGAGCAGTCTGTGCTTTAAGGACTGCAGCCCATGGAAGGGACCCATGCTGGAGCAGTTTGCGAAGAACTGCAGCCCGTGGGAAGGACCCATGCTGGAGAAGTTCATGGAGGACTGTCTGCCATGGGAGGGACCCCACGATGGAGCAGGGGAGGAGTGAGGAGTCCTCCTCCCCCTGAGGAGGAAGGAGCGGCAGAGACAACGGGTGAGGAACCAACCCCAGCCCCCATTCCCCATCCCCCTGCGCTGCTGGGGAGGAGAAGGTAGAGAAAATTGGGAGTGGGGTTGAGCTGGGAAGGAGGGAGGGGTGGGGGGAAGGTGTTCTAAGATGTGGTTCTACTTCTCATTATCCTTATTTTGATTTGATTGGTAGTAAATTAAATTGATTCTGTTGTTTTTCCCCAAGTTGAGTCTAGTTTTTTTGCCCATGACCATAATTGGTGAGCGATCCCTCCCTGTCCTTCGTATCCCACTGGGGGGAAGTAGAGAGCAAGCGGCCTTGTGGTGCTTTGCGGCCGGCTGGGCTTAAAGCATTACAGGAGATACTTTTAAAAAAAAATGTTCGGAGGCAACGTGGAAAACACAAAAATACAAATGCAGATTTTTATATACTCACTTCTTATTACTAGGAGCCTGATGTTTTGGTGTGGGCGAACTTAGTGTCAAAGCTGGAAAAAGCAACAATAGAGTGAAATAAAACTGTATATCAGTAAGGCTTTTGGACAGACTATCAAGGAGAACTTGGCAGTCCTAATTTCTAAAGAAAAAGAAATCTTCAATAATGTGGGAGTCCTAGCTCCTGCAGGGAAAAAAACCCTCCAGTAATGAAAATGGAAGAACAAAGAATGCACCTGTAATCCCATAGAAGATACTGAGCAGGAAGCCATGACAGGATTTGAGTGTTTAGGGTCAAGTAAGAGAACTTCATTTGTCTAGGGATACTAATTACACATGAGTGGGTAGGGACAGTAAAAATAAATGAAATAAAACACTTGAGAGAGAGCACCATGCATACTCCCATGAGTGTAGAAAACACATTTAAAACCACCCACTTTGACACTGTGAGAGCAAAAACATGTATTTTAAAACATGCTGCTCCTCAGCAGCATAAGGCCAGGTACAAGCCTTGCCCTGAAGTATTTCTGTGTTGAAGTGCAGACCTTCATTCTGTACTGATTAATTCTGCTGTGGGGTTAATAACCTCTGACAGAGGAACATAGCTGGATATGCTTAGTGAATCTGCTACAACAAGATTTTCCAGAGCCTGTCTGTCAAGACACTGCCTTATGTTTAAAGATGTGTACCACGACACACTGTATATTAAATTAGCATTTCTAGGTCAATTAAAATTATGAAGTAATAATTTGGTAGTAAGCTACAGAGGTATGTTTTGACGAGTTGCACTCTTCTAGACCCTTAACTGCATCCCAGCTGAACTTGGAAAAAAACCCAAAACCAAATTATATCATCGCTAAAATACTCATCAGCTCCATAAAAATCTTAGCTCTGCCCTCTAGCCTTGGCACAAGGTATTGCAGCTGGGCATCTGCATACGTTTAAAGTAGGGTTCTCCTATTCTTATTCTTACATAACACATTAGGAGCACAGGTGAGAGGGTACCAAACTCTCAGGAACACCCAGATAGACATAAGGAACCCTGCGTACAGCTCCATCTAATTTGTGATCATTAAGCCTGTCCCAATCCTAGCCTGCTTTACTGAGGCCATGCACAACAGCTTCTGCTGCACGCACACACTGCCGCCTTCCAAGCTCCAAACCTTCCAGAGCAGCCGCAGTGTTACAGCAACTACTGCGACCTGGGTACTGTTCAAAGAGCTGTCAGTGTGACCAAGGGCAATTTTACTTTTCTCCTGGTTTTAAGCCACATTCAAGTATAGCGGCACTGTTATTATGGAAAGCCACGGAGGAACTACAGACACCCGTAATTCTGTTACAAACTTTGTGCACTAGAGTTCCTTTTGCCCGTCCGTTGATGTACTACTAAGAACACACCTAGGGATCAACAGGAAGCTCCCTGCCCAACTTCACTGGTGATCAAGCTGTCCGCTCCTGCTCCCTTAACACGGCTGGGGAAGCCAAGGAAGGAAAGATGAGTATCCAGATACTGAGAGCACAGAGTGGTATGAATAACTGAAGCAATAAATTGACCTCAGTTGTCCTTTCAAATTTTACTCTGGCCCATTGAGGAGTTACCACTTTTAACATAATTGCTTGAAAAAATATTTGTCATTTTCTGATAAAACTGCTGTCATCCTAACTTGCACCGCTAGTTTTTATGTACAAACACCACTGTATTACATAATGGTAATACAAGGATGTAAGAATTACTTCGTAGGTTACAAAAAACATTTTTAAAATTATTCTACATTAAAACAAGTTTTCCTACACTGGTTCTGATAGAGCTACAACCTTGCTTTTCTTTGATCTTTTCTCCATATGGTCTGTAATGCACCCGAAGCATGCAATATTCAGCTTCCTAAACGAGGTAGCTTAATAAACTCTTAGTCCTTCCACAGAGGAACTAACTTTCCTTGATATTATAACCAAATGGACTAGGTTGCCAGGCTGAGCTGTATTAAAGTTGTTTACACTTACAAAAAGAACAAACAGAAGCCTACTGCAAATGTGTTTTCTTCTTCAATATAAAAAGCTAACCACATTATCAGTGCCAATATTTTACCCATACAAGTTTTTTGACAATTAGCATAAAAAAATGCAAATCATATTTGTTAGAATATACAGGCAAAAATATTTTAATATAATCAACCTGTATTATTTCAAACCTGGCACCACAACACACCTCAGAAAAACAAACAGTAGATAGGTAAATATAATACAGATGGCTTACTTATCACATCCTTTTTTCTTTTAATGCTTTGTGTTTGATCTAATTCAATCAATCATTAAGGAGCCTTCCCCAGCAGCCTTTAGTCACCAGAAAAAGAAAAGCAAATAGGCAGAGTGAGAAGGCAACAAAACCTACACTAAATAAAACACAACTGCTAAATCATTCCCACACTTATTAGAAGTAGGATCAAGGTAACTACAGAAATTATCTGGATTTGAAGGTGATGAAAATTTTAGGTTTTGTTCAGCTTCTTACCTTTCTACTACTGCACTGAATTAAAAATAGGTCATAATCAGAGCTTATTTTGTAAAAGTATGCTAATAATACCAGTGCATATGATGTCCAAATGTCATCTATTCAATTACAAACTCAAGTAGTAGATTAGGTTTGAAGTTACAATATATTAGTCATTTAAAAATTGACTATAAAGATTCAAAAGCTCATCCTCCAATGAACTGGCTAGTTTAGAGAAGTCCTGTTTTTGAGGACTGTCACAATTTATCTCAATATATCCACACCACCAGGACCTCTATATACTCAAAAAATAGTGAAACTTATTTTTTAATAGGCAATGCAAGTTAAAGCCCGCTTAGAAGCAACATCCAACGACTGAAATCAGGCAGGTCGGATAGCCATAGCAATGACCCCTAAGGATTTCTTCTTAATCAGTCTCAGTAGGAAATAAGCAGCCATACCAGCTAGATGACACTGAGCACCTTGAAAGGTGTACTAGAAAAGATACACATCATCTAGATCATGCAAAACCTGAGCGCCATGTTATCTTTATCAGCATTTTTTTAATTTTTGATAAAAATCCACACCACGGTATATAAAAGTGATCTCATGCTTCCTCTATCAATGCAAAAGCTAACAAATATTCTACACCAAAAGCACAACACAAGACTTTCTGTCTCAATAATGCTGATAATCAGAATGGTGATAAAAAATGTGAGGGCAGAATAGCTTCAAAATCCTTCCCACATACAGTATAGGCAATTGATCTTACACTGATTAACTTAAAGAAGGAAGATCCTTATTATCCATTATTAGAATCAGCAATTGCTCAGAGCTCATCTATTTCAAATGATGTTGAATTAGCTATAGCATGAGTCATACTGAAGTCTATATATACACCTCTCTCCTAAAAAATTTCCAGATTACTCTATAGGTCTCTATGCTGGTTTTGGATGGGGTACAGTTAATTTTCTTCATAGCAGCTGGTATGGGGCTATGCTTTGGATTTGTGCTGAAAACTGTGTCGATAACCCCGGGATGTTTCCATCACCGCTGAGCAGTGCTCACCCAGAGCAAAGTGCTTTTCTGCTTCTCCCCCCACCCCACCAGCGAGGAGGCTGGGGGGGCACAAGGGGTTGCGGGGGGACACAGCTAGGACAGCTGACCCCGACTGACCCAAGGGAGATCCCAGCCTGTAGGACGTCGTGCTCCCCATATAGAGCTGGGGGAAGGAGAAGGCAGGGGGGACGTTGGGAGCGATGGCGTTTGTCTTCCCCAGTCCCCGTTGGGCGTGATGGAGCCCTGCTGTCCTGGGGATGGCTGAACTCCTGCCGGCCCAGGGGGAGTGGGGAACGGATTCCTTGTTCTGCTTTGCTTAGCAAATAGAACACCAGAATCTCCATTCACAAACTGATTTATGATCTGGATAAATAGCTTTGTTCTCTTTTTATGGATTAAACCAGGCCAAACAGAAGATTCAAGATAAGTATTAGTGCAATTCAATGACCAGACTCTGCCATTTCTATTAAAAGCAAACTCATTGGAATTCCCATTATTTTGTTGGCACATCTATAGGCAGTGGAGTTAGCTATCCTAAGATTTCAATCAGATATGTAACTCTTAGGTTTTTCTTATATCCCTCTCCCTATCCCAGTCTCTTCAGAGTCCACCTTTATTCTGCACCTCACTACCACAACTGCACTTAACAAGAACACAAAGGCTTAGTCAACCCAGGATCAAATTATTTGGAATAAGACGCTATGGTAGAATTCTCAATCCTTTCTATTTCAAAAGATACCCAGTTTAGAACCACAATGTTGCCTCTTTACAGAAAAAGCTTTCAAGAGGCTTTATCTTCATGAAGAATCTTGAAGCGGCCCTGCACATACAATCTCAGAAAACAAGAATGCTAGACATCATTTGGTGTGGTTAATAAACTTGCATGGAATTAAGTTCATTCCTCTTCCTCCAAAAATCTAACTGCAAACTTGAGAACAACTACCACGTATCGCATTTGAAGCGTAAGATGCTATCAAAGGTCTAAACCCTTCAGCTTCTATAATGCACTATTTTGTTTGAGAGTTAAACAAAATTCTAACTCCTATCCAAAGCTGAAACCGATCTGCAACTATCTTCTGTGTCATTCCAGCACATAGAAGGAAATGAGGCATAGGCAGCTGGTTCAGATGCTGAGCTACTGTAATTGCTTGCTGCTATCCAAAGAGGGAGCACTTTCTCCTTCCCTCGGCTGCCATCTTCCCCACTTCCTCTCTTGCACAAACTCACTGCACCTCTCTGAAACCAACTGAATTTACTAAACAGAGCAAGCAATAAATAAAGTCTGGAGGAGGCAAGGGGGACCTTTCTGAAGTTGAGCATCTCACTGAGGAATTCAACAAGCACCAGAGTCAGCACAACATATGGAGATTAATTTAATAGTAATATATTGATAAAATAACCAAACTCAGTCTGAAATTATTAATCTGAACACCACATCCCCTTTACACATTTAAGCATATTAGGAGTTCACCATGACAATTGTTTCACCATAAAAGAAATTGCACTTGCCCAGTAATGTCATAATCAATGCGTACTTCAACTGACTTGTCTTCACAGCCACATACGGCATTCTTAATACAATAATACAAGTTACAGCTTAAGGTACATGCAAAGGAACTGCATGGGGTTTCTCTACTTCTGGTTCCAAGGTCCCACTTGCCTTAAGCCTGGCAGAAAATCCAGTAAGGAATTTTTCTGCTGTTTTAGTGCATTACATTGTATTGTTCGTGGACATCATCATGGTCACTAGGGTCAGAAGACAGCACTCTCAGCACTGCACAACTGTTAGACTTGCTCAGATGTCCATGGATGAATGAAACTTACGGTCACATCCTGTCCTTCCACTAAGTATAGGCTAAGCCCCTGCACCCTCTGCCACAACTGCACTGACATTTGGTTACCCCCCTGTGCTAAACTTCATAAAGTTAAATTCCCAAAAGCTAAACTTTAAGGAAAAAAAGAAAAAAAAAAGTTAATTGAGTCCATTCAGACAGCTAAGTCTGCCAAAGGGCAAGTCAGATGAATCCCTGTGGATTGACACACTGGCTACCAAGGGCAGCGAAAAAGACTCAGCATTCCCAAATTACAGGTGCAGTTCACTAACAGACTAAAAATCAATCTAACCCATCTCTTTAAGTAACTTCTTGGCAACTGATGAGCTTAAAAAGCACTGACAGCACACAAGCAGAGAGGAACAGGGGACTGATGTAAAACCTTTCCCACAGTCATAATTTTCAAAAATACATTGTGTCTTGTGAAGCTAAACCTGTTTTTCTTCCTTTGCTTCCCTAGAAAATTCAAGCTTCAGACTAAGAGGAAGAGATAACCATATCAAAGGATGATCAGTAAAATTTTAAATATACAAAAAATTGACTTACAACTTTAGTTACATACTGAAGAGAACTACGCAGGTCAGAGAACGTATCTATCAAGTAGCTTAAGGCTTCTTCCATTTCCTTTCAAGCTACTTCCATAATCTGACAGCCTAAAGCATCTGAACAACCATATCAAAACATTTAAACTTACTGTTAAAGATGCAACTTTAAGGACACAGTCTATGCTTTAACACACTGTATCTTAAAGCACATTCTAAAATGGTTGTTTCAGTGCTTTTGGATGAAGTACCCTCCTCAAATTCTATAAAACATGTAACTTGAATAAAAAAACTCCAAACTTAACTACCAAACATATCTGCCAGTTTTTATTGCAAGTTACATCACAGGTATTACTGTGCAGCAAGTTTTATTTATCAATAATAATTAATTCATCAGTAACTTTTCAGACTATATTCAGATAGACTTTTTACCAATCTTAGCAAGTCTCTATTTAATGAAGAAACATAACTGAAAAAATCTACTCTTTGTAATAACACTTGAGTTTACAAACATAATAGAACAGGAGAAAGCCCAGCTAAAGGCAACCATAATATAAGCAGGTGAAACGCATGTGAAGCAATCAAAATATTTTGCTTTGTCACCTTGCTAACTAGCCAAAAATACTTATCAGCTACACCTGTCTGCAATCAAATAATAAAGTACTATTTAATATTAGATCCTACCTAAAAGCAGCTTCCCAAAAGCAGTTCATTCCACAAACATCAGAGGGCAGCATCCAATAGGAATTCCAGAAAGATACAGACAAATTCTTACACCTAACAGGATAAGACAAAAATAACCTATATAAATGTTACTGATTTTATGGCAAAGTTAAATGGATCATTTTCTAGCTCAAACACAACTTGAATAGTTAATTACCTGGCAGAAGACTGGCTATGTCATGGAACTTGGATAACACAAAAGAGGAAGTATTAGGTGCCAACCAGAAGAATCATTTTAAGGAAGAACAGTCCCCATCCTTTAGCCTTTCCTCTCCATGTATTTTCAGAGTGAGAAAAACAGAGGGGCTGGGATTTTTGAGGATCATTCTATGTTCTTGGCTTAGTGTAAGTCCACAGGTAATACAATGAATGGCAACACTTACGCTGGAAAGAACTCCTTCGCCTTTACAATACCTTTGTCTACTTCAAGCAGAAGAACAAGTAGAACATTTCATTTTCAAAGTTACATTGTCCATTTAAACACAATCCCTATTCATCCACGACTCTATTCGGTGCACACCTGCAAAGCTGATTTTTAACAAAAAACAGGGCTTTGCAGCACCAATGAATTCCATTGTTTCATTACAAAAGGTTAATGTGATACAGAAATAATCACCATATCTGGCAAGTTTTGCTTCTCCATACCAATGACAAGACTAATAATTTAGTGACTTGTGCTACACTAACAACTAAAAAAGCAGGTTTTACTAGTCTACCACTACATTTTATGCAACAATAATATAAGAAATATTTTAAAAGAGCAACAGAGGTCTATTTTCAAAGGTTCCGGTGAGGAAATCAACATAAAGATTTAAAACCTTAAATAAGCAAGTAAAATATTGCAAAGGAAAGGGTATACTCTTGAGTGACCTCCTCTGCTCCCTCTTCCTGCCCTGCTGACACAATGCCAATAGTGTTTATCCTCCTTTGAAAGTCGGTATCTGTGAACAAAAGACATGTGCAAGAAGAAAACCCCCACAAAAGCTTCATAATGAAAAAGTATTTAAGGACTACAGCTCAGAACTCTACTGAAAGTTGGCTTTGCAAGTTTGAAATGAATCAGCGTCATCTTGGTAGGGTTATCTGGTATCTGTAAGGGCCAATGTTTTGCAAATACCAGATTTAATAGATTAATGTAGCATCGAAAATGGCAAGCTGTATAATTTCTCCTTTTTTCAACACTTGAGAAAAATGATCTGATAGAGTGTTTTCACAAAGCTTCACTAAGTGTTGGGGGGGGTGTGCGGAGCAGTTCTTTGTCAGAGATCACAGGAAATGCTCGTATCCTGTAGATACATGTGTTTGCAAGAATTATTCAAGTAATTCTATCTCACTACTTAAGAACGGTCTCCACAAATAAATATCCAGGTACAAAAAAGGATATTGTACATTGTGACTGGGATATGTGCATTCCTCTGGGGAAAGTACATGGTATAAAACTACAAGTTCTCTCTGCCAGATTCTTTCTTACATTAATCTTTGCAGCTTTTGAAGTGTCTTAAAAACTTCCAAGGCACATTAAGACCTTGCCCTTATCTGAAGAACAATCTTTACAATCATCACTGTGTACCTTTTTGAAGTAACTGTCTCTCATTACTTTTAGGATAAATTAATAGACTCTCTCTCAAAAACAGTTTTCTGGTTTGGAAGACTATTATCTTATTATTATTATTACAGGGGATTCCTCTTCCCACCATCAAAAGCTGTGTTTTCCCAGCTGCTTTGTGCTACTATCTTATCCAGACTACCAAGGCAAGAGGCAAGCTTGAATTAATGCCCACATCATTTCTCTGACACATTAGGCCCTTCCAATATCCCATTTAGCATGATGAGAAGGTTGCCAGCCTTGGATTTGATTCATAAATTTCACGTTTGAAACAAAAATGTTACTCGGATACATACGTATGCAATTTACCTAATGTTAAGACTTTTTTCCTGCCAACAGCAGTGTCTCTCAACTGACCATATGCTACCATATTCCATAAAGCTTTTGCATACAAAGGATAAAGAGACTGGAATCACTAGACAGCATTTTCTTCCTGTTATTCACAATAAGATCATTCAAAATGCCACTCATGAAGATTTTCTTTTTTTTTTTTTTTTTACTTGAAACAAAACTTTAATTTACTTGAAAAAAAAAGGAAAGCTTAGACTACAAAAGTGCTGGGGAGATGCACTGTATTATCTGTTCATCAAACAGGCACAGTCATTGTTACCTGAGCAAGGTTACTAGTCAGACAGGAATAGTTGCCTTCAGCATTAGGGAGGGATATTTTGCTCACATCTATTATAGGTTATGTGATTAAAGGCCAGCCTCTACAAATAGAAAGCAGAAAACAATGTCAGTTGGAGGAAACCCAGCAATCTAACCCAGGGACATGGAGCACCCTGACCCAGCCCCAGTGCAGGAGAGCAGTCAGCCCATGGGCCAGCCAGAAGATCCACCAGAGGAGACAACCGAGGAGGCTCTCCAGACCACCTTACCGACTGCCTACGGGGGTTACTGCCTGCAGGGGTGTGGGGCTCGCTGTGGGATCAAGGTGGACTGGGGAGGAACGAGAATGCAAAAACGGAGAGAAGAGGGTCCGGTCACATGTAGACAAGCTGCCCGTCAGTATGCCTAGCCATGTTGCATGCCTGATCACCAGCTTCCTTATTAAACTCGATTTCTGTTTTCCTGGGTGACAGGGTGCTCCACTCCATGCACATGTGCGTGCACAGAGGTCAAAGCGCCAGCAAATGAAAAGGTGGCCGCAGAGCCTGCAGTGCCAGAAACAGGGCAGACGTGCGTGCAAACAGCGTGTGGGAGTGCGTGTTGGTGCACATAATCACTAGCAAGTATCAAGCCAGACTAGCCCACAAGCAGAGAAGAGGCTTGGGAGCCAGGTATATCAGACAGGCCGTAAGGCTGGGCCAGACTCTGCAGAGACCAGGGGGTCTGCAAGAACCTCTCTCTTAAGCTAGCCACAGGAGACTAGGGTCTGAGGGATGGCTACTGGAAGGACCAGAAGGTCTATGCCAACCACCAGAGAGGCCCTAGGGTTTGAGTGTTGGCTAATGTTAAGGCCATAGGTCTGGAAGGATCCATAGCGTAATCATCTATGCACACGTGTGTGCATGTCCAGGAGGGTCCGAGTACCAGCAACTGAATCGGGGCTGCAAGCCTCGTGGGTTTACATGTCCAGGCCAGCAACAGGGGAGAGCAGAGGATCAGGAGTCAATCCCTGGACAGACCGAGTGACTAAGGCCAGTTACTGGAGGGATCCACACCATACACATTTAATATATTTTCCACTAAAAGCCTTTCACCCTGATCAGCCAGAGAAGGGAACAGGATTGGGCCACTTGTGTTGCTTGTGGTTGTGCAAGCGCTGTTTTCTCTGCACTGGATCTCTGTGGCCAGCCACGTACGTATGCACTGTGGGCATATGTGCCCATTGGAAATAAATGCTCAGCTTTGCTACTGGCTGGACCCAGAGACATGGAGGTGCAGCAGCCTCACCTCCATCACACTACTGGCTTGGACAACTCCTAACACCAACCACGGTCAAAAATAAAAAAACAAAGAAATATAAAGTTTTAAAAATCACTGGTATCACAGACAAGCATTCTCAAAGACCTGCTTGCCAGTTCAAGGTACCTCTCCCTTAGGCAACCAGCCACTTCATAATTACCTTTATAGGTAATTTAGCTTCAACACCTTTACCTTTATCAGGTAATTTAGCTTCAACACCACTGGACAGTAAAAATTTTAGTCTTGCAGAGATAGCAAAGGTGTCTACACTGTGACCTGAAAAGAAGCAGACTTTCCAGAATTCAAGGACAATTTTAAATTTGTGTGCAAAATACACAGCAACGCCCGAGTCACATTCATGAAGATTGAGCCCCTGTGCTCAGGCAAGTCAAGTTTTAACCATAAGGAATCCCCCAATGATCAGTGGCAAAAAACCCAGTCCTTTTGTTAAGCACACTGGTGGGCTTACTATTAATGGAGATCACGGTTTTCAAGTATACTTTTCCATGTGTCCATGTGGCATCTTTTATACTACAGCACAGTAGTGTAAAGTAACTGCACGGCAAATTTAGCAGTATGTCCAAATGGTGACGGTTGCAGTCATGACTATTGCCTTCCTGTCAGTATTGCATTAACAACCAAAGTCCAATCAACTGCAAGGATGAACTAACAGAGACAGACTGGTGTCTCTCCTACAGCATAACCCACAATGTGCAGCAAAACAGGAAGGACACATTTTTTAGTTCCTTCCTGCTCATAATCACAGGAGGAAAAATTTGGGAAGACATGCTCAATCAACTCCCAAATGCACTGAGAATTTCTGATTCTTCCGAATAGCTTTTCCTGAACACTTGCAGCAATATCACAAATTTGTTATAACATTTTCTGTCAGAGAAGCAATGGGTTTATTACATAGGGGACAGCAGATGTAATGTTAAATGTCTGACACAGGACCAACTTTTTACCCAGAAAAATCTTGATAATGTTTCATTAATTTACAACATTTCTATGTAAAATAATAATTGCTAGTCAACTGCTTGACAAATTCAGCAGATTTTTTTTTTTAAAAAACAGAGTTTCAATTTCAAATTGTTCAATGTTTCATCCTTTTAAGTTTTACTCATATTTTGAAAAGCTTATACAGTTTCTAGACCAATTTCTTAAGGCACAAGAGTAGCTGAGAATCATACTGGTGAAACTGCTAGTTACGTTCTGACACAGATGAAAACAGCTGCGTACAGCGCAAGGAAAGAATGAACTACCTGTTACAACCACCCTCCTCTGCTGTCTAAACTGTGGGTACGCTTGCTACACTTTTCCATGCACTACAAACCATTTAACTCTCCCTTTACCATGATAGTTAGAGAGTAAGAGACAGATACAGTCAGGTATCAGTGTCACCCATAACAAAACAGTATGGCTGGCTGCACGAAAATGCTAAACTACAGCATAATGGAAACACGTTTCATGTTAATAGGGTCAAATTCATTGACCTCACTGAATTCACGGAACTGACGACAGACCGATTCCTGCTATACTCCTTAAGCTTGCCATTAGGATAGCATTTTTTTTGGACCCAAATAGAAAGATGAACATTATCTGCCTAATTGAAGTGGTGATACTAATAAAATTGACTGAAGATTCACTTTTCATAAGCTCAGTCTGCTAATTAACTGATGAAAGCATGTGGAGAAAGACTGACTTGAAAGGATACTCCACAGGCAGCCTATTAGAGCACTATAAAATAACATACATGTAGCAAATATGCATTTATTCACTCTGTGTTTTTTTCATTTTTTCACAGCTGCCTTCCTCATTCATAAATCATACTGGCAAAGGAAAAAAGGCTGACTACATATACTGGCTTTTGACTGACTTTTGTATCTTCTGCAAATAGACGCTTCGATATTTTTTTTCAAGTTCAGATCTATTGTTCATTTAGCTGTCATATATGACACTACCGACTAGTCATTACTACTTTCCTCACTGGAATGAATAATCGGGATGACAATTTACCTTCAACATTAATCTTTCCTCACAGCTAAAACCCAACCTTAGGATTTAGCTAATAAACTCTTGAAATGTTTTTCAGCTACTAATATCAAGTTTCAAGATACAAGCATTTAGTTTCTAGTCATCTTGTTCCTCAGGCTACTGTAGCCTTTGAAACAAACAACTCCTTACCAAAGTGATTACACAACAAGCTCCCCTGAATTACTATGTTTATTGGAGGATCTTGCCTCAACCTGTAATTCTAGTTTCAATATGGTACTTCCTTTTTAATTAAAGATTTCTACTTAAAAGCATCATCACTATTGCAAAATTCTTCCAGGTGTGGTACGCTTCAGCTTTATCCAAAGCTTGCAGTTTTCGTGTTTGCATGCTTCCGAAAACTACCAGAAATCTCGACTTCCCTCCCCGCCATCACACAGTATGATTGCGTTCTTTCTGCCCTTACATCATATACTAAACTAGATTATTCAGGCAAAGAAAACCCTTCTTGGCTAAAGAGAAGGGGAAATCACTGCTAAGTGTGTAAGTGCCTTCAGACAGCAGTTACATTTGCTTTGCCAAACTGTATTTTAAAGCTATCAGTGAAAACAACTGAAGCAACACATTATTATTAATGCATGCGAAATGTTAAACTTCAAGAAGGATTAGAAGGTTATCTGAACACTATTTACTCTATAATGAAGCCTTTAAGATATTACACCATCACAAGATAGTCAGAAGCAAGCATAAAACAGCCATGTGGCTGTCATGCTCAGTCTCCACTAAAAAAGCAGCTGAAGTATAAAAACTGAAAAACACCAATATATTCACCAAGATGCGTGCATCAGTTACACAGGTGAACATAACAAGATTTAATACTTGAGAATAATTGAAACATGCATCTGAAGGAACATTCAGTGGGGCATTTCTTAACTGCCGCAGGACAGATTTTTTCCTTAAACAAAAGCCTTTTAAGGACTGTTCTAAGGGACTGACTCGCACCCAAGTTTTGCACATGCTGTTCATACAAACAGCATACAAAACCTCAGTAATTTACAACAGGGCGATGCTCATCCTGAGCCTCCAGTTTGACAGCAGTTTATAGGTAAAGAATTCCCACATGGGTGTCAAACAGACACCAATTTTGCAAGCAGATAAGCTCCCATGAAACTGTATGCACAAGGAATTATTTACAGCACTTAAGACCTTTGGAAAATAACTTTCTCAGTTTGTAAAGCTTTTCCACATTGCAACACAGGGCAGATTTCCATCTCATTCCACCTCACCCCAGCAAACAAGAAGCTTCCTGTACCTTGTTAGGGTTCTCCCCCACCACTATCTTTGACTTAAAAACTACTCTTTAGTACAAATACTAAAACCAAAAAAAAGTACAGCGTTTAAAATAAACATTGGTTATTAAACCAATGAAATCTTACGTAAAACTGTTACCTTTAACTCTTCTATTCCAGTTATGTTCTTTAGAACTAGATTTCAGCTTCTCACAATGAGTTTTTAATCGTGAACTAGAAGTGAGGAAAAAGCATCCCCACATTTTTTCCAAGTCATAATCTGTATTAACCTGAACTAAAGCAAAGCTGGGAGGAAAACATTCCCTGGAGTAGTTATGCCAGTTAAAAACTGGGTTTCACATTTCAGCTGACTCCACCCCTAGCAACTCAGAATGCTGTTTCATGACATTTTAAGATGATTAAGTCATAGCTTCTGTCATCCTGCCGTCCTCCATAACTCCTCTGCACCAGCACCAACACTTCCACAATTCCATGATGAGCCAATTCAGAGTGTTGAGCTGGCTAAAAACTAGGTAGTTTCCAGGCTGGTCAGCGTGCCAGATCAACTTGCTGCTGGGATCAGAGGAGCAGCGGCAGCGTAAGGAGTGAGTGTGTGCAGCGCTAGGGAGGAGGCACAGTCACCAAACCATCAAACTGACATTGCTTTCAACTCCTGTGGGATCTAAGCAGAGTTAGAGGTAGGCTGGCCCAGAAAGGCCTGGTCCTAATTTCTCCTCCAGCTTTAGTAACCCGTTTCTTGTCACTCCTCCTCTCCACGGGTGAGCAGGATCACAAAACCATAATCTAAAGGAAAACCAGCATTTTTCCTTCCATAACCTCACTCACCGCTTGACCAGATACAGGAGGTGGGCAACAGAAATACACAGCTAGGCAAGAGTGTGAGCCGCTCGGCTCTGCTCCCCTTTAACTGTTCACTGGGAGAAGACTGGCTTTATTAGAGCACCCCGTTGTAAGCGTTTTTGCTTAAATACGGTTGTATTTGATGACCGTAAAGCTATCGAGCTGCGGGCTGGAGTAACACCCTGAAAGCACCTCAGCTTGGAAGAGGGAAATGCACCCTCCTCGCCGCATCTACCCCTACAACGGGGAGGAGGCAGGCCGGCTCCCACAGCAGCCCGCACCACTTCCCTCCGCTTCTGATGCCAGAACCGCGGGCACCGGCTCCGGCCACCGGCTAGGCCTGCAACACCGCTTTGTTAAACTTTTCTTCTTTGGGTTTTTTTTTTCTTTTTTTTAAGGCCTTTTCAACCTCCGACCGCCGGAGCACACGGCCATACCACCCCCACTCCCACCCCGCTCCCGCCTCCCACGGCGCTTCCCCGGCCTCGCCTCCGCCCGAGCAGCCCCCGCCGCAGGAATGTGTGAGGGGAACGGGACCCCACAGCCCGCCCGCCGCCTTCTCCTCCTCCTCCTCCTCCTCCTCCCCCACCCGGACCCGGCTCCCCGTACCTGCCGGCCCCCGCCTGGCCTCGACCCTCGCTCCCAGCCGCCGCCACCTCCGCCGCTCGGTCTCCGGTAGCGGCGAAATCTGGGGCCTGCCGCTGCCGGCCGGGCTCCTGCTCCAACGAGAGGGCCAGCTGGCTGAAGCCGTAGAGGAGCGAGCAGACGCCGCAGCCCAGGCAGAGCAGCGCCATCCGCGCGTACCGCCGCATCCTCCCTCACGGCCCGGACCCGGCTCCGGCCCCGGCGCCAAGCGGCGGCCGGGGCCCAACCGGCAGCGCGAGCCCCAACGGACGCGGCGGCGGCGGCGGCGCGAGCCCCGGCATGCGAGGGGCGGGGCCGAGCGGGAGGGAAGAAGGCGGGGCCGAGCCCTGAGGGAAGAAGGCGGGGCCGAGCCCTGAGGCGCTGGGCGGGAAGCCGAGTGCCGGGGCGGGCGCGTCGTGGCGGCTGTAGGTCCCCGTTTAGTTGCCCCAAATGTGAATAAAGCTGAAAGTCCCCCTTCCACCCCTGCTAATGGGTCCCTTCACGGTGGCGGGCGGGGAGCCCCCGGGGGACGCCGCCGCCCTCGCTCCCGTCCCCTGTGGAGGGCCCGGGAGAAGCTGCTCGCCTCCACCGGGGGGGTCTGTGGTCAGCCTGGCCTCGCCGCCCCCTCAGACCTCCGCAACACGCATCCGTGGGCCGGGGTCGAGAGAAGAAACGTCCCGGGCAGAGGCAGTCACCAGTCGTGACAAATTGGGGGTCCACAGGCCGAGCATGCAGGCTCCTGTCTCGCCTCGCCTTCCTCAAGGGCGAAAGTGATGCTAAGGTCCCCCCGAAAGTGGCATTTTCTTTCCCCTGATAGCATATTTCCATACGTTCTGTATGGTATGTCTAAGTATTTTGATGGTTTTAATATTTTGTACCAGCCGTGGAAACTGGTTTGCTGCTAGGTGACTGTAAAAGTGAGATTTGGTAAACAACTTACTAGAAATCTTACACCAACACTATGATTGAAACAATAGACAAAAGTATAGCCAAGCAATTCACTAGTAGAGGTAGTTACTCCTAAGTTTGGCAGTTCTTTGCTCTTACGACTAGATGTTCCTGTACGCTAGATGAGAACAATGTTGAGACTGACCACGTGTGATTGAAACTGCGTTAAGCTTCGAGATCAAAGAACAAGGACAAGAATAAAGACTTCAAGGACAGCCAGCAAGAACTTCAAATGGGTCGGCGGTCGCAAAAGCAGCCCTTCGACTCAAATGGATCCTTCATGGCGCGTGATCGGATGTAGGCGGTACTAAGATAATCAGTTGCATTTATTTTTATGTGTGTGTATACTAATCTGATCAATATGCAATTAGTTATTCTATATAACCTGTTAGTGCTAAAGCTGTGGTATGCACGCTAGGTGGAACTATCCCCCGTGCATCCAGCGCTGCAATGAAGAATGCCTGCTTTCTAAAACTCCAAAACCAGTCTTAGAGAGTTTCTTCGACCAGCTTTTCGGTATCACCCCCACGCTCAAGGTTTCTGTTGTCGTATTGTCGAAAAGCTTCCCAGCTGCCTCTTGACAAGGCTATTCCCTCACGTTTGGGGTTACACAGGCGTCCCTTTCTCCTTCCAGAGACACCCACCTGAGCGTGCAGATCCTCGGGGACTCCAGCCCCTTCCCTCCTCCTCCGGCCTCGGCGGGCAGGCGGCTGCGCAGCACCCCGGCCCCGGGGGAGCAGGGTCCCAGCTGGGCCTGGGGCCGGAGAAGCTGGGTGAACTGGGCCTGAAGGATTCGTCCGCGGTCGCCAGCAAAGAGAGGCTCGTCTTGGCTCACCCCCAGTCCCGCTTCTGGAGAACAAGAAGTAGGTCTGGGAAGCGGGGCGGCGGGGAGAAGAAATAATGGATGTGCGTCCTGCTGGACGGGGGGAATGTTGGTTGGGTTTCAGTTGAATCCAATACAGTAGTATCACATCCCCTCTCTCCCACCCAATCTGCTGAGCAAACGCCTAACAGCCTAACCCACTGATGCCAACCAAGTGTTTTAAAGCCATCAGTCGGTGCTTCTCCCTCAGCTCCTCACAATGGTTTAAAAAAAAGGGGGGCAAATTTGAAATAATTCTGCTTTGGTTTTCGTCCTTACAATGCATTTGGCTCACATTTTCTCTACAGATTGGAAACATCCTCTTTTTAAAATAAGCGATGATATGCCCACTTAATCGCATTAATTCCGAACCCTGCATTTTAAGAAAAATGCCAATATGATTTACAATAAAGCTTAAAAAAATAGTTCTGATGTAGATTCTGGAGCCCGAGGGTGTATGTCGTATGTGAATGCCCGTAAAACCTGAGCCATAGCTTACTGCTGCTCTTGGCTGTGTTTAACAGAAGGGGAAAAGCAGAATGCCAGCTGGCAATTCTAGTAGCTGGAAGAAAAGTAATGCCAAAATTGTCTGGCCAGAATTGTTCATCACCTCTTCCTCAAAACAAAAGGAGAAGTAAGGAGAAAAAGTGACCCTCAGAAAATACTGGATACTCAGCTACGCTTGCAGTGCAGATACCGGGATGATTACTAAGAGATACAAGCAGGGAAATTGGGACTGAGAAAAGAAGTAGAATCCAAGAGAAGTAAAGAACTAGGGAGGATGAGAATTTGGGGCCAAAGATGGCAGGGTGACGATGGGAGAGTCATAGATGAAATGGGGGAAGATTTGTGAAAAGGACTCTCTAGAAAAAAAAATGCTTAATGAAGCAAGGGAAATTTATGTTAGTGAGACCCACGTGCTGGTGTGTACCACAGGAAGAACCAGCTCCGAAAGTGCCACTCAGAGTCTTAGCTGGGCTTTGTGCCCCTCTGTTTTCTGTTCCTCTGTGCTTTCTGCCACAACAGATGAACCCGCCACTCAGCTTTCCTGAATCTGTTTGTGCTCAAAACCTGGCTCGTTGCTCCCTGCATATCTGCCTGCTGACCTGTGTCATGAATTCACTCACTGTCCCACTTCACAGGCGCTTACATATACTATTAAGCCCATGTGGCAGGGAGTAAGTAAGATAGCAATAGGGGAGTCAGAGTGGAGAGCTACAATGGAGTATTTACTGACAGTGAGCATAAAAGCGAAGACCAGTTAGTCCCTACTGAGGTGTGACACTTGCCTTTTGTATTGAGGAGTGTTCCAGTCACGGAAAACGAGATCTGAAGGGTGCTCTAGAGGGACCGAGAATGAATGTGGCAGCTGGGCGGTAATAACGCTTTCATGCTTCAGAAGAAGAAAGTATATTCTTAGATGAGAAAGGAAGAAATAAGGAGTGCTGAAGAGAGATGACGGAGAAAATAAATTTTGGGGGGGGATTTTCAATCATACCATTTCCCAAATAGGAATTTACAGGATTCTCTTCATTCAGGGCTGTCCAATAATGCCTGAATAATTAATAAGTGAGAATGTATCTGCAGTGCTCTAAAAATATAACTGAAGCAAGGTCAGAGAGAAAGTTAGTATCTTTTGTTAAGGTATCTGATGCTATTGGGGAGAAAAAAAAAACAGATAAACTTGCACACACAGAAGCCTTTTTTCACACTGCAAGATCTGTCCATTTAATCTAACTATCGGTTGGTCTGATAAAAGATAAAATGCTTCTTCCTACAAACTCGGCCTTGTGAGTAACAAAGATAAGCAAGAGTGACTGAAATGTCATACCTAGGTTGTATCACTGAGAAAAACCACTATCACATGGTATCCAATGAGCTAATTCAGCTTTTATAATTCTTTAAAGAGAATTAATTATGTATCTTCATTACTCACCACAAACAGTTAATGAACAATATATAACGTTTTAAGCTATAATGTTTGCTACTCTTTAATAAACTTAAAACATGAAAAGGTACATCAGATGCAAGGTTCTCTCCATTTATTACCAATTTTAAGTCTTGAAATCCTTTTCTTGACTGGAATTTAGTTACTTAGCCATTGTAACTTTTATATCTTTAGGATTCAATTCTATTTACTATGTCCAGAAAATAGCTGAAATCCAGAAAACAGTAATCTTAGCAAACTACGAATGTTAAATAAGTAGTCAGGACAATTGATTTTTTAAAAGAATCAGCATCTTATACTTCTGCAAGTGTGTTCAAGGGTCGTAAGAGCAGTTACTGTGTGCCAGAAGATGAAACCAAAATTCTAACAACTCATTAGATCAAGAGATAAATCAGATCAACTTAAAAAAAAAAAGAATTATTCACAATTATGGAAGGGGATTATCTCATGCAACAGAGAGAACAAAGAAAGAAATCAATTTCCACTCCAACTTTCTGCTAATTAAAAAACCCAGTCCTAATCAGATGCATTTGTATCATTCCCTCTGGTTTTGTTCTTTCAGGAAGTTGAACCATTAGTTAAGTTGGCAAAGCAATAAGATTTTGTGCTGACAGATTTGTGTCAATGCTGCCTCGTGTGCAGACCAGTTAAGGGTTTTTCAAAGGGAAAGACACTTTCTTTGATGTTCACGTGCCCTTTCGTACAACCTGCAGTGTCAACACTTTGCTATGACAGGTTGCAAGGTTGGGTAAGCAAGGGGAAACTGCTTTACTACCATGTGTTGTCCATATGTTATCAGCAGACTTCCTGGTGCAATGTCCCTTCTCTGTCGCTGCCAGACATCATTTTTCTTTCCAATTAATTTTTAAGACAAGGGCTTAGTTTGGTACAACTGCCTTCCACTCTTACTGCATCTACTCTTCATATTTCCCTACATCTGCCCCCCCCCCCCCCGTATAAAAATGTTAATAAAAATTCTCAAAAGCAGTTTTTATTGATGACCAATGTATTATTGCCTTCCCCCATTCCTTCCCTTTTCAGCTCTCATTGCGTTGCATTGTAGTGTGTGTTTAACCTATTTAGACTATAAGCAGGAGCTTACAATATTTTGCAATTGCTCTTGGTATCAGCAATATACACATCTGAGGACAATAGTACACAAAATTAAGTGAGCTGCATTGTAAGCAGTTTGGAAAGTGGTGTGATGCTTTGCAAAATTCCTAGTTTCTTCTAATTTGAATCAATTATTTCATCAATAGTACAATTTACTTCAAAATTTATTTAGTGGATCCTCTAGGAACAATTAGAAGTTATTAAACAGTAGAGAGTCAAAATATTTGTATTGCTCCTCTTAAGAAAGTTCTACTTCTATGTCCTAAATAAATAAATATGCATCTATATATGTAGACTGGCACAATTTTTAGTGTTCTGCTACATTAAAAAGGCAGAAAGAATAATTTCTAGGAGCATAAAGAGAATTTTCTTTGTATCTTTTTCTTTATTTGTGGGTAATTTTTTTTTTTTTCTGTAAAGATTTCTAAATATAGAGCTCCCAAACATCAGTCCAAAGGGGATTCTCAGTGCTGGGATTTTGTTTCTTTGCCTCATCTAAAATTCTCCAAGGACCATACCTGGCACGGGTATTTGTGTTTAAAGCAATCCTGGAAGAGTCAAAGCAAACTTATCTACTTACACAAATATGTGCCATGTACAAAAATATAGAAGTAAGGTAAGCAGGCCTGGCTTTTGTTTGTTTGTTTATATATATATATAACTACACTCAAGTTTATAAGTCCTTATCTTGTCCTGCTGTTGTTTGCTACAGCATCACATGCTTTGAGTCCCCTGACACCCAGATCGGGGTCTTTAAACTTCTACAATACAACATCATTTTTTTTCTTTTACTGGAATAGGTATTTACTAACAGAAATCATACACAATAGCAACTTTGCCTTACAGCTTGAAAGTTCCATTTTTAAGATTAAATATATCAAATAATGGGAAGGTAATCCTGTAAGGTATTTTCTACCCTTTCCACTTCACAGTAACAGTGCAGACTCTACGCAGTGAATTTAATGCTACTTGTAGTAAGTATGCTCATCCTCGTCACTTTTTTGAAGACCCTTAGAAGGAATGCATTAGCTCATGAGATCCTCAGACCACAGACTGAAAACTGCTGCTTTTTTTTTTTTTTAGTTTATTTTTTCATATTTGATGTAGAAACTTTAGGCATTTATTATTTCCAAGTGCAAAAAGCCTGCCCTGCTAGGAGAGTGAAATGGCATCTAGAAAGCAGCTAAAATGAAAGAAAAAAAAAAAAAAGTTAGATGACAACTGCCAGCTGCCCTTGTAAGAGGAACCAGAAGTTTAGGAAAGCTGTCAGGGACTTGGAGAGCTGTTCGGCAGCGCAGGCCAGACAGTAACACCGGAGGCAGCGAGCCAGGTAGCCAGCTGCCCCGGTTTCAAAAGAGCAGCGTAGCCTAGAACAGAAAAGGTGACAGACAGTCATTCAGTAAGGAGAGGTTTTGGAAAGCCGTCAGTCAGTCAAACCAGGTGAAGAGTTGATTTACTTTGTCAATTTCTAGCAAGCCCACTTGCTGTTTTACCTTTTCATTTTGTTTACCTGTACCCTGCTTTTGCTCCCTGGTCCTCTTCAAGTAGGGTTTAACACTGTAGAGCGATGGAGAGACACGTCAAGGATAGAGAAATAAAGTCTTAATGTTTGTCTCTCCACATTCTTTTTAAGTGTTGCTTTATTTCCATAATTACTAATTCAAAAACCAGATTAGAGCAGTTAAATGTGCTAGCTGTATAAAGCATGTAGTGCTTGAATTGTCAGGAAGAAGAAATAAGACATTAATATTTTCTTTTGTACCAACAGCTCCTTTTAAAACTGAATAGAACAGCCACATAACAGATAAATGCCTCGGGTGCAGAGCAGGCTTAGATACCATCCTTATACTTGAGGTCAACAGTCTTAGTCGTGTCTGAAGTTCACAGAAGTAATTACGGTGAGCAGTCGGCTTACATCGCGCAGTCTTGTGCCACTCCCTGGAGCGTGCAGATGTTACACTGATTTATCTAAGGTGTCCTTAGAATTGTGTTCTCAAACTATTCCACTGCACGAGTGGCAGCAGAGTTGGTGAGTAGTTGGGATATTGTGTTGCACTGAACTTCAAGCCTGAAACAGATACCTAAGATCACTTCAAGCGCTGCTGACTCGTGATTGCACTTGCACATTACTCAGCCTTCCCTCACTCATCTTTTATCTGTAACTTTAGAAAGATTCTTTTTTTTAACTTTTTTTTTTTTTTCAGGTCAAGAAAGGGTAAAATAAAATTGGACACTCTCCTAACTATCTCCAGGCACCAGGCCCATAGTGGAATGCTGTGATCTCCCACGGCTGCCAAAACATTTGTGTGGAATGTAAGAAATTTGTTTTGATCTTCAGACCCATAATTGTGTAGCGGACTTACTGAACAGTCAACAGAGGAAAGAAATGAATAGAAGAGTGATAGAAGGGCTTTACAGCTCGCTCTCCTCTTTTGAATTCCTTCTGTTCTTCTAAAATAGATGAGCAAGTAGACTAAATTAGACTCCCTTAATTAGCGACAATAGCCCCATTCTGGTATCTAATGCCAATTTAGTCTCATATAAGATGGCATTTCTCCTAGTACCAAACTTGGTAGTTATGTCAACAGTTTTTGCTACCACTCTCTGGCTGTGCTTCGGGATCTCTACCCCACACTTACCGGGTGGCAGTAAAAGCATTCTGCACCCAAGGATGTATCGGCCTCACACCTTGCCTCCTTGGAGTGAGGATGAGTTTATGTAACTCATGGGCAACAATTCAGTCACCTGCTACACAAATGGGAGACTCTGACCGACCTTACAAGGGAAGCAGCTTCTTTCAAGAATGCCTTGTAGGAGCTTAGCCTCACACTGCAAAGCAACACAAAAGACAAACAGTTCAGCAAATTGAAAGCTGAAACTGTGTGTAGCTTGAAGATAACCCACGCAGACCATTTTTTTAGAACCTGCATTAGTAACAAAGAGTAGTTGCATATACAGTGAGATGAAGCCTTAGACAAAGCCTTCTTCCCAAGCTTCTTACCTCAGTTGTTACTTTAATTTGCAAGCAGGGACACTTTCATAGTTTCTCGCCTCAGAAGCAGTACTCCCAGGAGCATCTCAACTTCCATCATAGCCAAAAGGGGTAATGAATCACCTGTGCCGATAAATTACCAAAGGCCTCTTGGCATTTTGAGATCCAGTTCCCTATGTCTGCTGTTTATCCCCAAATTGCCCACTTGTATTTCTTGCACTTTTTCCTGGACAGTACAAATAACACATTCACAGAAGGCTTCTGAAGAATTTAATAATTTTATTTACCATTTTATTTATCATAACACACCCTATGCATCACCACTGCCAATCAAGATTGAATATAGCGCACCCACAATAATTTTCACCAAAATTTTCTTGTTGGAGTGTTCACAGGCAAGAAGTAATAATTTATTCCTGGGGAAGGCATTTCAATACATGTCACTCCTCTGCGCTTCAAACACATCTATTTACGCTCATCTGAAACCAACTGTATGCTGTCGAACAATGTGGAGTTGTTCACTTTAAACAATTCCAGTATCATTAATTGTATAGCATTTATTCTGGAAAAAATATCTTTGCACTGTGATTCTTACTGTTTCTTCCTTTCCAGACACTTCCTCTCAGCTTTTCTGCCAGGCTTTCAGAATTTCAAATTGTTTAATAATGTCTTTGAATTGAGCTCAGGAAGAAGTCACTTTAAGGCAGTTTTTTAATGGGTTACTATACACTTGGCTAAATGCAATGTATTGTCATCTTTATTTAAAGGAGTGCTTAGCTGAAGCTAATATAAATTTGTATATATTAAAAAATTACGACCACACAGAATCTTTTGTTCACGGAGATGTTTATTTTTGTCTTCAATGTTTGTAGGGAATACGATTTCACTACAAAAGTGTCTCAGAGAAACTCCATTCAAAGTCTAGGCTTAAGAATGAAGGGAAAATATACTTTCAGCTGTACCAGTCCTGAGCAAAGTTTAAAAAAAAACAAACAAAAAAATCCTCTAGAGATAGGAAGCAGCACCAATAAAACCAGAGGGCCTCTTACTGATATCTGCTCATGCTTTCTTTTCTGCTTGAGAATTTGTAAAAACTTAGGTAGGAAGATTTACTTTAGTAGAATGTGGACCTAAGATTCACAGTCCAATCTCTCACCAAATACCACACATTCTTTTACAGTCAGAGTTCAGGGCCTCAGTTTTACTTTCCACTAAGTAGTCAGGACTGCTAACAGCAAGACTGTTGCCCCCATGGTGTAACATTTTCTCTTACTTAAATTGGTAAATAAATATTTATTTAATATACTTCTTTTAATAAATATTTATTTCCTATCAGTATCAAGTTCCTGAAAAGTTACATTGTTCTTAGAAGTATACTACTCATAGCAGTTATAAAACTTCTGTTAACATCAAGTCTCAAAATAATTCAAGTGGCTTACATTCTGTCTCTCGTTCTTCCAGTGAAAGGATTTCAAGCCATTGGTAACACTCGGTACTTAACAGTTGGTTTATGCAGGACATTCAGATTCAATCTGACAAAGTAAATACTTCTAAGAGTTTCAACAGAAAAGGCACTTACTCATTTTGGGGAAGACACCTGGCAGGTAAGATTTTTGTTTTCAAAATAACAAGCCCTTTTTCTGACAATAAAATCCTTCAAAACTACTGTTGGATAAACATAAAGCCTATGAATAAAACCAAGCTCATATACCCCTTCCCAAAAAAGGTAATACTGTCCTTGATTGAGAAGCTGGGAAGTGTGAAAGCATCCAGAAATACTGAGAAGTTTTATTCACTTCTGTGATATTCCAGTAGGCTATCACAGCTGACTAGAAGAAAAAAACCTCCTCCGAAGAATGTATGTTTCACAAACTGAAAGCCTCAGAAACTTCTGGACTGATTCTTATTAGGTACTTGTATCAGCAATAAAATATAAGATTCTAGTGTGTTATAACCAGGAACACCGCCTTGGTTACAACTGATAACCTGCGACTCCATCCAGAGTAAATCTTTTATCAAACTTCCTTTCAATCAAACCATTGCCTCAGTGATGCTCTGTGTAAGGCACTTAGTAAATTTTAAGAGCATCTGACAGTGCTGTTGGTAGTTTTGATTTGTTTGTGAGGATGCTCTACCAACGCTTCAAGATTAACGGGCTAAAGTGTGGAATAATCACTGCGAACAGCCATATGAACTACTGGCCACAAAACTCTTCAGAAGCCACATCCGTTCTAGTCTGGGTTCTTACTACCCTTTCAGTATAGGGTTATCCTTTTTCTAGTTAGTCCAGGAATTAGACCCTTTAAAATTGGTTACTGTCTAAATGTACAAGGAGAATTTTTTTTTTTTTCCTGACTAGCTCTTTAACCAATACTTCTGCCCTTTCAATAAATGACCTGTATCCAAGAGTGAAATGTTCATGGCATTTACTATTAAATTCACAAAACCCTACCTCTATTCTTAGGCCAAAAGTCACTGAACCAACAGGTATCAAGAATTACAAAGCAACACACACCTATAAGAAGTGTGGGATGCTCCTACTTCCAATACAGTACACAGAGAAAGGAATACTAAACACACAAAGACGACATTATATAGTGGCTTTTCTAGGTATTATTCTGAAAATACATTTTCTTTGTTCTTTCCCCCCTTATCCTCTTGTCTTTTTGTTGGACTGAGGGTTTTTGAAGGTGTTTGACATTTTAGGAACAGATGCTGCCCACTTGGAATTTCTGCAAGAAAGCTGAGAAAGCGCTCAGTATCTGTGCACGCTCCTCAGATCTCCGTCTCCAGCTGGCACCGAAAGCATTTTCTTGCACCTTTCAAAAAGCCTCCAGGTACCACAAGTTACTTGGCAACATTAAGCCTCCATCAGTTGGAAAGCATTTTGCTTATTTTTCCATGTTTGGAAGCCTCCCAGCAATAGAATCAGACCATTTGCAGAAACGCAGATATGAAGACCAGTAACTGGCATCCCAGCATGCCAGCTACCCCAGACGGAATGCTTGAATGGTATAGGATCGGTGTAAGTAAGTTTGCTCAGCACGTAACTGTTCAGTAAGTCAATTATATAGAAACAAGGACAACAGTGACAAAATTGATAACAACCTCTAAGCTCCACATACCATTCTTGGTCTTACAGAAACCAAGACATAGTTGACAAACCAGGAATAGCAGTCAAATTCCCCACTTACAAAAGCAGGCATAATAAATTATTTCAAACTCACTGCATCCACTTATACTATAGATTTACTTTAAAGAAAAAAAGAGAAGAAGGAATCGGAATGTGTTTCCTTCAGAGATGGGAGTGGTGATACTCAATAAATACACGTAACCTTAAGAGATTTCCCTTGCTGAGATTAATTCATAGCTGAAGGCTGTTAGAATTTCTAAGAGATGATCAGTCAGATGGCAGATCTTCTTGCTCAGAGATCTGTGCCGTCAGGAACTGGGCTTGGCATTGAAGCATTTTGATTTATTCTGTGCAAAGAAGGATCAGCTTGAAATAGATTAGTCATGGATGCTAGTTATATATTAGATGCATATGAACAGCAGATTAGATCTCTGTATTCCCAAAGTGGGTATTCAGAAAGTTAGAATTGGCCCAACCACTCACTTGTCTTAACTAAGTTATTAATACCTCCATCCTTCTCTAGTGACAAAGGACCTGCGACTGCCTTTGAACCAAACAGAATTTGTAGTTTGCAGAATCTAGTGAGTTTGGGGAGGTAAAGAGCCAAATTTCATTAGCCCTGGTTACATATATCTCCTTCTTCTGTATACTTTTGCTTCTTCATATAGAAGAGAAAAATTATAAGCACGTGGTTAGCAGGTTATCAAAAAATAGATTTACATTCTCTTTCCCTCAGTTGTCTTCTCAATAATTTCGTTGTAAATTAGAGCTCCATTGGTCTAAAGCCACATTTCTTAAAACCTGAAGGTTTAAGGGAGTTTGTTCACTTTGTGAGCACTTTGACTAAGATCAATATTTATACACAGAGAACAGTGTAGTTAAAGATTACACTTTTCCAGGTGGCCTAGATCCTGAAAACGTAGCGTTGAAGGGCTTCTTGCTCAGATATTCCTACCTCTGTCAAGATATGCCATACTTTCTACAAAATAATTAACATTTTGGAACTATTCTTTAAATTATTGTTAATGGAACAGTATTTTTTCTGGTGACAATTTTCTTTTTGAACATAAGGAGTGATTAGGTAATGTTACCATTTTGTCTTTTACAAACCCCAAATGGTACAGCAATCTTGTAATCATTCTTAGTAATACTCATGTGAGCTATGGAAAATGCTTTTGCTCTTCATCTTCCATGTTTAACTTCTTAGAAGCACAGCTAAAACTTCCTGTGCCCATTAAACTGTTTGCTCTTACAATCCCCTGTGTCAGTGAACAGAGCAAGTTCTTTCAGATGACTTTTATCTGTTTCCCGTAATAAAAGGGGCAAGATTAGGATCAAAAACATCTCCTGAGGGATTAAGTATTACACAGAGGTGGTTCATTTTAATTAATTTTCACCGATACAGTTAAACAGAAGCTGTAAACAGTTCCTGCATTACTAAGACTCTAGGATCTGAAACTAATTTATTTGTTCACTGCACTTTCTTTCACTGCTTTAATCCAATGGCATAGTTTAGGCATAAGGGGGACACCTGAACTCCTAGGCCTTGTTCATAAACATATCACAATCTTCTTGCATTAATGTCTTAGGAGAGTCACTTAAACATCACTTGCTGCTGGAAAATACCATTTACTAGCAAGAGTGCAGCTATCCATTGCTGTTGCACCACTTACTCCATCCTAGACAGGAAGTTACAGTAATTTCTGTAAAACATTGATTTGTAATTAACTTGTGAAGTACTTTGCCGATTTTAATTTAGTAGTTAAATCCTGTTAATTCTTATTAAAACATGGGTGGTTCTTTAGATCCCAAACTAAACTCAATATCTAATTGTTGTCTTCAACTAATCTCTTAAGTCTCTTTTTAACAGTTTCTCCTCTTGTTAAAACGTTGACAGTACAAAAGAAAACCAACTGAGCTTCCTCAGTTTGACTGATTTTACTGTACAGCTTTTGCTAGTTTGTGAAGTTACACCCTTTCAAATAGAGACTGCTTTGACTTAAGCCAGGGCATAATTTCGGGTAAGAAAAAACCTTCAAAAGCTCAAACTGTATTTCCAGCACACCCAGATCTTAACATTACGACAGAAATATGCATTTGCAACATATCATAATTTGACTGGTCCACTAGCCAAAACCAGCATTAACTTTTTATCTTACCTATCTTATTCCTGAGTAAGCACAGGCCAAATTTACTACAAGTATAGCACTTGCTGCTCCCTTGGGAGAAATTAAATTAAATTGCATTTCTATTTCCACATGGTTTCTGATATTTGAAAGGAAGTATACCCAGACTCCCTAGTAGGGAGCAGAGTCAAATAAAGGCGAGTGACAGAAAAAAACCAAGCAGATACAGTTAAAGAACCCCGGATGTACATAAAAAGTACACAATAGACAGTTCCATGCCAAATCCATCCTGTATAACAAAAGTATAATCAATCAGCATAATGTGGGAAATGGTCAGGCTTTTGAGACAGGACAGAGAAAAATTAAAGAATCTAAGATGTAGAGCCACACACTTGTGTCACGTTTAGAACACCTGCCTGAACGCTATAGTGAACTGGTGGAAACAAATTATAAAAAGCAGTCTATCTTACACAGCTACCTAAAAATGTGGTATCTGTAATATTAAAAAAAGTGCACAAATTATAAAATCAAACCATTTTTAAGATTTTACAATCTATGCCCCAAAACATCAAGTATCTAGAGAAACATATAATAGGTTACAACTTCAGACATAGTCTTAAATCTCAAGACTTTTAATATCAAGAATTTTAAAATTGATAATGTAATTTATTTATTTTTTTTTACTACTGCTTCTGTTAGAATCAAGATTTTATATGGCATAATTTAAGCTGCTACTAAGTAGAACAACTTTTGTTTATCTCCAATATGTAGACTTAAATTCAGGAAAAAAATGGATCATAGTCTACAACTGTGTATTTGTTCTTCTCCTTATACCACCTATAATTAGTGGCAAAGTTAAGAACATAAGAACTGAATTATTGTACACTTTATCAATGAACTATTTATACTTCATTTTCCCCCATTTCTCCCCTCTTTTCTTTTCAGAAACCGGACAATCAGCACATAAAGGAACTCATTTACATGGAACACTATCACACTTGTCTTTGTTGGGTCACCATTTCATGAACAACCCAGGATGTATGGCTGTTGAAGACTGGTGCATATATAGATTTAACAAATAACAGTTCTTATGCAGAGAGCAGTCACAGAGAAAAATAGCTAATCAAAACACATTACAACATTAAATTTTCACTTTTTATAAATGGAGTAAAGATGCTTTTAAATATATTTACAGTTAGAAAAAGGACTTAGGATTACTACAAGTCAAAATTATTTAGAAATTATGAAAGTGAAGTTCATTTAAATTATAACATTATGAACAGAGTCAAATGCCACATTCTACTTAGAATTTGTCTACTCTGCTGTCAGTATTGTCACATCCCTTTAATCACAAACAGGCAAAAATTATGTTCACTTTCTTTAATGCCAAAACAGGCATCACTGCAATGTAAACACTGGCAACGTAACCGTTCAGTTCAAACCACCACAGCTCAGTTTCTAGATCCTAGCTGACTTGTGTTGTATCTGTGGTTAGAAACTGCTTTTCTATGTCTTATTCCATAAAGAACAGTGAGACTTTTCTGCATTCTTTTTGATTATAAACATATTTGTACCACATTTTTGAGATTATTCTCTAGAGACAGCTGAATCATAGCAAAATCCACTCCATCCTCCCTTCCTTCCAAACCAAATGGCTACTTATTTCCGAAGATACAAAGAGACCTCTTGTTGGCAGTGCTGGGTGGTTTATTCACATAAAATTAAATGAAAATACGTTTCCCATTTAGTGAACTACTGGTAATAGATTATGATTTGTTTGCAAGGAGTTCTGAAATGTGTTAGCATTCATTACATTTTAAATTAGAAACACATTTCATAAAACATCTTGCGATGAGATTTGCTGTCATTAAACTGCTTACTTTAAACAGTTTCAGCTCTCTTGTAATCCATTACATCAGTATATTCTGCAAATAGTCCCACCTAAAAATAAAATATAAAAAATAAAGTTGAGAAGCATGTTATTTTTTCTTTTAAAAACTAGCATATGTTATTCTGAACACCAGCCCTGCCCCAAAAACATTTAAGAACCTTAAAATGCATCGTTTTACAGATACTAAGATTTGGCCAGGTAACGGCAATGAACAGACATCCTATTTAGTAAGATAAAGCAGAATACATAATAAACAGGTCAGCAGTTATCCATCTGAAATAGCCTATAATTAACATTTGATGTCTAAAAAGTTCAAACAGCAACACCAAGGAATGAGGTATGTATGTTCTCAGATATCACATCAGACTTTCATTTTATGCAACTAACTGTATTTCACAACTAGCATCTTACAAAATAGAACAGTACCATTGTGCCTGTAGAAGTACTGCATTATAAACAGAAAAATACATTACTACAAGAAACCACCAAACATCACAATTGTCAGGGGCTACAAAAATCCATTGTTTTAGCTGTTAAGAAGACATATCATACGTTGGTAATAATTTGGGGCTGGATTCACTACCAAGAAGGTCCATCCAACTTTTACATGGGCTTAAAAATATATTTACTTTGAATGAGAAAGAAAAAAAAAAAAAATCACAGGATTTTAAGTGGACTACCTCACTAAAAGGAGCTAAATGGACTTTTGTACTGAACCTGAATCTATAATTTAAAATCTATACATGGATTGTATGTGTGTATCAAAACACTTATTGGTTGTAAACAAAAATGCAAAATCTGTATTCACAAAAATATTTTATTGGTAATTTTACATAATACCAGATGGGATTGTAAATAGTTCTGCTCTGTATCAGTATATTGCTAAGTGCCTAAGTGTTGACAGTTTATGCCATAAAGTAGGGTACTGAGTTTTTTCATATGATTTATGACATAATATATTCTAATAGGCCAAATCAATATTAAAGAAATTGATTCAGGAACACGAAATTAATAGTATTGTTATTTCCTTATTCTTGTGCAATATCTGATATTCCTGTAATGAAATGACAAGTGACTACATGACATTAGATAAATCTGGGGCAAGGAAACAGCACTAAGTGGAAATGAGAACTGCACTTCTGTTATTTTTAAAGCTTTTCCAAACTCTCATATTTCCAAATGTTACTTTCTGCCAAATGCGTCGTCATCTGAGGTTCAGTATTTGTTACACAACATAGAATACCAGTGTACAGTGACAATGTAGTACTTTACCTGAATTGTAAGGTTAACCAATCAATGCTTAGAATGTGTTTTCTATTTTGCTTGTAAACATTACAATAAGTGTTTTAAGTGTGAAAAAATATTGGTAAAACCATCAACATAATTCAGTAACAGTAATCTAGTAAAATGTGTCAAACATTGGCAAAAATTCATACAAATGTTTTATTTAATAACATTTTTCCTATTTAACCACACCAAGTACCAGCAGGTGTTTTTAAGAAGATAATTATTATGAAAATTCTGTTGCAGCAATAGTTGATTAAGTTGATCTTTGACTTGCATACATATAACTATGTTTCACAATTCTCAAATAATACATATTTAGGCAGCTTGAACTATGTTATAAAAATTTAAATTCAGTACATGCCAATAGTAGAGACTCCAAGAGTTGTGTTAGAATTCACTAAACTAAAAGTGAAAATGGACTTACCAATAACACTGCATAATGAACATTCAAACCACATTTTCATGGCACCTTTACACATGAAGATTAAAAAGTTGGTCTGAAAATGCTTCGTAAGCATTTGTAGATTGCATTTAAATTATTGTTTCTACCACTGCACTTTTTTTCATTTTTTAAAACTGCATAAATTATGTTCCAGTCAACATACCAATTGTGCATGAATAATCTGTCATGAAAATGTGGTAACAGGTGACAGAACTTATGTATTTGCATGTTTTGAAGAGAAGAGACTAAAGAAACTGGAGGAAATAAACTTTAATGAGATTCCCCATTCAGTGATGACGCTTCTCCTCTGGGTGAAGATGACCTGGACATTCCCCTCTCTGTGTTGTCAGAGCTAGAACCACTCTGACTGTGTTGATCTGCAGAAGCAGCACTGGAAGCAGGTGGTGACTTAGTTTTCTCCTTAAAGTCTGTAATTATGACTGTCAGATCTCCAACGGTAACTTCCAAATGCTGAGCGCTACTTCGATCCACATTTTTCAATCTTGGCCTAAATAAAGCAAATAATCATATTAAAAGCACACACACACCACCTTATTATCCTGTCTTCCTCCTGCTTTTTAGGAGCTCTGGAGAACATGTATGTGTATATAAGACTGCTATGTGCAACATGTAATAAGTAGGAAAACAATGTACCACAAGTATTTATGGTGGAGTGTTTCCTGGTATGTTTTACATTAAAATAGCTGAACAGAACATATTACCTTCTCCTAAGATTATTTAAAAGTTGACCTTATGAATAATGTAACTGTGCAGCAATATGGATGTGTTGCACATGTGACGGTTTTTACTTTTAAATATTAAGTCTTTCTTTTATTGTAGCTACAGCAAGTTATACATTTGATCTAGAGAACCATCAATCTATGCAGCGGCCTTAAGCAACAATTCTAAGTGGAGAATGATGTTCAATAATGAAGACGCCGGTGTCTGTCTTTTGAATTCAACAGCACAGATAGTGTTAACTTGCAGCAGGTATTACTTAATTTCAAAACCTCACTAGGACTGCTAGTATATAATTTGAACTGGGCTTCGTGTTCACAGTATAACTCTGGTATTCCTGGCATATGCTGTGATTTAAATTATGCACAGAGCTGAGTATTACACACAGTGTTGACAGGGCAAGTCTCTTCATCTAATATTTCAGTTGTCTGATTTTCACAACAAAAAGAACCAAAGAACACTCTGACTTACATTTTGCCATCATATTTTTGACAGTGACAAGCATAAAGTACTTTCAATTTACTACTTTCCTTTGACTACCGTGAAAAAGTGTCACCAGACAGCTGAATTTATACAAGCGGTTATGAACAGCATAGCTTTATGCATTTAACTGACTCCACAGCTTTCACTAGCTCTAGTTGCAATAAAATAAATTGACATCACGTGTTAGCAGGTGTGCTAACAGCAAAGCCCTAACCTTTACCCTATCATCTGACTTTAAGTAGAATTGGTTCCCAGTCACTTCAGCTGAAACACCTCATGCCTCTCCTCCACCAGAATAGAGATAGGCTTTGACATCTTGTTCCCCTGAGGTTGAAGTAGCATGAATGAAGAATTTAAAAGAAAACTGAAAATCTGCTGCTCTGTAACATGGGAATGGACAGAAATATTCAGCATTATCAACCTGTGTAAGTGCCATGCCTGGAGCTTATTCATCATATTGAGTGTGCATGCAGATTTTTATGGTTGTTTCCAGCAATAACGTACAAATTTTAAGGGAAAGAGAGAAGGATATCCTTTTCCCAAAGGATACTGAAGAAATCTGCTTAAACTAATCACGCATTCTTAACTTGCTATCCTACCTAGTCAATCGATTCTGTGAAAAACTGAACTGTTTCAAGCATTAAGAAAAAAAAGAAAAAAAAGGTAGGCTAGTTATTTCAAATAGCAATTCTTAATGCAAATCTCAACACTGGTACTTCAGTCCAAGATTTTTATTTTAGTTATTTTTTAAATGTTCTCCCTCTTTCCCTACCTCACTTTTGCATTTTTAGTATACTATTGCAATTCAACCATCAATATTTCAATTTATAATATTTAATTACCTTAATTAAAACTATGTTAACTTCAAATACTTTGTAACTGAAGAACTTCATGAGATAAGCTAGTAAATTTGAGTATTTAAAAAAAAAAAAAAAAAGAAAGAAAAAAGAAAGGGAAGGAACATCTCAGTGTCCTTAATCTTAATCATGACTTTCTTAATGACTGTTCTCTCTTGACTCTCAATCTCTTCCTGGTTCTGACCCCGATGATCCTATTTCAGGCACAAGAGAAGCATCTGCTACTTCCCTGCATAACTAATCTGAAAGGATCTTCCTCGGCTGGACTACTTTGGAGTGCTTCCAAATTTAAAAAAAAAAAAAAATAAAAATCAATATTTCCTCCCACATTTGATTAGATTACGTCTTGTATACTTCTCAGCTTTTTTGGCACAGCATTCTTGCCACAGTAACTTTATGCTTAGACTGTGATGATTTAGGGGTTAAACCTGCTGCTTTTGTTTTGCAGTTTGCACCCTCCTTCAACCTGGTCTCACAGCAAGATCAAGGCTTTTACAATTGCTTGTCTGTACTGTAATATTTCACGTTCTCAGTTCTCAAAGTCCAAGGTTTCCTTCAGCATCCCAGATGTAGCACAGAGATTTTTATCACTAGGTAATATACATGCCTTATCCTGTTAAATTAATTTATACCCTAGTTCAGCATTTCAAAGTTTATTCCAGTTCTGCAAGGATCGCAATAACCATGTTGCTTTCCCACTCTTCTGCAGTCTGGTACTGGTTCTCTCCCTCTATTATTTCACGTGAAAACTAGTCACTCTTGCCCCCTCTTTTCCAGAGATTAGTATCACCCATTTGCCTATCTACAGTTTTGCATGGTCTGAGAAATACATCTGTAACCCTTAACAAAAACACCCAAGTCTTTCTCTGTATATTCAGGTGGTCTCCATCTTCTGGTCAAAATTACAAACTGCAGATTTTCTTCACATTTAATAAGCATCCTAAACCAGTGAAACTTCACACACATATTTAGCCTTATTGTTGAGTTTGCCACAGCACTTACAAAGCAGTAAAATCACAGAACATTTTCTTATTTTCTTTTCTAAATTACGTTTTACCAATACTGCAAAAGTTTCTAAAATTTTTACCTGGTTTTCTTATGACTGTTCTTTTTGCTTGTTGTTTCCTTTTCACTTTTTTCCTTTTCTACTTTGTCTTTTTTCTCTTTCTTTGATTGTGTAGGGGGCACGAATTGCTGAGGAACCTGTTGTGCAACCAGCTGAGAGACAGGTCGAGGTTTCCTGTGTGCACATATATATAGACACACATAATGCTTAGACTTTACAAGTCTCAAACTCTCTACATTTCAGTTATTAACATTAACAATCACTATAAAAAGAAATCTTGCTAAAACTTATCTTGCTGCTAATAATTCATTAAAATAGCATACCGAATTTAAACCCATTACAGCCTTCTGTTTCACTTACTTGCATTATCAAGAAACGATTTTTTTTTTTTTTTTTGAGGATTTAGAGACAAGACTTTGCAATGTGCCCTCTTCTCCCAGTTGTCATTTCCAGACGGAGACCTACATGGAGTGAACTCCAAAAGATGAGGCTTCCAGAGGGAATACTTTACCACCCACTGCCAGCCCCCTCAAATGATGAAGGGGTCTGTTTTGAGAGTACTCCAATACAGAAGTATACAATCTATACCACAGAAAGGAAAAAGCTGACCTTTCGGGCATCAGAGCTAAAGCCACTGTTGGCCTTATAGAGTAAAACTTAAGTGTTGACCGGAAAAAAATATACCGCATTAATATTTGTAGGATATAGCTGTCAGAACATACACGCTTTAAAAGCTGGCAACAGAAACTTCCTACCACATTCTATCGGTATACACAGCACAGGTTTCATTTCCAAGTTCTGATCCAAACTAAAAACCAGGGTGAGAAGAGGAACAGCAGGCAAAAGAATTTCCACAGTTTATTATTTTTACATTTTTCTGAAATATTATTTTGAAATGGCTTCATTTTTATTTTATTTTGTACTGGAATACAATGATTCTAATTTGAAATGAAACATTTTACTCTTTCCAATGCAAGTGTATTTCTTTATTTTGAGATTTTGGACTTAAGAAATTTCAAGTCATGACATATAAAAAGGAAGGTTCTGTGATTCTATTAAGACTTTGAAGATGCAAATTTCTTCTCCAAAAGAATGTTTACCCTGCCAGGTTCTTGGGTTTTGTTAGTTGGGTTGTGTTGTTGGGTTTTTTTTAAGTAGAAAAAGCACAAATTATATACACTGTGATACTCTGAAAATACAAAGCAGTTATTAAAGCAAGAGAAGCTATCAGATCTTACGCATATTTATTTATCCCAACCTACAGAATCACACTATCAGCACTTCTTGCTTAGGTGAACTGACGAGTAAAATAACAAAAGCAGAAAATCAAGGCAGCTCCCATTAGCTAGTCAGATTTTCAGTAATGATTGTAATAGTTCATGTTACAGAGTGAAAGTCAAGTTACAAGAATCTATAAAGTGTGGGAAAGGCAGTTAATATAAACCAGCTGAGATTTCCTGAGTCTTCACAGCAAGTTCTTAATGAATTAAAGTAAAAATAAAGACTATTAAAAACATCAACACAATAGAACTGTGGGGTAAAAACTAGACTACTCCGTACCCACTCATGAACTAAGCCCATGCTAACTTGTGGAGAGACAAAGATCAGCAATGAATCACTTCGCAAAAACTACCCAGCTTATATCAACTGGCAAGTATATGACTAAATGCTTTTCAGGAAAGCATTGCAACTAGGACCTTGGAAAACACACAGTATATAGAGTCCAAAGTGACTCAATGGACTGCAATTGTTTACATTAACAGAGTACATAGGACACTTTTAAGAAATCATGTCTCAGAACTGTGTTCACCTTTTGTCATGCTAGTTCATAATGAAGCAAGAACCACCAAGGTGTAATTGATGCACAAGCTCATCATTTCAGGTGAAAAACTCTTGTGATATATAAACAACACTGGTAATCTGTCTTGAATTGAAGATTGCTCCAGGAGATAGGGATAGAGGGAGTTAACATTTCTAGTTAATGGCCAAGTGACAATCCCGGCATTACTACATAGTGACCTGAGAGCATAATCTGACATGTTACTTATGAAGTAAGACAGCAGTGAACTTCTCAGCACAGAATTAATTATTGCCCAGGGCTGTGGACAACACCATGATCATGGAAACTTGTTAAAAAGTGGTAGAGAGGGGAAAAAAAAAATCTTAGCCAACTATTTTAGGAGTTCTCAATTTGCAACAATTTCAATTCCTGAGGACAAACTAGATAATATCTATCAGAGTACAGCTGGGAAATAAAGCTTAGAACTAGGTCCTAGGTTTAGAACTTCTTTTTCTAATACCATGAAATGAATGACACTGACAAAAAAGATCTTTGCCACAAGGAACAGAAGTCAGTTAGGACAAAAAAAAACAAACCACAGAGAAATCATGTTTGGGAAGATGCACTAAAAATGAATCAAGGAGTTCTATGTGGTTTTGCAGTGTCAAGGAATTCCACTCAGTTATTTCATTCCTCCCAATTAAACATCCATCTTTTCATTGTCAATAATTTCTATAGCTATCAGTTATATCTATGTTCTAAAATTTATTATCTGCTTTGTCACTTCCAGATTTCTTAAATGAGGCATTCAGTGTTCTCTATTAAAAATTTGAGAAAAAAATAAATTCACATCTCTCAACACTAAGAATGTCTGTCAAGCGTTCAATTTTTTTTTTCCCAGGTACTCAAAAGGGGCTACTGAACTGCAACCAAGCACTTTACAAGCCATGCAGGCTTCAGGAGATAACTTTACCATTCATGAAGCTTTAACCTGATAGAATTGTTCATGATTTAGCAGTAGCTGAATCATGTCATTCAAGCATGAAGGAATTCATACAGAGAAGGCTTTCTTGCAAGGAAGATAAATGTAAGAAAAACTATTCCTGTAACAGGAAATTGATTTTGATGATTTGCCAAAATATAACATTTTACATTACTGGTTTTCTAAACCAGTTAGTTAAAGACTCCTTGTAATAGGCTGCTACAGATTAAGCATATACAGACAACATTAACACCACCTTTTATTTCATGAATATATTTATGGTAATTTGCTTTTTGAGCATATTCAAGAGCACCCGAGCTAACTGGTGTTTAGAAAGAAGCTCTACAAACTTCTGCATTATGATTACAAGCATTTTTGCCTCTACTACTGGGAGTGACTTTACAACTGAACAATCCAGAACAACAGGCAGAAACATTCATAAATACAATACACATTGCTTTGTCAGCCCCTCAAAATTTTGCATTTTTATCTAGTAATTTCACTTCAGTCATTTTAAGTCGAACACTAATCAAGAGAAGCATACACAATTACAAAAGCTAAGAGCAATCAATTCTTTCCAACAGAGGTGAACTTTATGGCTTGGGCCCTAAGCCCTGCAGCCATACCAACAAACTGATTTGCTGAGCTTCCAAAAGATCACTGAGCATCACAGCTCCAAATATTATGCCTTTCCTTCTCTATCACTTAGTTTTCTTTTTCAGCCAGTGTTATCTTTCTTCTAAGTTAAGATCAGCTGCAGTTCTACCTACATTTCTATTCCAACCTCATCCATTATGACTTTATTAATTATCTAATTCCAATGTTGTTTTCAAGGTCCTACATACAAATACTCATACACTTCACAATCTCCTTATTTTTTAAAGGGAAACTTTTTTTTTTTTTTTTTTTAAATCCAACAGACAGTAATACAAACATTCTTCAAGGATACAGTTTTTGTCTTCCCTACAATTCTCATTAATGCTAAATGACAAGGATGTCATCATTTTAACTCTATTCTTGTTGCAGGATATGACTACATTTTATCTCACAGGATTTGATCTAGCTGCTGGTTTAGAGGGTATATTTACAGACGCTGCAGAGACTTGTCTATTTAGGTTTTATGTGCAGAAACTCATTCAACGCTGATGCTCTCAAAGGGAGCAAATATTAATACTGAGAATGATGAACTAGTTTTCGTTGCTGGCATTCTTAAAAAGAAAAAAGCTTTATAGCATAGCAATTTACATGCCTAGAGATGAAAAATACTCATTCAAGAATACACACAGTGCACTAGACCAAATGATATCTGGAACTTTTGCCCTGAGTCATCTCCCTCTCCCAGAGCTCACCACAATACCTTACTGCTCATAAGTCATTTTGGACATCTCACAGCAGTACATGCTTCCTTAATTTCCCTCACCCGGTATTCAACAATCATCTATGTAAAAAGAATTTTGATCAATTTGATATGGTGAATAACTTGGTCTCATTACAACAAAGCGGGTCCATTTTGAAAACAGAAATAAAAAAACAACAACAAAAAAATCTATGTACAATACTACTAATAAAAATATCCTGCAGAAGTACAGTAAACCCTCAGTTGCCCGAGTTGTGCATCAAACATGCAGATAACCAAACTGGCATAATGCTGAGGCATCTTGGGGTCTGGCTGAAATTATTTAATTTAAACAGAGCACAACTACATTTGCACAGTGCTGCTTCTACAGCCATCATGAGTCCATGAAGCAGTCTAATGTCTCCTGCCACTACTCAGAATATAAGCTCAAATTCTGACAGACCTGAGCTACTTATCTGTCAAACCAGCTCTAGGGTCCATCCGCTACAGTCTGGAAACAAAGAGCATGATGTGGACAACCGTGACAGTTTTTCCATGAACCAACCGCAAATCTACCAACATCTCAAGTGAGTCCTTTGTCAGCATGATGCACGCCTGTGTGCAGGGTTCAGAGAAGATTCATCCATTTGGTGCTGCATATCCTGAATACGCAGAGCCAACCAAGTAAGACTGCCAAGCAGCACACAGTGCAGCCAAGCAAGTAAGACTGCTGAGAAGCACAGCGCAGAGACATCAACAGTCCAACAGAGCAGCGAACACCTTACCTTTGATTCAGTGCGAGCCATGCTGGACTTGGACTGGTCCACACAGAACCAGTACCCGTATCCTCCCAGTACCCACAGGTCGCAGAACATAACCTATGCTTTTCTATAAGAAAGCTAGATGCTATAATTAAATCTCAGTGCTGAATACATACATCTTTTCAATCTGTTGTGGGAAAACATCTATAACGCACAGTTTACAGAGTTCAGATATTCTGAAGAATAGGAAACGTTCTCAAAGGCACACTCTTTCTTGAAGCTAAGTAGTATTAAAATTATGATTTCCCAATCTTAACAGAACAGGTCTAAATTAAGGAAATTCTGTCACCTCAGCTTTCAATCAAGCTGAAAGATGTTCTTCAACAGATAACCTGGATCCAGAATAATATCTGACAAGCAGAGCTTCCATTCTAATATGATCCTTTCCTTCCCTTTCCTCTTTTCAAGTCCATCCACCTCCTAGCTTCAATTCAGACAAAAAGCCCTTGCTGGAGGCTTATCCTGCCTGGAGTGGCAAATTACCTATTTTGTAAAGCAAGTACCACATGCAACATATCTAAAAACTTTTAGAATACCACATGCTAAGCCAGGTATTTAAGTCTGCTGTTGAGCTCTGGTCACTTCACTTGCCACATTTTTCCTCCAATAACTACAGCAATATTCTAGTCCAGTTTTACTCACCTATCAATGAGCTGATACAATTCTGTTTTCAAATTCCTCTTACTCCCTGGTTTCCTATGAAATTATACACATCTTGCCTCATCCTAGAAATCAGGAAGAAATTGCCTGTGAAACCCTATTTCTACAGAAGGATATTATGTCGTAGCTGCCCAATACGGTATTGACCTATTTTTGGTTCATGGACTCAAGTTATCTCTTCCAGATACTAAGAAGCTACCTTTTGAACAACAGAAGGATTCAATGAAACAGATAATATGTTCACACTGTCAAACAGAACAGGTAACTATCATATAGCAGGAAACATTTATCCATCAGAACAGTTCAAGCTTTCAGGCTGATCAGCAGTTATCTTATCTCCTATCATATTTTCATTCCCAGAAAAGACCAACTCGTGAGGAAAACAAAGCCTGTGGTATTTCTTCAAAATTCTTCACCTGCTTTTATGTAGAATATCTACACGGTATCCCTTACATTCCGTAATTTCAGCTTTGCACATTAATTTTCTCCTTTCCTCCACTGTAAAAGATCATCACTTCTTAAAAAAAAAAAAAAAAGAAAGAGGTTTCAGAGACTTAAAGAGTTTTTATTCAAAGGCACCCCTAATCCTTAAGCAGTACCATTTATCTAAACTTCCCTTCCCTGCAGGGAAACACTAACCTTTTGTTCAAGAGAGCAGATTCAATCCTCAAGAAAGGAAGGTTAGAAATATCTGGAACAGAAACCTCACTGATTTTGCCTTGCCCTTGGTCACAGAATTCTTTCCTCAAAAATGAAAAATCCACATTATTCTTTAAATAAAAAGTATTCTTCCCTTTCAGGTGATTCAGGAGGATGGAATAAATGCTTCCAAGTTAATGGAAGTTCCCAAATCTTCTACTCCTTGTTGCTTTAAGGCCCTCACTGCACAGGACTCAAGTAATGAGTCTCGTGTGTTTTTGAACACCAGCTTCATTCACACTTCTGCAATCTGTTCTGTCCCACCAGCAAGGCATGGTAGAACTCATTCTTTGGAAACCAGTAATCTAGTCAGTCAGTGCCCTGAATTTCACTCTCCAGGGTTTTCCAAGAATTATCAAAATTGCTATTGCCAAAAGGCCTTACAAGCAGTAACTAATCCATTTATACAAGTCATCTTTGGTCAAACTTGCAAAGCTGACTGCTAAAGAACAGGACTGGTACAAAAAAAAAAAGAAGAAATGCTTTGGCCTTTACAAACTCCACACACAGTTTTTTTTATGATGTCTCCTTGGGAAAGTCTTGGAGCTTATTCCAAAAGCTGCATAATAAACAAAGGGTATGCTGATACACTATGGACTAAATCCAGAACACTTGTCACAGTTCTTACTAAGGTAGCAGAAACTCTAAAAATCAGTCAGGCATTCCCAATTAAGTATCTTCAGGCAATGCAAACAAGAACAATCTGTCAGCTTCTAGGAAAAAATACATAGAACTAATCACTAGGCATTGAAGTCAGTCAGTTCCTCAAATCACTGCAAGTTTTTCCTGTATTCCACTTCTTCATTTACTACTTATGAAGGACAACTGCTTAAAAAGAAACCTTCCCAGAATTACACACTTCTGACAGTCACATAGGAATATGACTAGTAGTGTATCATCATGACAATGCCTCCACTGTCTGATTAATACCACTTTGATCTTTCCTTCTATCTTATCTATATATACAAGCTTCTGCAACTTCTACTTTAAGTCATGCTAAAATTCAGCTTGTTCCTATTTGGATAGCTACAAATTTTTGTTCAACCACTCATCCTCACTTTAATGACAGAAGCTTTTCTTTCATTTACCTATAATTACACTGCTTGCTTCTTTTGACAGCTCTGTTGTTCCCCAACTTCCATATAAAATGTATTTCTAAAGATCCATGGGATACAAGTGAAGTATCATGGATCAGCTGATATGCAGTAAACAGCTATGTGCACTCTTAAGCCACTGCAAATGCTCGGCAACTTTGGACAGAAAACAATTTTACTGTGGAGCCTCCCTGCAGGCAGTTCTGACAACAAGGTGATGCACAGAAACGTGTTATATTACTGTAACAATTCAAATAGTATTAAAATTTTAAGACATTTTTCAAAATTACTGCCAAACGCAAGGAAAGCATTTAACTCATTCTTCTCAAATTCAAAACTAGTACCTTCCCCACAGGCTGACCTTCTACTCAAGTAACTACATGATACTTCAAAGATCAATCACTCTTCCTATGTTTTTCGCAAACCCACCATATCCACTATTATTCATACTTAAAATCTTCTTGGTTTTGACCCAAACTATACACTCTTCTACACTATCCCCAGTATGATGACATCTGATTTTTAAGGTATTCAACCATGCTAGAAGGTTCAGACACATCAAATATAGATTTACACTGCCTACAAGACTGATAAATAAGTGGGATACCTGAAAACAGCATACAACTTACAGTAATAAATACCATGTTGTAAAAACACTGTTACCATGCCACAACTAATTTCTGCTTTAATTGTGCCTTGTTGTCCTCCCTCCAACCCACCTCTTTTGGGGGTGGGGGTGGCGGTGGGGGTGGGTGTCTGTCTTCTTTTTGAAATGCAAGCTTTTAGAAGCTGCTATCGAACTCTTCTAAGCTTACTCTGCACCAAATTTAAAACTTCTCACTTCATGGCAAACCTACAAAAGTTGTGTGCATTTTGTTCACCTAGAAGTTACCATAGATTTACACCATTATGAAAGAAATGGTATTCCTCCCTCTCTAGTGCCCTGCAGACTTGCCTATCTCCTTTCCATCTGCTACTGTGGGGCTTCTGTGTCTGACAGAGCTGACCGAGTTAAGATAGTCACTATTTTTTTCAAATGAAATTCTAATTTCAATCATGTACTAGTACTCCTCCTCCACCAGCTTTTGCTATTCCCTCATCCAGCAAGAATTTCAGAAATGCCTTGTTAACATGCCTGAGTTTTTCCAACCTTCAATTCTTTTAGAATTTGGTAGCAAATTTAATTCTTGTGACATGAGGTGGACTGAAAGTCTTTAGTTGTCTGTATTTTGTAGTGCATTGCCACTGGAAATAAGAGTAATCCCTGATAAAGGAGGACAGACCTTGGAATTAATTCAATTTAGTCATCTCCTTATATATAGCTCCAGCCTTTATGCAGAAAATAACAGGATGGGAGCCATTTCCAATGACAATTTTTTAAAGTGTGCTACCCATTTGCTAACAGCAAACATATTTTACTTCAGACAAGTCAATACATTCTTGGAAAATTCATAGCATAATTTTTAGTACTGCATCTTGAATACAGGCCTACATTTCAGATATCTGTACTTAGAAATGCATGCTGTTGTGTTACTCAGTATTCTGTATCGCTCCTTTGCTTCTTGATTTTTGTATTTTATCATATATTCCTCACCTCCAGACAACACAAACAAAGCCAACCTCATGATGACTATGTCTCTTCATCTAAATCATATCAAATCTTACCACTAGATACCTCATCAAATAGTTTTGTAAGTATCCCTTCCTAAATATCACTTGGCTGGATAATTTCACAAAGCTGTTAAAAGACTCTCGTACATTGGCTAGCCTGAAATTCTGCAAAACTACATGAAAAACAACTGAAACAGTTTAAAACACTTCCACGAGTGTTTTCAGAATGCATTTGCAAGACAGTATAAGACCTGATGTGTCAGCTCACCAAGAAAAACCACACATGCTCATTCCACAGAGCTGTGCATCTAATAAGCCTACAGATCACCCTGCTCAACACTTCTCGGAACTGTCATAAAAACTGAAAAGACAAACTCCTGTAAAGCTAATATTAGAATAAGTACTTGTTCATTTTTTCTTAAATAATTCCACTTCAAGTAATTCAATTAACAATATGCCATTGTGAACTAAACAAAACTATTGGAAGAAATAAGGTTAGGTTTAACCAAACCGTAATAAAAATCTTGCTTTGCTGATGCTTGTATCATACAGATCTTTTAAAAGTCTAAACAGAATACAGTTAAGTGCATTAAAATCTTGTTGAGAACAAAGTTGAATCATTCAAATCCTACTCTATTCTTTCATTACTAGACTGGATCATTTCCCAATACAAATGTACAGGCTTTAAATATCTTATAATTTATTTGAAGATCATTTTCCACTCACGTCTATCCTAAATATTAATGTCTCAAGAAGCTAATAGAAATCTGATATCCACGGTAATACTCTAATCTCCATTTTTCTAGTTCACAGTCATTACTGAAATCTCAAGAAAAGCTTATCTTTGCATACTTTCAACTTCATCATCATATTCTTGCTAGTCCCTACTCAAATCTCCTTCACCACATGTCCTCATTTCTCTAACTACTAAGGTCCACATTTTCAAATATATCTTAACACAGTAATTAGAGCAATTAATTTAAAAATAAAAAGTTGTTCCTAATCTCCAAAGCAAGTAGATGTATACAGGGAGTCAGCTGGAAAGATGTGTGATTTTACAGTAAACAGCTTTTTAAACAAACATACAAAAAGAAGATGAAAAAGTGATTTTAGGTACAAGATTTTCTAAGTGAAAGACTACTCCTGTAACACCTATTATTAGAAGAATATCTTCACTTAGGTATGACTGTTTTGAGCAATTCTTATGACATTTATTTCAGTAACTTTTACAGGGTACAGATATAGTTAAATATTATAGCAATATTATAGTATGATACACTTTCTGCATGTTTTCAAAAAGACATTAATTATGCAAAGTTCTAACTGTAACTTTGTAATAAGAGCTTAGACAGCTTTTTTTACTCTGAAGATCACAGTACAGGTTACAACCAGCAGCTTTGGAATGTGACTTTTCCATGATGGACTGATGATGTAGATTTAATGCCAGAAGGTCTAAATGGCTCCAGAATGAAATATATATTTCAAATTCAGTTTCTGTAACAAGTAACACAGTACCTTGAACTAGAAGTTACTAAGAAGTAAATAAACTTTCCTCCCACCCACTAGTCAATTCTTTTTAATAGTTATATCCCTCCCCCCACCCTCATATCCTGTTAACAAGTTACTTTACAAATATCAAGTAATTAACATTCCCACTTCCTCAGACATGTTTTCTCTCTTTTTCAGAAGTCTTTCTGCAAAACAGGCTACAATGACACTAGTGATTTTTGCACCTATGCACCTTCCAGACTTTCTTTTCCCTCCACTGTAACTGGCTTCAATAATAGCAAATGTAAGCAACTTCACCTAAACAGAGGGAAAAATTAAACATACACACAGCTACCCCAGACTTCCTTGTTTTAAGCTGACCTGCAAAGATCTTAACTTCAAAGAGACTGCTTTTTTTTTTTTTTTAAAGACCAGGAATCCATGAAAAATGTTGGAATGCCAAGGCCTATATTTATATAGACATTGCAGTGGTGTTGACAGCTTTAAAAAAAATAAATGGAACCAAATTTAATTTAGCATCATAATCTTGTTATCATGGCTTACAAATGCACAGGTGAAGAATTTCCTAAGAGTAAAGAAATTGTTACTTAAGTTCTTTATAATATAGAAAGAAATCAATAGAACCGAGACACACATACATGCATTAAGTCATCGCAATAACCGTCCTCATGTAATACTGCAGACAGTCAACAGTCAATTTGACACACAGTGAATGGCAGAATCTTATTAAACTTCAACTGAGAAGGCAAAAGTTTAAGCCTTACATTTTAGGCCATTCATTCCAGTTTATGCACAAATCTGTATCATTAAAGTGCAAGTTTGTGCAATCTGGCTGTACAGAAGCCAAGAAAAAAATTCCCTGTGTTTACATTACCAATTTGCCTATCTTTTTTACTGATCTTTCTTTGTGCCTCAAGAAGACAGTGAATTTTTCAAGTGCTAGTTTAACAGTAAATATTTAAAGCATGAAATATTTTTCAAACTTCAGTAGTGGAGGACTATTTTTGTCAAATGCAAAACACTCATTCCAAATAATTAGAGAGAATTGTCACGTGTTTCTATACCCGAAACAGCTTTTAATATATCCTTCCACATGTGTGCAGATTAGTAGCTACAATATTTTGAGACTATTTTCTTCTATCAGGCAATTTTTCAACTAACGTAACATTTTATTTTTTCTAGATTTGATACATAAGCAAAATATATTTTTTAAAAATCACATTTATCTCTTAATGGACTATCACATCTACTCCACAAGCTCTTTGTGCAGCACCTTATGCAACAAGAGCTTCTAGGTTCTGCCAAAATACCAAGCAAACAATATTCCGGAATAAAGGAAACTGCTTTTTCAACTTCACTAAAAACCCAGCACAAACACTTGTTCTACTACCACTGCTGATTTTTGTGATCAAGCACAACCAGACCACAACTTCTCTCCTAATACCAAAGAAAGAAAAAAGAAAAAGAAAAAAAAAAAGATTCATTTCTGCATAAGCACATCAGTGGTATTATTTAAAGCAAACAGGAAATTATCAGGAACACTGTGTATACTAAGTAATATTGCAAACACTGTGGCAAATTAGATCTTGCAAATTGTGGTCTACACAGAAGCTAGCAGTTCATGTAATGATGCCAATCCTGATTTTTAGCAGTTGAAATCACATTATGAAAAGCAAAAAATATTTCCTATTACCCGTTCTTGTAACGCAAGTGCAATAGTTGCTCGCAATTAAGTTAAATATCACTAGCAGGAGCAGCAGTCTTTGGATTCTGACACAGATCAGCTCACTCTCCCTCAGTCGTCAGTGCTCTATTAAGCTATTCATAGAATAAAAACTATCAGATTAAACTACGTTTAGCTTGCCATGTCACATGAACATGCTCACACTAATCACCACACAAAGCCATCTTGAGAGAAACTAGTCTTTATTTCTACATGGAAGCAGTTAATGATTAAATGCATCTTCAACATCGATAATTTATGTTGTCATCCAAAATTATTTTTTCTCATTACCATCACTTCTGTCATATCCTAGGCATTACACTTCCTCCGCAAATAATACAACTGAGTAATTATGACAGTGCAAACAATGGAGCTAGTGGTCTGTATGGGAAAACATAATATAGATCCATACGTATATTGCAGAGTAACAATGCAATTCCTACACATCCTACGTATATTTGATTTCTAACTTTCAGCCAGCTCTGATTTCCAGTGCTTTCATATTCCTCGCTGTTTTACAGCATGAATAATTTACTTGGAATTAATCCATTCAGTGCATTTCTAGCAATTCTGTCTTTCAATAAAAGCTGATTCAATTAGAATAGACTTACAAGACCCATATGGTTTTATCAGTCACTGTATAAATGTGCAGAAAACTACCCCTTGAGGCAGTGTCCCTATTTAATCATTCCCTTAAAGGGAATGCCCTATTTTCCAGATGACATTTAACAGATGAGGCCACCAAGCCTCCTGAAGACAACTGGTACACTGCACAACAGTCTGCCCTAAGAAGAAATATCCATATCAGGACCTTTAGAAAGCCGAAATTCATCTTCATGGATAATTTTTAAAGCAGCCATCAAACGTTACTTTTCCAACAACCAGTTTTAAGGCTTCAACCTCTCTCGCACACTGTTACTAGAAATTTTTCCCCATATGCCACAAACTGTGGTTCACCGATGCTCAGCGTGACAGCTATATTGAAAATATCCTGTTTGAGAAACAGAATATGGATATCAACCAATTTATGTTTCCTAGATGACAATGTGCTACATATGAGCAGGGGTCAGAAAGCTCAATTTCCTTAACAACATCCCCTGAGGAGGCAGTATTTGGGAGTCTGCAGAGAAGGCAGTGGTTACAGTCTTTTAGACCCCTAGATCCTTCGGATTCATGGGGAAGTGACCTCTCCCAACTTCCAATCCCATAAAGGATTGGATCCTTCAGGCTGCTCCTCTGTCCCCTTCCTGTAGAAACTGTGATGCTTCTTGCACCTATGCAAAAAAACACACGCAAAACATGAGGTTCATACTGATGCAGCAGCACAGTTATTGTTGCATAAAACAGGGTGAACACTTGGCACAGCTAGTTTTGTGACCAAACAGGAAGGAGCTTGCTTCTGACCTATCTTACTTGTTCTGCACTGCGGGTGTGATCTTCCCAGAAGGATGCAGCATTCTAGAAACTTCTTCCATTCAGAGCCAGCTTCACAAAGATGTCCACCTTAAGTGGGGGAAAAGACTACACACTTTCCCTAAAAAATCAAGTCTCCATAATGCTCTTCAGAAAAGGTGTATATTAATAGAAAAAGATGCCACATAATCATCAGCCCTCACCTTTCCTTTTTCCGTTCTTATTCAGTTACAGAACTTCTAGCTCATGACCCTAATCACAGAATTCAATGATATCTGTAAGGAACACTTTCCCTTTCACTGAATGTGTCAAACCAACTTTTTTTCAGCTTTTAGAGTTAGGAACCCTATTTTTAAAGTAAATTTTAAAACCCCCACTCATTCACACATTTTTTTCTACCAAGCACTGTCATTTGAACTGTGCAGTTCAGATAAAGTACATTCAAGTATTACGGAAAAGTTTAAAGATAAGTCCCAAATTTCCAGTAAGTTAGAATGGGAAAATTTTCAATTGTTCATTTCCTCCCCACCCCCCAACTCCTAAGAAAACAAGAAAAGACTTGTGGCAGACATCAAGGTCATGTCTTGTAGTCTTCAATCTGACTTCTGATGGAAAGTTTGCCAGCCAAAAGCCTACCAACAACATTCTGCAGCTGAACTCTCCAAGTTCAAGCCTGCTCTACATCAACGTACCACATACCAGTGGAATGCACTTCAGAGAGAACAGACAATCCTCAGGATCTCTCTGTCCTACTTAAACCAGGATAAGCTACTGCATGAAAACATAAAAAAATGAACACTTAATATTTTGTTCCACTAGCCTACTTTGAAAGTGTTTTGTAGATGACTGTATCAGCCAACAAGAGAAGACATCATTTGATAGTGAGAAAATTTTCTGCAAAGCACACTGTCCTAACCTGACTTTCAAGATGAAACGCACAGACACTTCTGTCAAGTTTTAAACAGGAACAGGCATAATGGGCTGTCACAACAGTAAAGGAAAAATTGTTATAAAAAGTCATGGGGCAGAAGATGCAACTTCTCATCGCTCTACAGGTGATACAAGAGCTGTCTTCTTACCAGCTAGACTCCTCTTTTAACATATTTAATCTTACTGTAGGTGTTTATTCAAATCCCAGTAGCTTTTAGTCCAGGACAGCTAATAATTTTCCCTAGAAAAGACACAGTGAGCAAGAATACCACTGGTGGCAATAAAACCAAAGATGACATCTTCATTTAAAAACAAAACAAAACAAAACCCAAAAAACAACAGCTAAAGACATCGAAACATGCACTACTTATGCCCCAAAGGAAAGTACTGCATCATGGAAATAGAAAGAAAGAAGTATACCCATTATCAAACACAGAAAGAAAGCAAGTACCAGATGGCATAAAGGCTTCTTTGCGTCAGTCACCACACAAAAGTTTAATTCCATATAAGCAAATTTAAAAAGGGGATATGAGTACAAGTTAGAATAAGAAACAAACTGGGCTACTGAATGTTATATGGCAGTCAACAGCATCTAATGAAATTCACCCTTGGAAACAAATTGTTTAGAGAACCACAGCAAGATGGAAGAAGTCACCAAGTACTGCAGAAGAGAAAAGGGAAAAAAAGAAAAGAGAAATCACAAGATGGGCAAATAAAAACGCAGGAAGTAGTAGGTGACTCAGCCTAAGTCAAATTTCAGAAAGATACTAGAAACTAACAATTGGGAGCATTAAAGGATAAAGCCAATTGGCTTGACACAGTCTAGTTTCTCTGTCTAATGAACTAATTGTCCTAGTGCCTAGGAGAAAAGCAATGCGTGTTCCAAGTCTTGACTTGGGTGGGATGCAATCAAAAATACATTCTCCCACTCAAGCTAGACTATGACTGGGACAAAATTGTGCAGAACAAAGTTCAAATTTAGGGTTTGTTTGGTTTTAATAGTTCTTAACCACCAGCTGTAGATGTAGGATAGTATTTATAGTGAGGTTCTACAGGTATACTATTTAATATTCTTAATCATGCTCTGGACAAAGGAACAGAACGAGCAAACAGCACCAGGCTGAAAGGTGGTGAGAACTATCTGCCAAGACCATCCTGAGTTAAGATGACTCAAAAATGAAAATGATGAAATCCAAGAAAGACAGCATAAAGCACCACAGGCCCCACAACTGCATAAAAAAATCCCTACTTAAGTAACAATGGGACACAAAAGGACACCAGACTGTACTAGATCAAGTAGACTGCAAGGCACAGAGAAGCCAACATCCTGATACTATTGCACAAGAGGAGAAACCTCAACCAGGGAAGTACCAACATCAGACATCATAATTTAGCACGATTCTGGAAAGGCATAGTCCCACTAAACCTTACACTAGAAATGACTCGGCCGAAGAGTCAACAATAAAGAATCACGATATAAACTGAACAACACTCACCTATGAGAAAGTGCTGCTGAAATATTGTTTCTGTAAGGAAGACTTAGAGAAAATGGGTGAACATGGAAACCATAACCCAATAACCAAGGAAGTACTAACACAGTGGGTAACTCACTGGGGATAGGGGGAGTATAAATCAACTTATCTTACTGAACAGAAAGGTTAGATATCTGGAAAAACATCAAGGGTAAAAAGCACTACAAATAAGCTATCTAAAGGGATTACAGTCTCCTTCACTGGAGATTTGTGAGAACAAAGATCATGTTAGAAGTTGCCCAGGTTTACTGATGCTCTTTCAGTATGGGAGAGCATCTAACTCTCTGGAAGACCTTTTCCATCCCGAGTTCCCAGGGCAACATGGATAAGCCAAATGAGACATGTTAGCCTCCTTAGAACTATCCCTATAATGAGCCCAAATGTATTCAAAGCTTTTACTGCTTTAGTAACTGTGGAAAACAAATGCTAACCTATTTTGCTTGGCTTTGCTACAATTCAGCTGAACAAGCCATTCTTAACTGGCAGAACCTACCTCTGACCCTGCACTGCCCATTAACAAAGCTGGCCTTCTAGAGAGCATGTCTCCTAAATCCATGATCAGATCCAAGATCTTGGAAACAGAGGGCTAAGAAGTTTTTCTTCCTGTTCAGCAGCTCTGACATCATTAGTTATCATAGGAGGGGAAGAGAGAAAGTTTATAAAAAGCGATACGTTTCTTTCTGCTCCGTGTTTGTTTCTTTAATTGTGTAAGGTATATACACATAGAAGGCCAAGTCACAATGACAGCTACCTAAATTTCTGGCCAAAGGTGACTGCTGACATAACTACTATTTTCAATATGATGCAAAAAGAAACAACTAAACTAGGTTTAAATCAACTATCAAAGTTAGATCAAACAGACCCTACCAGGTCTTAGCCCAATATCAAATGAAATACCATTTGTTTTGTTCTGGGGAGATTGCATTAAAAAAGGGAAAGGAAAAAAAAAAAAAAAAAGCCCAAGCTGTAACAGACATCAGGAAAGAGTTAGAAAAACAAACCCAAACAAACATCAAAAGAAAAATATCAAACTCACACTTAAAAAAAAAAAAAAAAAGGAACACTTTTTCATGAGCTGTTTAGAGTAACGGATTAAAATATGCAAGTTCAAACCCACAGAGATTTAACAACAGAATTAACCTTTAAAAAAAACACAAAACAAAACAACCACAACTCCCCCCCAAAACCAACTACTTACGTAGTCTCTCTAATATATAAACTTTATCTTCTCTTGATTGGCTGCCCATTTCATTCTCTGTTGCCTATACAAGCTACACCTATCAACGGCACCTAACAGAGCTACCTCAATCAATAAAAAATTACTTCATTTTTTTATATGGAAAAACAAAACCTCATTCAAGTTGATGTGTGCAAAATTCTTAAGTTTCACTATATTTTTCAGGGAAAAGAATTCCTAAATAAATTCCTAAATACTTCCAAAGGTTACTTTAAAAAACTTTTTCTAAAAACAAGACTGGAAGTCCAGAATGACTAGATTACCTGATGGCTATCTGCAGAGCAAAAGAGAACTATTTATTCATACTTCTCTTCATAATTTGATATTTAAGCTAAAACATAAAAGTTGTGATACAGAGCCTGGTAAAATATGGATTATGTATGACTTTTCCACACACTTAATGGCTGCAAATATTTCCTTCTCCAAGTAACCAAGTAAGTAACCAACAGCTCTTCAGTCTGTTAAGCTCGATTCAGTCATGTATTTGTAAAATCAGCATGACAGGTGGTTCTTCCTCTTTTTCTCCTTCACAACCTTCCCCCGACACGCTCATGCGCATGTGCGCACACAGAGGCTGCATACTGGAAGGCAGAAGAGAGTGTCCTTAACAAGCTGTTGTAAAACAGGCATGTTAAACCAGATATACAAGATAAGTACCAACTCTCTGTCCTGAGCAGTACTGCATTTCAACAGAAACACAAATACCAGATTTGGTTAAATATAACTGATTTGTGCTTATAAACATCCAGATGGTACATGACTAAACAAATTGCACATATTTTCTGAAGAAAAATGACCTTGATATCCAAGTTAAAAAAGTAAAACATTTTATTTATGCTTCTCAAAGCATAAAACAAACTCATGACAGCTTCAAGTGGAGACCTGTATCTCATATTTAGGAGGCTGTCAGACACGCTTATAAAATACATGCACATATTAAATGGCCACACTCTCAGACACAATCAAGGGGCACAGACCAAATATCAAGCAAACGTACAAAGATGGCATTCCAGTTCCTTATACCTCAGACTCTTCTGTCTGGTATGATTTAAAATTGTCCTTTCATACCTTAGGCTGGGAGAAAAGGAACAATTCAGTAATGGAGATCAATAGAGCACAGGACACAGAAGCCATGCCCCCATTCACCTGGTTACATGTGTCTACCTCAGCAGTACAGGATGTTAAGAGGTATAGATCCCGAATCCACAGAAATTCATCCTGACTTGAGATGACTTTCTCATTCTGGCTAGAAGTTTCAGGGGCTATTTTATGTAAACGATATTGCGCATAGCAGCTCACCCAACATGTATATCAGAGAAGAATACCTTAAAAAAACAAAAACAAAACAAAAACCAAAACACCACCAACTCCCCCCCCCAAACTTCACAAAAGTCACTTGAACCTGTTTTATCACCTTATTCTCTCTCCTTCTTTCCCCCTGCCAAAAGAAAAATACCGTGGGCTTGAATAGCGTGCATTAAGTCTCACAGACTCGTAGGTAACATGAAGTTTTTACTGAATTCAAAGCAAGCAATAAAAGTAGTTCTAAAAATTAAAATTAAATAAAACCGTAACAAGCATAAAGTAGGTACATCTTTGTACAACAAACCTTCTATTATTAGCTAAGAGAATATTCTTGGTGAAAATACCCTTTGGAATTCTACCCTTTTTCCTAATTTAAAAAAAATCATAGGATGCTATCGACTCTGGAAAGGGGACATTGATCACGTATCCCTGCCGCCCTTTTTTCCTTTATTTACACAGCAGAATATCATGCCAAGCATTTCAAAGTTTAAAAAGCCAGATTTGCAGTTCCTCCTGTAGCTCACACTACACTTCCCTGGCTGCTCATCCTTCACACTGAATGGAGAAGCGGTTTGTCACAGCATGCAGAAAAGAACGGGATCCTGCAACTAGAGACCAGACTACAACACGCATGCATAAAAACCACATGAAGAAAAGCAAAGTGACAGGCAATTTTAAATCTGGATGCTGTCACTAACTGAATAACAAGAGCGTTAATATGATCTGAAGAAGATGGAGCAGAGAGGTGATGGAGCAGTAACACAGCCTCCTAGAAGACAGAAGAGAGTAGCAAACATACATCCCTTTAGAGAGAATGCTAGCCCTCTTGTGTACTTCTTCCCAGCAACACTGGAACTCTTAATCTTCAGCTTTACAACACGTCTAAATTACAATGACTAACCGTGTTAGCTGGCAAGAAAAAAAAAAAAACAAAACACAAACAAAAACCAAACACCTATTCAAGGACAGACAAATGGAGCAAATACTTGCTGCAGTAAGGTCTGTCCAAGGATCTAGCCCAATTCTTGAAGGTCAACCAGGATTGGTGTACTCCTGATTCAAGATAGTGCCATGAAGAGCAGAAGGAAAGAAAGAAAAGAAATGGTAGTGTGCCCATGGAGGCAACTTTCTTTTGGCAAAGCAGTAATTGTGAGAGTCAGAACAAATTCAGCAACCCCACTATAACCTCCCCAGGAGCCAAGTAATTCCCTTCTGGGTTGTCAGCATATCATCGTTGCCACTGTTGCTTTTACAGTGATGCCAGTCTGGGCTTTTTCAGTGTTCCAGCAATTACTTTACTTTTCTGTACAACACGAGTGATAGAGGGGGAATGATGATTTTCAAGCATTTATGTCTCAGCAAAACTTAAACAATTTCATGGGGCAAGGAAATCAAACCACTTATTTAGCCTAAGGGCTCTTCCTCTTGCCAAACTTCAACGGCTTTTGCAAACAATAGAGCTTCTCAAAGAGATCATACAGTTCTTTATAATGGAAACTATTAGGCAACCTAAATATAGACTTCGTTACCAGTTCCCTCTATAACACAGTACGTTAGGGTTCTGTTCAGCATTCCTTACTCACGGTTCTAATGAACTTCAGCAGGAGATTTGTCCAAGTAAGGAATGATTATTACAGCCCTAGGTTCCTTACATTTATACAACATCTTTCATCTAGAAAGATTTCAAAATGTTTCAAAGGTCACATATAGAAAATTACTATATTCAGTACAGTCTCCTATCAAGAGGAACATAGTAATTTCTCAGTACCCAGGCAACAATACAGAACAATTTAGGTTAGAAAGTAAATAAGAAAGCCGAGTCTACAGGGAAAATTTAGATCCTCGGTGACATTACCAAATTAAAGTCTGGCAACGGTTCTACAGTGAAAGGTACAGGGGTTTCCAACTGGCAGATAGGATCTTAGTTTTACAGCTGACTCAGGGCACATCTAACCTGCACCACGCTGGGGCACTCCTTTAGTACCAACCCAAAGAAAAGAGTGCCACCTTGGGAATGAGTTACACCACTTCCTGCAGCATCCAGGACTTCTCTTGGACATCTCCCATCCAAGCACAGCCCAGTTTAACCATTCAAGGTGATACTGCCGTGGACAAAGTTAATTTAACTCCATGATCCAATCTGCTTTGAAAATTCAGTCTAGAAGTATATTAAAATATAATCAAGAAGTCATAAGAATTATTTCCACTAATCTTAACAATTCCACCAGTTGTTAAAGATCATAATCCATGTCTAGCCTCTGGCATAAAAGATAACTCTTTCAGAGAGAAGAAATTATTCAACAGTGAAAACACCCACAAACCCTACCCCACACCTGAAAATATTTCCGTAACGTTAATTGTACATGATAAGTATAAAAAAATACAACTGTTTTAATCATCTTTGCATCTAATTTCCAGTGGCCATCAAAACCACTAAACTTGACTATGATTGCCTGTTTTTCTATCTGCAAATCTGGTCGCATTTAGTGAATTTTAACATGCAGAAGCAGACATTAAACTGTCCACCACAAAGAAACAGGTTTCTCTGAACTGAAAAAAACCCAGTGCTTTACAACGCCTTATAGACAAAGCTCTCATCAGTAAAAAAACACAGTAGACATTTTGAAGTCAGAACCATTACACACTAAGAACCGTGCTGAGACATCAACTTAATCTAACACTAAGCTTCAAAATGGAAGACAAAAAAAAAAAAAAAAAAAAAAAAGCCATTCACAGTGTCATCAAAACACCATAGTATTGTTATTCTGACCAACACTGATGAAAAACATTTTGTTGTATAGGCAGTACCAGCAAATGTTTTAACAAGGCCTCAATTTGGTCTCCTGGACTCCAGCTCCTTAAAAAAAAAAAAAATTCCATCCAAATGGCCTTTTGTGTCTCTTTGGCACCCTAATGATTCTCTCCATAGACACAAAGGTCTACTTACTAGTTCAAATCTAATTTCAGAATGGGGGCCTAAAACCTCAACCTGTATTTATCTCATGCCATGTGTAAATCCTGGACTTTGCAAACATGAGAAAATGCAACCCATTTAAATCTTATGGGAAAAAGAAACCCATAAACCTACTCAGCTACACATTGTTTCAGAGTTTAAGCAGAGAAACAAAAATCAATGTACCAACTAAAGCTCTGCATACCAGATCACTGTGGTGGAGAAAGTGGAAACAAACAAACAAAACAAAGAAAAAGACATTTTGTTGCTAAAATATTAAAAAATTATGAATTATTCAAGCGGGGAAAAAAGAAGGCAATGATAATATTGGTTTCCCGGGACTGTTTATTTTTTCCACACTTTTTTTTTTTAGTTTGGTTTGGTTTTTTGTTTGGGGGGTTTTTTTGGTGTGGGTTTTTTTTCTTCCCTTAAGTTTTAGTGCTTTTATCCAACTGAGTTTCCAATGCAACAAAACATAATGTTAAACTGACTTTGCCTATCAAACTAATTGGAGGTTAAAGAGGCTTTATTCATGCTCTTTTAAAGATTTTGCATTTGTTACTTCAGCAGTATTATTTTGCTGAATATTACTGATCTGTACACATCTATCTGTGATATAAACACAATGCCATTGTTGTAACTGGAAACTATGCAATATGTGACAGATGCAACTCTTTTCAGCGCATGTACCTCACTGATTTCATTGATTAAAAAAAAATTTAAAAATCAACTAGTATTCAAAACTAAAGTTACGAGAAGTCCTTTCAACATTCATTCTGGTTTTCAGAAGTCTAGGAAATCAACACCAGAAATAAAGATGAACCTTTTTTGTCAAGTAATTGGACCCAGCCTTTGCACTTACAATTTCAAACATGTAACGTTTGTTGCAAGTCACATTCAGCACTGCTTTGACCTGTATCTAGAATGCAATTGCTGCTTTTGATAGGATTGCAACTTTCATTGCCACTTAAACTTCTCTTGCCAACGGGATTAACCCATAGGTACGATAACCGTAACAAAGGATTCTTTAGCAATATTCTCTTCGGTTAGCGCGCAACGGCTACAAGTGCACTCCCGTTCGTTTTATAAAAAGCCTCCATTCCCCAAGCACGCACGTTTAGGCCACAATACTGAAAAACACCGGCAAACGCAGGAACCAGGTAATCCACCGCAAGCTTTCTGACGGCTGCACAGAGAAAAGGTCCTCCTGGGAAGTCACGGATACGCAGGGTGGCACTTCCATACGGCTCAATTCAGCTAATCAACAATTCCTCCCCTAAACAGCAAAGGGTTATTATCCACCCCTATGGCCCCCAGAAACCTGGACGGTGATGTTCAGTGATGAAAAGAGAATTAAAAAAATAATAATAATAAAAAAGGGGGGGGGTATTTATGAGGCAAAGTTAAACTCGTAGAAAAAAATGAGTTTAAAAGAAAAGAAAATTAAAAAAAAAACAAAACAGAAACCAACCCCACTAAAGGGTGAGTGTCTTAGCAAGGCACCCCCCAGGGGACGGCTCTTCTTAGCGAGGGGCACGGCCTCTCCGGGGTCAGGCTGTGCGGGCAATTATGCCCTTCTTGGTATTTATTATTTCTGTTTCCTCACACACACAGACGGGCTTGGGTCACGTTGACCGGGGAGCCCCGGGGGGGTGCTGATCCCGGTAAACGTGACCCGATTCCTGTCACGGCCGCCCGCCCTCCCTCCCTCACACCGCGGGGCGGCGGGAAGCCGCCCAACGGCTCTCCCCCCCCCCTCCTCCTCCTCCTCCCGGCACCCGATTCCTGTCACAGCCGCCCTCCCTCCCTCCCTCCCTCACACCCCGGGGCGGCGGGAGGCCGCCCAAAAACGCCTCCGCCTGCCGGCGACCCACCGTGTGGAGGTGCCCTTCCTCACGTCGCACATCATGCACTTGAAGGCCTCGGCGCTGTTGCGGAAGGTGCAGACGCTGCAGTCCCAGTAACCCTCGTCCGAGGAGGGTTTCGGCTGCCGCTTCGGCCTGCGGAGACACACGAGCGCCAGGGGCAACAGCGGGCGCGACGCCCTCACCCTGCCGCCTTACCCCCCCCCTCCCTTCCCCCGGGGGCGCCCCGCCGGCCGCCATCGCCGCCGGCTCCGCGCACCCGGCCGCCAACGGAAAGGGCCAGGGGAAAGGGAGAAGGAGGAGGAGGAGGAGGCGCTGCCCCTACCTGGTGGGGCTCTTCTTGTCTCCCATGCCGGCTCCAGACGCGTCCCCGGCGCGGCCCTTTGTGTGTGTTTGTCAATAAGGAGGGAGCGCGGGGGGTCTCTCGGCTCTAACGGGGACCCGAGGAGGAGGAGCCGCCGCCGCAACCTCCAGCTGTCGGGGAAACTCCTGCCGCTGCCCCCTCCTCCTCCTCCTCCCTCAAGCGTGTCCGTCCGTCCGTCCCCGGTCCAAGCCGCCAACCAGCGGCCGCCCGCAGGCCGCGGCGGCGCCCGGCGGGCCGCGCACGGCGGCAGGTTCGCAACCGCCGGCGGCGGCTGCTCGGGAGCTGCGAGCCGGGCGGCGGCGGCAGCGGCGGCAGCGGCGGGGCCGGGGCGCCGCGGGGGCTGCTGGGGGCGGCGGGAGAGGCGGAGCGGGGCGGGCCCGGCGCTGAGGCGGAGAAGGAGGAGGAGGAGGAGGAGGAAGAAGGGGGGCGGCCCCGGCTGGCGTGCGGGGCGCCCTTGGCCATTGTCCCGCCGGGGAGCGGGGAACGGGCCGCCCCGGGGTAGGCCGGGAGGGCTGAGGGGCCGCGGAGGCCTCGGCGGGTGGGGAAGGAGCTGCCCCGCCGTCGTTTGGGTTTTTTTTTTTTTTCCCCGGCCGGGAGGAGCTCGGCGGGCGCCGGGGCCCGTTTCGGAGGCCGCGGTCTGAGGGAAGGCCGCGGGGGGGGGGGAAGCCGGCGGCGGCGGCGGACTCGGCCCTCTCAGGCGGTGGGCGGTGAGGGTAGAGAGCCGCGGAGCCGGCGGAGGGGCTGTCCCCGGCGGGGAGGCGTGAGGCGGGTTGCCGGGAGAACCGGGCTGGCCGGCAGCGGGAGGGATGTCAACTGGCCTGCGCGGCTCGTCCCCGGGAAAAAAAAAAAAAAAAACAAACCAAAAAACCAACCGCTTTTTCTGTATTGCAGGGTATTTGCCTGCGAGACCGTCCAGATTGCCTTGTTCTCCTTCCCAAAGAAACTGCTCCGGGCCGTGCTTTACAGTAATAAAGAACCGGGGGGGGGGGGGGGGGAACCCAAAACCAACAGAACACGAGGTTCTGCTTAGAAACCTTGGTCTAAACCAGCCTGTTACCCTGAGGCGGGCCGAGGAGGTGATGGGTACCGGCCCAAACCCAGGAGAGAGCGGTGTTACCTGGTACCGGTGCGCGGTGTGAGCGCTTTTGCACTTAAAGGCTTGCAGGTACGACGCGGTTGACGCGCAGCGCTAGGCAAAACGCTGGCGTTAATTACCTGTACCATCTTTGCGCGCAGGAGCCCCGGGTCGCAGGCTAGGATGCCATTTTGCAAGATGCTGTACAAACAGAACAAAGAGCACATGTCCTAAGGACGGAACAAAAGAGCAGTTAGGCGCAGGTAGATGGCAGAGTGCAAGCAGACAATGAGTTGATGTTGGTCAGCATCGTAGCGGTCAGAGCTATTTTTGCTGCATTGTCAAGAAACGACGGCATTTCAAGAACAAAATATGCCCGAGGGGAGGTGGTTTACCCAAGTGTGTGAAAAAGCGTAACTGAAGACATAGACGTCTTTCAAAATTAAGCGAGTGGACAATGGAGAAACTTTCTGACTCTGAAGGCAAAGTTGTCAAAAAGAATTTCAGCTAGAAATACTGGGGTATGATGGTGAGAAGGAAAGTGTAGGTAAAGTGCTTGATGACTTCTTAGGGAAGCAATGAAAGACCGATTAGTTGGGATATCACATTTATGTAAAGGTACTAATACTTCTATAAGATTCACAGTTTTCTGTTTAGCAATCCTGTACAACAGCAACTGGAAGCCTGTGTAGCATTTTCTACTAGTGGTTGGTCATTTGTCCCAATTTCCTTCTGCATTCACATCCTGCTTTCGGTACTGTAATTTTCCCCTTCTTCCCTCTTTTTCCGTATTTGCCTTGCCTTTTCCTTTCTTCCTCCATTGCAGTTTCTTTCTTCTCTTTTTATGCTTCTCATAGAGCCCTCTGTAAATTAGAAATAAAATGTATGGATTGCACATCTGAGGATGGGCCATGCCAGGCACAGACAGCTGGCACGGGTTTCTTTGTATTTACATGAACTAGGTGCCCAGACCCAACCCCCAGCAGGGAGAAACAAGCTCCTGCTGGAGCTGATCTGATGCTAAGAACAGGCATACGATTTTCTCATCTGTGGGGACCATTTTTCTCCATTGACTATTATAGAGAGAGCTTTGCAACAGTAGGCCAGAACTGGGCATCTACCCTTTCAAATTACAGAATTACATGAGGTGACTCACCTGTGCTTGAACCTCACGCTACGTAGAAATCTCTAGACAGGAAGCAGTGGCGAAACCTGTCTCCCTGTGCCCTTTTCCACAGTGCACTCTCTCTACTGTATAAATAAACATAATATTTTCCCACTTTCAGAAAGCAATTATTTTGAAACAACCTCTTTCTCTTGACCTTTCCTCCATCACAGACTACTTTTTCCATACCGATTGTGAGGAAAAAAACCAGAACTTCCAGTGATGGTTACAAAACGCTGGGATATGTTGTAATCCCGCAGGAACCACTCTTGGAGAGAACTGTTTCTAATCAGCAGGAGGAATTGCAACTGCCAGCCACAAATGTTATCCCTAACAGCCGAGTAATCTTTCTGGTTGTTGCCTTCCAGACCTTCTGCTGCATGGCCATCACCCAAACCACTGTGCGTAAAGATTGCGATGTTTTCCCAGCAGCGTTGGGCCTGTTTCCCACTGAACTCCCAACTGATCCTTATTTTGGGAGCCTAAAGGTGATTGGGATGGTGCGTTCAAAAGTTCGGGTGGATGGGTCATGGTGCCCTCCACATGATGCCACCCATGGTGCCCGTGGGTCTGTGCATGGATCGGTGTCGTTCTTGAGTAACACCGAAGAGGAAAGAAAGGCCATTTTCCTCACACCTTGTTCTGTCCTCAGGTAGGAGCACAAGAGAACACCAGTGAAAGCACTGAGCCATCCCATGTCATCTCTTTGAACCTTCATTTTGAATTCCCTTAGTTTTAAGTTCGATTTCATCTAGAAGTGCAGTTGTTCCGGAATAGTTATTTGCACCCTATTTCAATTCAGCTGAGCTAAGGTAAACACATCTTTAAGACAGAAGGGATGGGCAATATATTTGTCTCTTTGTACATCAGGCATTCTCTCTCTAGCTAGCGTTTGGTCTCTTATTATCTTAAAGTTGACATTTTTATAGCATTGCACTAGGGAAATGCTCACAGTACAATTATGCTATTGAATATGATATTATGCTGATAGCTTTGTGGAAGTTAAAGATCTAATAATATTTTCAGTATCTTATGGTATAAATGTTATGGCATGCATGACTTCTCAGTTAAAAGTTTATTCATATTAACGAGGATGTGAAAGGGGATGGTCGCAATTTCTAAGTATCTTTTTGCGTGAAAATTCTTGCTGCAGAGAAAATTACAGTTATTCCTGGAAGAAAGTGTTCACGTATGAAGTTTTTTAAGAATAGGCTGTCGCTGTGTAAATCCATATGAAGACTTGCCATTTAGTCAATACATGAACTATTGTTGTGTACATCAAACCTATACCAGTTGCTGCATTACCAGCATCTCGAGCAATTAAGTAATGCCTTTGTCACTGCTTAAGTTTAATAAAACTTTCCATAAAGACGATTATCATTATATTGTAGATAAACCACCTTTTAATCCCTATTTTTAAAAAGGAAAACTACATAAGTATAAAATTTCACTGGAACAAATGCCATGTTATTCCAGCACAGTATATCTTGTTTTGCTTGGGTTGCACTGATACAATAAAATCAACACGATTCAATCAATTCGTGGGAATTTGATTGGTGCGTTTTTTTGGTATGATGAGGCCTGAACCATGTCTGGGCTTCTATATGCTACTGCACTGCAGAAAAAAAAAAAAAAAAAAGTATTTCAGAGCTTTTGAAAAGTGAAAGATACCCTATAATACAGACAGTAAAATTGGTGACAGTGAGAACTGCCCCTCCATGTTAACCCAGCGTGTGTTTGCTCAGCCTTGGGGTCAGCCCAAGCTATCAAAAAAGTACCAGTGGCTCCTGGCAGTCCACACTTCTCTTACTAGTGTTTCTCTCTTAGGAGAGGGAAATTCTGCTTTGGAAAGGGCTGGGGCAGAGAGTGACCACATCTAGAGTACATGGTAACATCAGAGAGCCTAAAATGTGTTTTAAAGTAGGTTGCGCTTCCTTGCGTGTACAAGCCTGACCTAAACACATATAGTTTTTAGGGAATTACTGCATTCATGAGACTTGGTTCACCACCATATCCTTCAGGTTTCACCCAGTTAGAATGGCCCTGAGATCAGCAGTGATATGCTGTCGTGAACCTGGAGTAACACGGTGGTGAGTAAGTCCAGGAGTCTTTCTAGGGCCATAATTTGACTGTATAATATGTTTGTGAGAATTTGGCTCCAAACACGTAAGACAAAGAGCATTGTACACAAAACACTCGCAGGTTATAGTGCAGCAGCAGTATACAGTTGTCTGTGTAGGTGATGATTAGCTGAAGGAAAATTCAACCATAGTGGTCATTTTTTATATTTGTCCTCTGTGGACTGGAATGAAATTATCAAACCACTTCATTTCAGATGCTTGGTAATTATCAAATAATTATTTCAGTTACTGTCTACTCTCCTGGTTTGGGCCCAGCCTTTATCTTTGCAGGTTTCGTAGGGAAACTTTTCAGCTCTATAGTCTCTGTAAGTCCTCTACTTGGTCACAGAAAACTCTCACAGTCCAAGTTTCCCTACTTTTTCCATTCAGCCTCTCTTGGAGGTAATCCGAGGTGTGAAGGATCACTGCTAGGAATAAAAGAACATTCCCAACACTCATTAAGTATTTCTGGTCCTTTTGCTGAAATTCCCAGGCGTGGTGGTGCACATGGCAGTCTTTTAGACTGAAGGCGATCATTCATTTTGGATAGGTCACTGAAGATTGTTAATAAATAATACCAATACCTAATTCTTCTATCATACTTTTCATAGGAGAGGTGTGCTAAAAACTGCCCGTCAGTGCTAGATTGAGGGTATGCCAGGCGATGGTTTCAGACACTGGAAGGGTGTTCACACACCCTATGTCTGGACTTGAGGAGCCAGTGGGAGCTTCCCTCCTAACAAACGGTGAAAGATCGGCTTCTCCAGGGCAAATGGTGCAAAGTGGTAATGCTGGGGTCTTGCTTTCAACCATCTATAAAAGGGGAGCGGAGGGAGACGAGGCTGGCTAGCCTTTGTGAATTTGGATCTCTGGGGTTGAAGGAACTGGAGTGAAGCTGCCATTATCAACTATTTAAATTTGGGCCTAAATCTTTCCCTGGCTGCTCCCATCAGGGTGAATTGAGGTAGTACATCCCCTGCCAAGGGGGTTTCACCTGGGGAAAGCCAGAGCCCCCCGAGGAGGAATGGGTATGCATTGCAGAGGCTCCTTTGAACAGAAACAATCTCTTGTCTTCAGCTGCTAGTTCTTGCCGACATCAGCGTAAGATCTAGCTGGTTACAGGGCTGAACACATACGTACCTTGATTAGCAAGTCAAGCTCCCTCGGGGCTATAGGAGAGAAAAAAAATAGCCCACTCTCAATGCTATCTGTTCAGGTCTGCTCCCTGATTTCATCATCTGCCTTTATCCCTCCTACTTTGCTCCCTCTTTCCCTCTCTGATATTTGTCATCTTCCTGTTTTGGGTGGGGGTTTTTTTTCCCTTTTCCTTCTCCTCTTTATGTGTTCCTTCATCCTCCTTCCTGTTTCCTTATCCTCCTTGTCTTTATATCTGAGATTTACCTTTCTAGCTGGTTTTCTGTACTGCTAATTCTGCCTGCTCCATCCTCCAAGTTCGCTTTCTGTCATGTCTTACTCTTCTCTTGCTCGCTTTTAACCTTCACTGGTGCTCTCCCTTTTAGGAGTTGTTTTAAAACGTTAAAATCTGGCCAGAGGTTGAGTTTCCTATTTTTGTGTTGCGCAGGTGGCAGGCTTCCAGTGGAAATGGTGCCAAAGGAAGAACAGCAGCCCAGAGGAGATTTCACACTTTACAGCAATAGTTAAAGCATTCTGAATCTGATTAGGGGATATGGCTGAAAGTCACATAGCTTCCTGGTCCTACACGGCATTTTTTAAAAGCTGTCAGAGCAAAAAATGAAATGCTGGAACTAAAGCCCCTAAGCAAGTTCCAGCTTCAGTTCAGTTCTCCAACGTAGTGTCAGTCAGCACGCAAACACCTACTGCAACGGCTGGATTCACAAGTGCCATAAGCCACCTTTGGATCAAAAGTGCCATTCAATTTTTCTCACTGTAAATCTCTTTTATATATTCCTCCAGATTTACTTTGAGATCAGAATTTGACTTACAGGCATTATCTCTGACAAACGAAGGGGAAAGGGTGAATGTGTAGCACTGTGACATCAGAAGGAAAAAAGGATATTGCAGATGTACTGCTTTTTTTCAGGTATAATAGGAGTAGTGAATGAACAAACCAACCTTCTGTCAGAAAAAAACACGCAAAGATGATGACTCCTTAAGAAGAATGCCTTCTCTGTGTATAATAAAAAGCATATTTCACTGCTCATAGCTATATATACACACGTACACACACAGAGACATGGGTACATAAATATTCAAAACAGTTGCAAAATTATCTTAAAAGGTATTCCGTATCAGGTCATTACATTTTCATTATTAAATACTCTGAGGTAAGAGATCTCCGTAAGAAACGATTTGAGTCCCCTTTTCCCAATTCCCACACTATTCTAGGGAAGGAAGAGAAAGATGGATTTAATAAAGGTGCAGCTCGCAGGAGTGCTGGTAGGAGATCTCACTTTTTTTTTTTTTTTTTTTTTGGCTTGGAATCACTGGCTTTGTCTCAGTTTGGCAAAAGATTATATCCTTCACGACATAATCGATGTCAGTATCTTCTGCGTCCAGCCTCAGTGTTACACTTTTCAGTTTTCTTTTTTTTTTTTTCCTCCTTTTAATTAAAATATAGCATCTGAACAACAAAAAGGAACAAAAAAAGCACAGGGATCAGATGCAGCTAATAGAACACATCACCGTGTGGGTTCAGAATCAAGGCCGGGCAAGGAAGCCTCTCCCCTGAGGAGAAGACGATTTCTTTGCCACTGTGCTAAGGTTATTGCAGTGCCAGCATCCCTAAATAACCACGCACTGCGTCTTACCACCCCTTCATCTCTCTCCCTGTCCTTTTCGCTGGACTTGTATTGCTGCCAAGCGTAGGGCTTGGACTGCGTAGAGACTCAATATTCGGTAGGAGCTCTTTAGAGAGCTTCTTTTTCAAAATAAATAAATAAGAAATGAGAGAGAAAGAGTAACGAAGTTCTTTAATTAACGTGGAGCGTACCCTCAGGCTTTGCCCGTGGGTGCGGAGCGCTGTCTGTAGCGAGCCCATTGCACTGACAGGTGGTCTGGGGCTGGGAGAAGCAGAAATCTCCCAGAGGAACCTGTCAGTCGACGTGGATCGGTGTTGATTCCTCCTGCTAGGTAATTGCTCAAGTAGAAGATTCTCCAAATTGTTCAGGATGCAGGAAGAACCGCTCAAATAAAAGACTATCTAATCTTGCACCGCTGCTACTTTTAAGATGATTTAAACCTTTAAAAAAAACCCGAAGCGCCGTGGGAAAAAAATACTGCAATTATCGAGATGATCATCGCAGATCACCGTCACTGGAAGTTGACCACTGAGGTCAGACGACTTCCTCACGAAGCAGCTGCTCCGCGGGGTCTGGCGGGCGCTGTCGAGCCTGCAAATGACCGGGGAGGCTGCACGGCGAAGGCTGCAAAGCCACACCACTGATGCAAAAAGCTCTGCTCTCAAGCTGAACCGCTGCTCTCTGGCTGCTAGAAAGGAAAAGGAAATGTAGTGACACAAAAGGGAGTTTGAAAAATGACAAATTTTGCTACTTAAATCTGCGTTGGAGTTATCATCGTCTGTAGCCATTACGTCCATTGGACTAACCCTCAGAACGCTGCTCTCTTACAGCCTTACAAAGAAATCTTCAAAGAAACCCCGGGATCAAGGCAGTGTAAGCACAAGCTTTAAGTCAGCTTTGCCTGACAGCTTCTGATATGTGCTTTCAAACGTACCCACAGATCTCTGCCTCGGTTTGTTAGTTACCACTTGCAAAACACATAAGGACATGCAGTGCCTTAATATACCTCTCCCAGAAGAATAAAATCTTTATACATACTCTATTCAATGAGATGGTTTGGAGAAGAATTACATTTTCCTGACGACTGGATTTATGAAAATACTATCTAGAAGCTTCCATTTTTAATTAATTGCAAATTCTGTAGCATTCTAGACAAGTTTAATGTCCAAATTTGTCCTCACTACATCTATTTAACTACTACCGTTTTCATATAAACATGGATAAATAATGTTTAAGAATGAAGTGTTGAATGTCTTTTTTATGATACCAGTAGAACATGCAGTAAAGGCTTTACCATTTCCCTTATCCTTGGGGAAGTACTTAAGCAGATAAAGTAATTAATAATGTCAGTTACTAGCTTATATAGTAACAACAGAATATTTGTTAGCTGCACGTGTAAGAAGATTTCACATAAATTCAGTAGTTCTATCTGTAGCTCAATTCTTTGAAAGAAAAAAAAAATCCCGTAATTGGATTTATTTGTTGAAAAAAAGCTATTTCACAGTTAAGAAGGGAGACATGTAGCAGAAACTCTTTAGCCACGTCTGTCACTAATGTGCAGTAAAGTGAGCTAGATACTCTGCTTGGGTTAACCATCATAACTTTATGCAAGCTGTTTGACCTGTACACTTAACTCCAGATAAAAATCTGTCCCTGTGTAACTCGAAGATAACAAACTGTATAGTAGGCATAGGGAAAAAGCACCTCAACAAGACAGTGGCAGAAAATGATTGACTGCCTTTGTGTTCGTTTGGTAACCTCAGGAGGTCAAATACAAGAGAGGTTGTAGAGCTTCGACGTCTAAAATGTGCACGTATTCTAAGAGCTGTGTTCTGTCTTCTTAGGAGTTTGCCTGGGACGCTAGCCAGAATAGCACTGCAATAGCACCTGACAGATAAAATTAAAGCATGAATCATATTCTCTCTGGTCTGCCAAACTGAGCCTTATTCAAGTTGTAGCTTTAACATAGATTACAGTTTCTAATTTGATGGCATGTCCAAAAGCTAACTATCCCTTAATTTCAAACAGTGTTGTGGGAAGGTTGTGTATTTGCACTGGGGTACAAACGTGGGTTTGTGTGATGCGAATTGAGTGACGGGAGTTCTATTGTTTAAATTTAAATGAAATACCAGCTGGACATTTGCCAGGATAAGATATCATTCTGACAGAGCAGAACACTCAAGTATATCGAGCGTGCTCTTTGGATTAGTCTAAGAGAATAAAGGGCATCGTAACACTCTTACAAGGCAGGGAAAATGTGGAGTGCTTCAAAAACAAGCATTCGAAACAGCATGGATAATAAATGATTTAAATGGAATTCAGAATATGGAATTCTTGATGTTTGAAACCTTTTTCTCAGATATGAGGAAGGCGGCAGGCAGACTAGACCTGGAAGAAAGCCCATTATAGGGTAGAAGGGCATTATTTTCATTAATGCTAGCATTATTAATACTCTAATCTTCCAAAACAAATCTACTTAATCTATAATCTTTGAAGCTATAGAATTGGCTGGGTACCACAGTAAGTATCATCCTTCCAATTTTCATTTTAGACGCTGTAGCAATCCAAGGATGATATAGCTTCAAAGAGTAACAGGACATAGTCTGAAGTTCAATTTATCATGCTGGTAGCGGACCAACCACTGGGATTTTTTAGTTGGCTTGACTGGTACAAGGGATGGACATACAGAAGTCTTCAATCATCAGATTGCCTTGATATGCATGACTAATCGGTGGTCTGAATATAGGCTTAGGTAAACTAAACACTTTGTAATTGACAGCAAACTGCCTGCTTTATCAACACCAATAAAAAAGACTAATGCAATCTAAGAGTTTTTCTCTCTCTGCCTAGATATGCAGCAGATTTGTATCTCTTAACAAGTGTGGTAATCCATAGATCAAAGGATAAAATAGTATAGAAATAAAACAGACTATTCAATTTATAATTCAAAACATTCTTACATTTGAGGTATCAACTGACAAAAGTAAAATATCTAGCAGACTTCAGTGCAAGAATACACGTTTGCTTGTAGTCTCTTTGGTAGTGTCCATTCAGGACCTGACGTTCAGTTCATCAGTTGCAGATATGACCAAATCCGCAAAAAAGGGGATCTAGATTTCGATGTGGGTAGCCATCACTAGATGCAGTTCACATCTTTTCTGGGAGTATTTTCAGTTAAATTAGTGATATACATTCTCAATATCGATTCCAATTTAACATTGATCTTTGTCTGAGAATTTCTTTAAAAGGTTTTTACGTGTGAACATTTAACAATAAAACCCAGGAAGAAACCCGATAAGAAGACACAAGAACGGTAGCAAAACACCTGCCCAAACCTAAAGATATATATGAGGAATCTTGGCTCAGCTGAAAACGTATCTGAAGTTTTGAGGCAGATTCATCAGCAGGCACTGGTTGCATTGTCCTGCTACACAATGCAATGCAAAGCAAACAAAATATAGTCATAAGCATGGCCAGGTCTGCAGCTCCTTTGCGTTACTGGGGGACCAAACATCAGCCAAAGAGACCTTATAAGCCTGATCATTAATTGACTAGCAGTCAGGCACAGAGAACCTTTACAAGAGCGGCATTGGGGACCGCCTGGTAATTGTGCGCGCTGTCAGGGAGAGCTATTAACAGATGAGGCCGGTGTCCCCGACTGATTTTGCCCAATTAAACCGACTCATGCAAATCAGTGAGTGAGGAAGGATGACGCTTGGCTTTGTTACCTCCAGTGTTATACATCGAGGTATAGATCTGCACCTGCTTGTCGCCCACAGCAGTTTCTATACCAGTCATTAATAACATACTGTCAATGTATGTCCTCCAGCTGAAGCCTACGTGTGAGATTTCAGGAGCTTTGACTCCACGGAAAGTCTGAATGCTCCTATGTTTTCGCATCATTGAACAGAGATGTGACATAAAAGATTGGTGAATGGCAAATTCCTAAAGTGACTGCGTTTGTTTGTTTGTTTGTTTGAATTTTTAAGTTACAAATGAATTAAATCATTTTATCTGTAAATTGTCACAAAAGGTGCTATATCCGAAGCATAGGTGATGCATCCTATGAAATCCATAGCCTAGGTGATGCACCCTACAATCCATACAAAAGGATCTTGAACTTTGATATGTACAAAGCAAAGAAGTTTTGAGTGTTGAACCATTCACTCAGATCTCTGTAAGAAGACATATACCACAAACATGCCAGTACTCTATGTTCCTTACAGTACATTCAAGGTCTGGAAAGGCGACCAAAAAAAAAAAAATCCCCTATGGTGATATTACAGATTATATAAGGTTTCTCTGATGTTCAGAAGGTGGAGAAAGGGTTGGCGTAGTAGGCATAGTCGGGATGATCTCTCACACCATGCTGCCGCTTCAGTTTGAAGTCCTCAGTAAAGAGCCTGGAAGAATTATTTCTGGCCAGTCCAATCATAGTGTCTTAGATGTGATGATGAATGATGTTGCTATACAAAACCTCCAAGTTCTGAAGCAACCTTGAAATGTCTGTTTCCAGTGCTATCAAAGATGGGAAGTATTGTAAAGCTAATGTTACCCATGTAAAGATGAACGGCGGGAACGGCAGTGATAATACGAGTGTGCTGCAGCTGTACCTGGATGGTGGGAAAGCCAGGGAGTTAAAAAGAAAGAGACAGTCAGTTCCAGAAGATGGTCTGGGTGAAATTTTTCTTTTGTTGTCTGCTGTTTTATTTCATTTTTAATTGGCGAGGAAGAGGGGTCATATTCTGATATCAGGAGCCTTCCAAAAGTCAAGAAATGTCATACACAAAGTAAGTCACTGTAGGTTTTGTATTTTCTTAGAAAAACTATCAGCTACTAAGTTGCTTTATTAGATACACATTTAGTTTAAGAAGCAACTGAACATCACCCAGAGGGTAAGAAACGACGTAATAGCTGGTTTATTTTTTTTCTATTGCACATGAACTATTTTGCACAGGCAAATGTGACTGCACAGTCACTTTGTGTTTGAAATCAGAGATGGGAAGAGTCAGAGCATTTGTAAAAAGTAGTGATACACCATGTTTTTCAGCTGTATTAGGATAACTGCATTGCTGTGGTGGGGAAAAAAACCCATTCTTCAGCTGGAAAGCCCAGATACGTTCCTCCAGGATACCAGTAATCTGTGCAAATGTTTGCACTGAGGTCCCCATAGAAAGAGTAAATTATGTTTTCAGAAAAAGTTATTGCTACTAGCTTTTATGTGTCCAGTAACTTGCAGTTGTTGTAGCCTCTTGGTGCTTTCAGCAAATGAGCTAAGTTAGATAAGATCTTAGAGGTTTTTTTTGAGGCTGCCCTTACAACACCTAAATCCCCAGGATCATGGCAATATTCTCCTTTACTCCAGCCTGGCTTCCCACTTAACTAGCAGCTGAGCACTGGAGCTTAGTATTCAATATTCCTCCAGTGTCCCAGCTGAGGAACCTTCTTTTGGTAGTTAACAGGGTCAAATTTGTTGCCTGAATTGATTCACAGACTTTATTTCACGATAGCATTACGTGTTTACACTGAAATAAACAGTGGGCGCAAGTTCCTTCTTGTTTAAACCTGCTTCCAGGTTGTTTACATGTGTTCCTAACTCAGCCTTGGACTGAGATTTTGAGTTCTCGTCTGTCTGTCACTATAAATCTTCAGTGACTCTGCTTAAATCAAAGCATCCACTCTGGATTTTGAAGAGGTTTAAATGGATGAAGACTTTTCAGTTTTATCTTGTTTGGGTTTTTTCCCTTTCTTTTCCACCTGGAAAAGAAAAGAAGCAGATGGAATCTCAAGTCTTTTAAGAACAACCGCAGGGAAGAAGTTTTCCGTGGGTGTGCAAAAACAAGCTAGAGGACAATTTGTAATTTATTGCTGCACTGCTGAGTCTGAAGTAATTGTGCCACTTCTGAGCAGTCTGAGGAGGCTGGGTGAAAGCACATATTAACATGGGAATGTTGCTAGAAGAAAGTGTGATGTCAAACTGGCTAGTTCCCACAAAAATTGGTGATGTGGAAATAATAGAAAATTTGGTTTTTTTCTGGATGATGTTAAACTATGTATGGATTAAGTTTTATTAAAAATAAATAAATTTACCGCTTTTCTGGTTAGAAACCTGTGTTAATGGCTGTGAATACAACATTAAGAATGATTTGTTTATTGCCAGCCAAAGTATTCTGACATAATTATAGCACTCCATGGTCTTTCTTAATGGATAGTGTTAATTTTGGAGCCTATCTGGGTTTGCAGAAATTACTCACTGTATTAATAGGTGCCAGCTGTGAGATAAGCCACTGACAGCTTCTTAAAAATACTGTTGTTCTTTCACACTGACTTCATGCAAAGCTAATCACTGCACAGTTTTGCATTTGTTGCCGAAAGCTAAAAAGAAAACCACCACTTCACTATTGTAAATATTTAACTGATGAAGTATAAAATGTTCTCCGGCTTGCTCTTGTTCTATGCCAGAAGAAAGAATCATTTTTAAATAAGCATTCTTTTCTGCTACATTTGTTCGAGGAAAAAAAAAAAAAAATACGGTAGGGTGTCTTTTACCGATTCTGCAGCTTCCCGGGGGAATTTCCCCTGGAACTTTTTTTCCGTGTAAAATCACCTGAAGAAAAATTTGAATGCAAGTACTTCTGAAGAGCGAAAGGTGACTGATCTTGCAGTTTCATGACCACTTTATACAAGCTAATTGTAGGCTGTCCCCCAAGGGAGAGCTCCCCTTCTTCTGCCTCCCCCCTGCCTTGGCTGCCGCAGGGACGGAGCAGGGCATGGTGAGCTGGATCAGCTCTCCCGGCTGACTGGAACCGCTCTGCTGGGTTTTCTGCGGAGTTCATTTTCTCCGTTCTGATCTGCGAGCCATTCCGGCTCAGCCCACAGCTGTTTGATTGGAAGCAGCGGGAGCTTGTAACCAGAGGCGAGGAGGAGAGAGCTGGACCGTTCTTTCTAGGCTGCAGTGAGTCAGGCTTCGTTGCACACATCACAAGCCAGCAATATAAAAATAGGGAACCTAAGCAATAAGACAGCATTGGAGGTTGCACCGAAAATCACTCAAAAAAAGAAATTGTCCTAACCTCAAAAAGGACACGAACCTGACCTGTGATCAAAAGACAGAAAAGCCTCCAAACAGGCAACTTACTGGGAAGCAAAAAGCTCTTTGTCGATTATCACTTATTTAACAGCAGCCACGTAAGTGGTACTTCACAGGTACAGGACTTGATTCCTGGCACTCACAGCCAAAACCCTTGCCCTGCACGCCGCAAGACGCAGGCACAGAGACCAGCCTACGTCACGGGGTTGCAGTCCTGAAGGATCAGGTCCTATATTAAATAATTAAACGTGATAGTGGGAGAACGGACGCAGACAGTGCCTAGACGCATCTACGTTAACTTACAAGAATAAAACTGCACAATCTCACAGCTTGCTGACGTGAGACGCTAAGGCTCTGCTTTCCCAGGGTTAATCCTGCCCATGCGGCCCCACTTTTTCCCATTTTCTTGCCTCTGGCGCTGTCTGCCCCATGGGTGAGCCGGGTCAGCTCACTCAACTAGCTTTCTGCCAGCTCGGCCAGCAGATCCAACAAACTGCGGGGCCACGTGAGCAGTAACGAGAAAGCCGAAAGCTTGGCAAAACGGGAACCCATCCTTCTGGGGCCAGCCAGGCATCCGATTGTCTCAGCTGTAATGGGAACCCTCCCAACAGTTCCCCAAAGCGCTAATTGTTTGCATTCAGTTTATAGCACTAGTGACAGCAAACCTGTAGCTGGCTATTTTTCACTTTAAAAAAATCATGGGATCACAGGATAATTCAGGTTGGAAGGGATCTCAGGAGGTCTCTAGTCCAATCTCCTGCTCAAAGCAGGTTCAGCTTTGAAGTCAGACTGGGTTGCTCAGGGCTTTGCCCTTTCTTGCCTTGAAAAATCATTCGCTTTATTTGGGAAGTTGCACTGTTTATATAAAGTTTGTGACATTTTCCAGGGGAAATGCCTTTCCTCTGTCACAAAAACACCCACGTAGCTTTAGCAGAGAACAGAACTGTAAAAAACGACCACTGCCCTTCTCCTGTTTGGGCCGCTCAGGCGCAGGCAGAAGAGTTTTCTGCAAATGCCTCCGTGCAAACAGCACGCTGGCACGCTCACCGCCTTCTCCGTCGGGAGGCACCGCTTACTTCTTGGGTGCCGTTTCTTCTTGGGTCCACGGAGAGAGTTACGAACTCCCAGCCTGGGTCCCTTGACTCTCCCCTAAGCGTTTCAGTCCGAACGAGGCACGTGAACGAAGTCTCCTGCTCAGCCCCGTTTAACCCGGAGCGATTTCATTCCGACCTCGGAGGCGGACGGCAGGCTCAGCCCGCCGGTGCCAGGGCACAGGAGGTTTTTGGGGGGAAGGGAGGGAGGGACTGCGAACTGCAGGGAGGATAATTCTTCACCCCAGCACAGCTGGAGCTGGAAAAGGGCATCTGTCCATAGCCTGGGACGCACATAACATGGTTCTATCTTCTTCTTTAAAATGAACTTGAGGGTTTTTTTCTAAAAAAGAAGCAAGGAAGCTACTTAAAAAGGATGCTACGTGGGTAGCAAAGTCAGCTACCCAAAAGTTAGGAGATGCCAGCTGACTGTACGACCTTGACTTGGTCCCCTGCGCAAAGTGCATTATGCAGTATCAGCACGTATTGTTCCTCCATGGGATCTCTGTCTGGTTCAGTGCAGAATACAGATGAAAAAAGACTAATAAGGGGATCTTAAACTTGCCACTTTCTAACGTTCAAAAGCTTCACCTTGGACCTTATTTGCCAATTAATATTCCTGTAATGTAGAGGGTTATATGCAGTATGCATGATGTGTGTAGACACACCTGGATATACTTTGGACCAGGTTCTCACCTGAAAGAAAAATAAAAAATGCCTTGAAAGAGACTGAAAAATAAAATGATTAATGATGAGATTTGATTTTATCTCCTTTTACAATTCATGTTATGTTTGGACTTACAAGGTCATCTTACACAATTTACATAGGAAATAGTAAATCAGCTTATCACAGCAAATGTAAACCAAATATGACCGAGTTTGGATGTGACCGCGTGAACAGTCACATGGGGAGAAAATCCAGGCAGCTGCCTCCAAATAACCATTAATCCTCCCAGAGGCGAACAGACAAGAGAATGGCCTAGGGCCTCTAAGAGCCAGACCCTGTGCATTTCGGGAGAAGCAACACTGAGAAAGCTGGGATGAGGCAGAAAGCTGAGAGGAGAGCTCACGTACAGTGGCACCATTTGGTACTAATGCTGCCTTTTTTCCAACTCTCTTAATTCCTTCAGCTTTTTTTTTTTTTATTTTCCTTCCCTTCCCCCTCCCCTTTCAGAGTCTGAAGTAAATTTCAGAAGACAATACGTGCATAACATCAGCCACCTTAAAAATTTTAGATGTTCAGGAATCAGAGCTATTTTCAGGTAAAATTTCTTATCCTCCTGTGATTCTTGTGAAAGGCCAAGAAATCTGTAGAACGGGCTTAAAGGTGGGAAATCTCTGCCCTTTAATGAGTTCGGCAGCCCTATTGCCTAGCCCTCTGGCCCTTTGCTGTGTCATGTTGACTTTGTGGATGAGATATGGGGCCCTGATATATTGGCTTTTATTTGGTGCCCTAATTTCTCTTAAGAAAATGGGGGAACTCTAACATGCTGGTGGCAATGCACATTGGATGAAAAAGTACAGTGGGAAGGTGAACTAGAGGTTTCCCATTGATTTGGCGTGATGGAGATTTACACCGCTGTTTGTTAAAAATACATCCATTTCCAAATGTCCATTCCAAAAAAAAAGGGCCAAAAGGTGCCTGCATTTGATCAGAAAACACACACACAAAAGAAACATTGTAAAATACGAAAACCCTTCTGACATAAATAAGATGCCTTTAAAGAGGCTATTTTAATTCAGATCAAGTGTTTGTCAATTAAGAGCATTAACTGGGGACACAGTCATCCTAACTGGCATATGCATTCATCCATGGACATAGCCTGGGGGGGTGGCGATCAATTATTCAGCAAGGCATTTTACGCTGCCTCCACCTTTCATAGCACATCATCTGCTAGATTGTGATCAGCGGCAAATATCTGAACAGCAGCAAATGAGAAAACAATTAATATTTCTTGGTTGAAGCTAAGTGAGATTTTCATTTCCTCAGCAAAAACTCTCCTCAGTCACTCGGTTATGGGAGATGCATGAGTCCGGCTCCTTCTGTTTTCCAAAAAGAGCCGAGACGGTGGTTCCCCATTCTCCAAATATCCCATATGCTTTAGCATTCAAACCCCTCAGAATTCTGCCTCTTCCATCACATTTACTGTCACCTCCTCCTCCCCCAGATCTTTGCTGTTGGTCCAGCAGCATATTGATAGCAAGCAGCTCTCCCTGTGTGCTTTTCCAGTTTGGAAGCTGCCTAAGACTGCAGTCAGAGGCGTTGCTCTGGCTGAAGCTGATGGAGGTAAAGAGCAAACCGCCCCGCACGTTCACCAGTTTCTTCCCCATCTACCTCCAGCTCAGTTCGCTCGGGTCAGCCCAAAGCAAACTATCCCACCAAAACCCTATTCCTTTTCTGTTGGCTGGGGGGAGCTGATTCACCCCGAAGTTGCAATAATCCCTCGACGTGGTGCAAGGAAGAGAACAGGGACACGCGTGGGAGCGGGGACACGGAGACAGACCGCCGTCTCCGGTGGCAGCCCACAGTCGTACCAGGTTAAGTGCAGCGCGAACCGCTCTCGGAGAAGAACATGTTGACCGCGGTCTCTCTACTGGAGAAAATACAAGATTATAAGGTAACGTAAGCTACTTCTCACTTCTTTTGGCTTTTTTAGTTTGGCTTTCATTGGCTTGCCCCTCGCTGGAGCTGGAGTCACCATTTATGCACCTCAGAAATGAGATACATGTAAAAATTCCTTCAAACTAAGGTGTTGTGGGGTTTTTTTCTTGCACTATCACTAACACATGCCTGGATGAATCCATGCAGGACTCTTTCCATGCTCATTCTCTCACTTTCTAAGTTATTTCTACTTCAAGCCCTTGCCTTTTAGCACAAGGTAGGCTCTACATTTTTTGTGTGTGTAGCAAATAGCTTTTTTTGCCTCATAACAGGAAAAACATACCAGAGGCCATTATAAAACAATCAAGATCGTTAATCCTATCCTTCTCCTGTGGGAGCCGCTTTGTGTTTCTGTTGCTGCAGGGCATCTATCTCTTAGAAGTGCATATTCAGCGTTTTCCCCCTTGTATTTCTTGTTGTCATGGGTAATATCAGGTATGGAGCAGAATACGTGGGTGAAATTGCAGTATATCTTCATCTCTCTCACACTCTCCTAGGAGGTTAGGGATAAGAGCAACATGACTTGGGAGGCAGCGTTTCAGCTGATCTTCCTGTGGGCAATTATTGTATCTGCATTGTCTAGGTGCATTTGCTTAGCGTCTTGAAAAGGCCTGGCTGATTCTAAGCTGAGGTCAATATTTGGAAAGGAAAATCTTTTTCTACTATGAAATTAAAAGGAACTGGTAGCTCTCTAAGGAGCTCGGTAGCTCTGTAAGAAGTAAACCGTGCAGTTCTTACTTTTCAGTTAATAACCAGACCTAAACCGAAACCTAAAAAATCAAACCTATTAGGTAACTAAACTATGTTCTGGGTGGAATTAAACACATTAACTAAAAGTAGTTCACCAGAAAACATCTTGGTCACAAAGGTGCCCCAGTATGCCTTGTTTTCACCAAAAACCAGGCACCTAATTTCCGGTATCACTTAAGTCAAATATATATACGATCATTGCACACTGGCAAAGGATGGACAGCCAGGCTGGTTCTATGCCCATCCATCGCCAAAACACTTTCTGAACATAAAAACCAGCTCTGGGTTTGCATGAAACGCGTGCATGTGTCTGCCGTCATTTTACAAATTGTGTCTATGCCTGTTCAGCGGGAAAGGTTTTGGGAGAGGGAGCGAGCAAACCCAAAATGCTTCGAAGTAGTCTCCCAACCACCGAGGAGGGATGGGGAGGTGACACGGTCTTGGTCAAAACTTCTGAGGTGGGATGAGCCTGAGAAGGGGACATCACCGCTGCAGAAAGCTCAGGCTGTGGGAGAACTGAGAAGACTGGACGGCCCTGCTGGAAAACCCTGCTGCATAGCAGCGTGCCCAGAAAATAAGATTCGCCATGAAAAGGAGGCAAAGAACCCGCAAAGGGGGTCGTCCCCCTCATTTCGTGCCCCTGTTAGCCTGGGACCTTCTCAGGGGTACCTGGGAACTGTGGAAGTCTTGTCTACCTGCTGTGCCCCCCCGTCGCTGCTCTCGCGATATTCCCATCGGTGTAGATGGATGCCCATCTTCAGAGGAGGGGAAGCGGCTCCTACGGAAGGGAGGTTTGGAGCCATACCCGAAAATCCCTGCCGCACCCGGGAACTGCATCCCCGCTCCCGCACCAACCGCAGCCAAGTTCATTCTGCTACAAACACGACATCCCCTGGCACTGGGCCGTCTATCGGTATTCGTAGACATTTTACAGGCCCTCTTCAAAGCCTTTATTAGATGCTCCACTAGTCCAAGCCCTTTCGATGCCTCTCCTTAAGCACACACAAGGCACCGGCACCGGATTCCTCATCCCCGGCCGTTTTGCAGCTCTTCTCCAGAGCCTTGGCGGGTTTTTTCCCAGATCCACTTCGGATGACGGCCGATAAGACTGAAACCAGATGACATTTCTACGGCCTCTGATGGGCTCTACGTGGGTGATAGTGCCGCTGCTGGCTACTACGGCAATGGAGACCTGCGGTGTAAGGCGAGGTCCGAGGTAAAGGCCGTAGAGATCCAGCTGCCGTCCCTGCAGGAAAAGGGCGGGCAGGGCCGAGAACGGGTGCTTTGAGGAATCACCTTTGCTCTCGGGCAAAACAGTTATAAGAGGGCAAAGAACTGGCCAAGAAAAGACTTGAGGAGAGAGATGGGAGGTCCAGTGAAGCCCTGGTGAGAAAAGAAAATACGTGACCTGTCATAAGACCCATCAGCAAACAACCCCTTTGGGGAACACTTCACCTTTTGGAGCAACTTTATACCCCATCGGTATTTTGTATTATGTAGCCGCAATATTCTGATGGGGTGCAAGGCGTTCAAAAGCCAAGTTTAGTGCTTTGCCAGGCCGTGACCCACAGCCCTCCAGCCCAAAAAACTATCACCATGTCTGCCGGTACAGGGCAAGACCCAGGGACGGCGAGCGGACCCAAACGTATGGGAAACTGTTCGATTTTCTTTCCTCTATCTCCTACAATAAACCGTAAAGCGCCGTTGTGCAAGGGGGTTATTATACAAATACAAGCTGGCGAGGAACAGCCTCCTCTTAGGCAGGGAAGCGTGTGTCATCGAGCTTCTCGCTTATGTCAGGGAAGAGAGGAGTGAAGGAGAGGTGATAATGACAGGGGCTGCCTCCAGGGAGGGAGGTGGAGACGGCACTGGAGGGGGTGGAGAGCTCTGACCGCGGCGACGGGAGAAAAGGAATACGGTACGGTCAAAGGAATACGGTGGGAATAGATAAAGGTCAAGCAAAAGAAGAATTTATTAGAAGTGAAACAAAGCAGAACCACCGAAACCTTCAGAGCTATAAAAATGAGGAAAGGAGAAAAAGTGTGAAAACATCCTCATCAAAATTCCTAAAATAGGCACATGTTAGCACACTCGCAGAGGGGAAAAAAAATAACAGGGAGGCTTCGATCTTGTCTGTCTCTTTCTCTAATCTAGCCAGCAGTGTGCCCATGTTCCCATGCAACGTGACTATAATTATAAGCTGTGATCTATCAAAGCAGGACCTGGAAATTTTCATCTTATTGCCCTGCAAACATATGGGAAAGGCTGCAAAATTGTTAAAGCGTTGACTCTTCTCATCTAAGCACATTGTTATTTAGCACCATGATTCTATACATAATGAGAGTGGCTGGGTTTCCAGTGAGTAGGGCTTGATAGTATCACAGAATTAGATAAGAAATGTAATGAACATGACCAACAGCTCACCCAGGTTTACAGTCTCTTTGTGTCTCATGGAAATTGCTTGCAGTTGCCTCCTCCTTAAATGATGATCCCACACAAGGCTCTCTTTCCAATTAACAAAAAGTCTTGAAGTGCAAGAACACACTTAAAGAGCCCTTTTTTCAGTTTTGTCACTTATTCACGCTCAAGAGTCTGTTTCTCATTCTTTCCCCCACATGCTGACAAACTCCAAGCTGACAGACTGAAGGGGTTGAACTCAAAACGAGCCCTGGAAATTTGTATTATTTCAGCTTTGGCATTTACTACATTGGCAATGGATGTCTCTCCCTACCCCTTCACCAGAGCACCAGCATGCTGCTGCAAAGGAGTATAAACCCAGGCAAAGGTAGGATTGCCCTCAATCTAAGAACACTGAAGTATTTTATAAATGTGGTATTTGACCTTGTTAGTGATGGGAGGTTATTGATACTTAGAGGAGCATCACAGCTAGAGGCATACTGGAGCTTGTTGGGGGCTGTGGGAAATACAGTCTACGGCCCCAGGCTTCAACACAGCCTTGAAAGACAGAGGACAGTTATTAGCTTTGAAGATCGTATAACTTGCCTCCAAGGAAAAGAGTCTTGTTTTGCTAGACAGAGACTTTGAAGATTAAAAAAAAAAACACCAAAAAATGCAAACCCCAAAACAAACAGCCCCCCTCCCCAAAACAAAAAAACCCACCCCACTCAGCTTTAAAGGATCTCTTCCTGAAATATTAAAGTACCCGTGAACCAAACATTACCAGACCTACCATTCTTCGGGAGACAGATACAGAATCTACTGAAAGCTTAGATCAGCCAGGAAAAAAATGGTCAGGTGTGTGAAAACAGATTTAGGGGTTTCAGTCCCATTTTCATCCGGAAAGCTTGTATGAAAATATTCTTCTGCCTTGGAGATGCGCTTAGTGACCGATCACCTTGCCAGTGTCCCCATAGGACAACGACACATAAGCCTTGAGCACGGGTCGGTTTGGCTGCGATGAGCGGAGGGCAGAAGCCCACGGCAGTGTGGAAAAACCACGGGGAGAAGCGAGGGCTGAGCAGAAGGTGCTCGCCGAGGTCGTCGGAGGTGACCGATTAGCTCAGGAACAGCCAGGAAAGGAAGAGCTATTCTTATGCCCATTCAATATTCAGCAGTAGCGGCTGAAAAGCCAAGACAGCTGGTGTCCTACGTGATGCTTGTTATTCGCAAGTTTTACAAGCATATTTTGCATTCCGCCATCCAAGGTTTTGAAGGGAGTATTGAACAGTGTTGCATTCGTGACAGATCTCCGCAGAACCCCACTCAGGACTTCACATCAGTTTGTCTGTGAGCTACTGAGAGCAGTTTCCCCCCCAGATTTTACTCAGGTCACAGTAGTAGCATTTAGGCTATGTCGTTACTATGTCACACTATCACAAATCTTAATGAAGTCAAGATAAAGGATATCTACCACCTCTCTGTTACATGGAAAGTCTGTACCCTTGTACAGAAAGACATCTGATTGATTACAGTCTGTATTGATTTTTACTTCTCCCCCCTTTGCTCGATAATTTTGTTCCAGGATTTTTTTTAACCGTGGGTCTAAAATTCCTCAGCTCCCATTCTTTAAAAGCGGAATCTGAGCTTATATTTGTAAATGCAGATTCTCAAAGACAACTCCTAAAATTGCCTGGGGCTCTCTAGGTACTCTGGGAGGCCCAGCCATTTTAACAACACCGAGCTAATCTAAGCATCCCCTACCCCTCTCTTTCCCAGTTGCAGCTTGCGCTCTGATAGATGGTTGCTAGCAATACGGTCGATTTATTAGCGAGGGCTGATTGCACCCGGGCTGAAACACCTCTGCCTTTCCAGCCGCTGCACGGGGGACTCCTCCTCGTTGAAGAAGGGTGGATCGACTCGCTCCCTGGTTCTACCCTTCCTATGAACATGCTCCTCTTCTCTTGTTATTCGTACAGCACTCGTTGCTGTTTCTTGTTTGATTGGCTGAACTTTTGATTTCGCCTCCGTATCCTTGTGCTAATTACGCTCAGCAAACTGATGTAGGTTCCCCTTTTTCTGTTTTAACGCTGTTGGAAGTGTTGTGGTTTAGTTAAGTTGGGCTCTCGTATCTCTCTCCTTATTTTATTCCACTTTGAGGTAGTTTGCAATAATGCCTTTATCGCAGCTTCTTTAAGGAATTGCCTTTTTTTGCTTTTGACTACTTCCCGTGAGCTCCGAGGTCTCATCTCTTACTGCTTCAGTTCTGTTGCGACACTATTCGAAAATTAATGGGATCAATAGTACTTTTACTAAGTGAAACTTGAGCCGCTCTCTCTGGATGAGAAAAATAGGTTAGGAAACCAGTAAGAGTGAACGATCGGTTGTGTGGGATTTCTCCTCAGCAACGTGACTTCTTTACTTCATATGACTTTCCCGTTTCTTCACAAACTATTCATGCCATGTAAATGATAGCAGCCTACTGAGGCTCCTCCCAGTCTCTCAGTTCCCTCCTGTAATTGAAATTTGAGTTGAAATGAAGTTTCCCTAAACCAGTATTCAGCTGTAGCGGTATTAGTAAGAAATGTGACCATTTGGGAACAGCTTGAGTATGGATCTATAGAAATATGAATTCAAATATGGAATAACCATCTGCTGGTTGGCTTATTCTTATCAAAAGGGACAAGCAGCTGATTTTTATTTCTAAGTGAATTAAAGTACATTAAATGAACTGAATAAGCTTAAGACATTATCTTTGAAATCATATAAAAATATTACAGAGATTCCCCACCACCCTGTTTTCTATTTTAGAAATAAAGATATGATTCTGAAGTGAGTGTTTTCTGCCAAACATCAGCAGATTTCCAGAGTGAACTCTTAAACCCTTGAAAAGGAGGGGGGAAAGAAGAAAGAAAAAAAATAATGGAACAACTAATAAACCTTTTAAGACAGCAACAGCAAAAAAACCTGCCTATCATAATACTGTAGCACAATATACATCTTTTAAAACCAGTTATCAATGAATAATGCACTTATCACTCAGACTGGAGGCGTATATGAAACTCAAACTTGAGTATTCTCCAAAGGAATATGTCTAGACATTTGAAATATAGGTTGTTGGCCTCTCTCATCAGCTGAAGCCTAAGTATGATACATCTGTCATCAAACATGGCAGCAAACATTAGCCTGTGTGATTCATTGCTGGTTTTGCTATAATTCAGTTAATGATGACCATATATATTTTAATCATCTCAGTGAATTCAGTTTAACTCATTCATATTATGTCTAGGAACTGTAACAATTACATTGCAAAAAGAAGAGAGAGAAACAGAGATGGCGGAGGAAAATTTCCAGGCAGCAAATTTTGGAATTAATTTCTTGCTCCTCATTCATTATTAATACAAGTAATTTTAGAACAAAACATAGGATGAACTTTTATTATCAGTTGCTCACTTCAGCTTGCTACGGTTGTGTCCACTTTTAAATATTTTATATTTTTCTGGTTAATTAAAAATTAAAAAATAGATGGGCTAAATGTGACAGAAGATAACTGAACCCCTCACATGATTAGCAGTTTACTGAAAGGAAAACAACCTGAATGAGGAAAGTCTCCTTCAGTTGTAAACCTAGGCCTTTATTTAGATATTAAAGTTAGTCAATGATAATAAAAGTGGAAAATCAATTGGACAGAATAACTAAATGAATGGCATAGCTGGTTTTGTTTTGGTTGGTTTTTTTTTTAAAAGGCATCTTGCAGGCAAAGTATAGTTAGAATGAGATACCCTGAATTTCAACACATAAAAAACCACAGAAGAGAAATCTCTCCATCTGAGAGAGTCAGAAATCTAGGGAGGAAACCTTCATCATAGGCAGAAGAAAAAACAGCAAGTTATGAATCAGGAAAAAACCCTCAGCATAAATCATATTAGTGGTGAAGTGAATAGAGATAGGAGGACTTTGTCATCCAGACAGTTGGAAAAACTGGAGAAAGCTCTGAAAGATAACAAACCCATGGGGGAAGGAGGGACAGGAGAGCAGGGAGGTGAGTTTAAGAGACACTGGTTTTCAGAAGCATCATTAGGTCTCAGAAGTTATTTATTGGCTAAAGAGCTCTTGAACAATAACTGGTGACACAAAGGATAGATTGGGAAGTCATTCATGGCTTTATTTTTCAAAAAAAGCTGAGCCGCATCCACCTTTGCCATGTTGCTGTGAAGTTTAGCACCTGAGAAAATCAGATAACTGAGTTCAGAGTTGAATGTGAAAAACAAACCTTCACTGCAATATGCAAAATCACTCATTTCCTATAAAAGCCTTCTTTAAATAGAGGGGAATTAATGTTACAGATGATTGTGTGTGTTGCTTTTTAGTTGACCTTTTTTGCTCCCTTTTGCCCCTTATTCTGATGCTGGTCTCTGCTCTACCAATATTCTGAGTCTTACCTGCCAATTTTCTTCTTTTTTTTTTTTTTTTCCCCACTTCTGAAGCTCTTTTTCCTCTCCTCCCAAGCATAACACATCGTCTCAATTTCCACAAAGCCACTGTGCTGTCTGCATTCAAGCCTCTCATGTCAGAATCTATTTAAATATAACAGCTATGTAAAAATTAGTTTACAATAAATAGTTCTACCACCAGACAGGTGTCATTGTTCCCCAGCAGAAGCCAGTTAAAGCATGAAGATAACTTAACGTGAAGATGTAGCGAGTCCCGTTTGCATTAATATAACCCGTTATACTTCTCCGCGACTGAAATCCAATCTTTGCAGTTAGAGTTGACACTTATGTACTCCAGCCAGCCACATAAATTTAATCCTCATAAATTCTGATCTAAAGTACTGTTAAGAGGGGAATCTGTAGAAAGAAACCTGAAAACGTTTAGCATAAATGATATACGCTTATTCTGCATGGACCTTTGGCCTGCTCATGTCTTTGCCCTGCCTGCCTCCTCCCCTGGCTCCTAGCCCCCAGGATTGGTGAAGTTGCATCCAGAAAATGCTGTTCTAAGAATTCCTGATTGCCCCGTCCTCGAAGGAGCCGAGTAATCTGTGTGCAGAGCTCTGACCACATTCACGTCGAGGGAGCTCAGTGCCTTCCCATCAACCAGTTTGCCATTTCAAAGGTTGAAGTAATGATTGCACTCATATGGAATCCTAAGGAAGAACACCACGCCAAATTTGCAGTAAGTGGGCAGGAGTAATAATAACGTATTGTAGCTTGTACTCTTTTAATATTTAGCGGGCATACGACGTGTGTGCAATATCCTACAAAATCCACCATTGGAGCACAAATAACAGAAGAGTGAAAAAAAGGTGAAAGTTTTGCGAGGGCTACTCTGTCCTGAACTCAAATACTCCATCATGGGCTTGACCTAAATTGTGCAGCAAATGGAGAGGATTCTGGACATTCTCCAGCAGCTTCAGCTAAATTAAATATGAACATGAATAATGCCCCGGGGCCCTGCATTCTCTGGGATGCCACAGGCACGGGACTCGCAGAGAATCCACCCTTGCTGCAGAACTGTGTTCCAGATTTTAATTAACTGAGTTTCCTCTGTCAGGCTTTTCTTGTGAAAGCCTCCCACAGTAAAAACACTTCTTAAAAATGTTATGCTGCAGCAGATGAAAATAAATCTAGCTGTTGAATTTTCAAAAACTTTCTTTGAAAGAACATAATTTCAAGGACTACAATCACTCATTCCAGATACATGGTTCATGAACTCAGAACCATCACGTCCAAGTACTGCATGTTCTCATCTTTCCTAACTGCCATATGCTACTAAGACATTTCATTTTATATGCACCCTCATGGCTCCAGGCTTCATGGGCAGATGGCTCTTTGCCACCCAATCTAATTCGCACATCAAGGGCAGCCCGAGTGAGGTCCTTTGGAGAACGGTATCCTCCTTTAGTTCCTCTCCCTTTCTTGAACGTTTGCAGATCAGTACAACCTTGTACTACCAAAAGGTTCACAATTTTCAGAGATAAGACACTCATTCTTCAATTAAGCACAACATAGTACAAGCAGTTCTATCCCATTCACTCTAAAAATACAATTCAGTGCCTTGGAACTTCACAGCATACCCACACGGTCCTTAATATCCTTTTTGGTTCTATTTTGGGTCTCTCCTTCTTCCATAGCCGCATCTGTTCATCGGGCAGAACGTGTCTACCTCCTCTGCTGCCACATACACAGTTATAATGATGCATCTTTACTCCTGCAACCAAGTGACAGTTTTCGCTGTACTGCACCAAGCTTGATGCAGTATCTAAATTTGGATGCCTTCTAATTTCCTTTAACTGCATATTGATTAAACTGAATTTTCATGGATCAGCTCATCTTAACGCAGGCTTGTGGCTGTTGCCTTTGAGGGACTCATAATCTCAGAGTTGCATTTGATTCTCTGGAGCATCCTATTAATCAGACGGTAAGGTTCTCATATTAGTAACTGTGGTATTTCTCCAAGCCACTGTGACCTACATTGCCTCACCGGGTTGGTTAGATTTTTCACACATGCTTTTATCACATTTTACTGCCACAATTTCTGTAACTCTTTGCTCGCTGCACAACCTATCATCCCAGCTGTTAAAGACTTGCATAAGCACGCATCTCGTCTATCTGAATGCACAGCAGGGGCAGGGTTAGCCTGGCACTGACAAAACATTATTTCACAAACCTGTACAATTCTTCAACTTAAAAAATACTTCTACATGCAGAATCTCCTCAGCTTATCGCTTCTAGGACACATTTTACAGACACCAGCATAGATACAAGAAACAAGGTCATCTATGTTGAGAGTGACTAAACCCTCCACTTTACACCTTTTTCTCTAAAGAAGGAACAGTGTAGTAATTTTTAATATTGCCATCAACAGCTACAGAAAAAACTCACCCTGTAAAGATCCGTCAGATAAACAAAGCTGTTTAGTATGAACATTTTAAGGACACCTAAAGACAGTTTTGTAACCTATATTAAAAAGAAGCAATCAGCTATCCAATACCAGTTATTTTAAGATAACACATCTGGAAGAGTGTTATTTGAAATATTTTTCTAGGAGAGCAATGGTGGAATTGTGATGGTATATATTACCATATTGACACCACAGATGCCAAACGGAATAGAAAGCGGAAACGAAGAGGTCTCTATATTAGTTACTTCTAAACATTCATAGTAGCACTCACTAAATCCTATTTTTAGATATCACGTTTTACATCTAGCTTTTCTAAGTAATTTAATATATTGTGCCTCAAAAGACTACAGCCAAACAGCATGCACAGCTCACCTTCCTATGCTACAATAAGTCATCTCTGCAGATTAAAAAAGGGCTATCCCAGAGAACACGGTGACCCAGATAGCCAAAGATAAAGTGTTTACAATTTGTTCCAGACATCACCTATTTAGCTACACATAGTTCTTTATATTTACAGCCCATTCTATTGCTCTGCTGAGAGTAGTAACCTGAATATGCCAAGAACATAGTGGGAGCCTGCTAAACACAGACTAAATTTACTCCAGTGTCTCATAGCTGCAATGGTTTAACAAGTGCTGCACAGGCACAGTGAGTAATACCAATTATAATCAGTTGAGCTAATCATCCTTGTCCCCCGTTTCATAGCCCCTTCCTCCCCAAGGACAGATAAAAGTTATCTTCTTTTGAGACACTACTTGGTTAGCCATTACAATAGACAAGAGGTCCGTCCCATGACCCACAAAGCATTATTTTGACAATTTTGAAGCTGTTTTGAAAATACGAAAGACAAAATCTAGTAAGCGGACGTTTGCAGAAAGATCCAAGTTTTTGACACCACTTAAAAAAATAAAAATCTGCCTGCCACTTAATGTAATTTTCTCTATAATCAGAGCTACATTATATATACTCTAAAACTAGCATTCGGCTTGCTAGCCTAAGCCAGATCCTCAAAGTACTAAAAAAAACCCCAGACCAACCCCCCCCCCCCCCCAAACCCCTGTGGTTTTTCCAACAATAACAGGAAGGTGTTCTACAAGGCGTTTTTTTATTCTTCTCTCTTTTGATAACATGGCTACAGAGCCTCGTTTGTCTGGCCCAGAGCCATGCAGCCACCAAAGCTGTTTTCTGCTTCCTGAGCTGGTGCTTTGAGATACCAAACTGACAAAAGCACCACTCTGTGGCTCAAGTTTCGAAAACTAATTGCACTCTATCGGCCTGATCTAAATTAGGAGCCTAGTTAACACTCCACCTCGCTTCTCAGCACTGCTCAGACTCAGATGGAAACCTGAAGCCATGCTGCTTGGAGTAGGGGAGGTTTGGCACCAACAGGAGCAAATCCCTTGGTGTTCAAAGATCAAAAAGGGACTTAGCTGACAAGTTTTGGCTTTTTTCCAGAATGAGGCAGCTGCATCAGGGGGTGCTGCAGGCAACAATTTTGGATTTAAGCAAGCAGAACAGGTACTCACGCTATCTAACTTAATGGTTAACTAACGCTAGCATTCTGAATTTCTCACCTACAGATGCTCATTGTCTTACCAACAAAGAATAGAAACTTAAAATGATTCAGGATACTAAAGTGCAAAAATCCTACTCCTCCAAAGTCCCTCTAGGTCCTGTTTTCAGCACTTGGTGCTTTCTTCTTTATCCTGACTCTAAGCCAAAAACTAAAAGCATTGCTAATCAATAGAAATTCAGAGTTAAAAAAAAAAACTGTTAAAAGGATGATGATTTAAGGTAAGGAATTCTAGATGCCAATTCTTCACGGAAGCAGGCTCATTTTTATCTGTTTCTTTTCCAATGTCACCTGCCTCAAGTGACTTTATGCTTGGAACAAAAGAGCATGGAGGAACACCACTGGGTCAGTTGTAATAGTCTGGACTGAGCTACTGCTTCATGCTGACAAAAGCAAATCCTACAGGGAAAGCAGTGAGGCAGAAGCAGCAGAGTAGAAAGATGTATCAACATGCTTCAGCTACTGGAACTCTTGGAAAGGTACTGTATGAGGTCAGAACAAAGGGCAGTTTTGTTTTTATTCTTTCTGACAACACACCAGTAGCAAATATGAAACAGTAAAGTATATAAGAATAAAACATTCCTAGACTGTTAATATCTCTGTATATTTTACAGTTAGAGGTAGTCAGTAATTTACGATATTTCTGAGTGGAGACTGTATTTAAACTAATATTAAATATCATGTTCCACATATAAGTCTAATCCTTTTCACCTTATGACCCTGAAAAAAGTCTCATAGCAGTGAGTTCCACTACTACATTACACAGCGTAATGAAATAGAAGTTTGAAACTTGCTGCCTGATGACTTCATTGAAACCTTAATTCTTATAAGCCATCAAACATTTCCAAATCAAAGTCACAGACAATGTCAAACTGGTCCTCTGTCACATTTTAGTTTTCTATCTTTTTTTTTTTTTTTAAAAACGCCATCAAACATGGTATTGCAGAAGACGACAAACCCTGATTTTAAGTAGTGGCATCATATTTTTGTTTGCTTGTTTTGCTCTCAGTTTCTTCTTTTTTTTTTTTTTTTTTTTTTTTTAATGCCATTGAGCCCTAACCTAGCATTTGCAGAGAAGCATGCTGGCTTCATGCTGGCAACAAGATTTTCTTCCTTAGCAGAGTTAGAACTTCTCAGTCTTCATTATTACACTCATGATGCACAGTGATTTGCATTTATTAACACTAAGTTACACCTGGCACTTTAGCACTTGGCTGTTCACTATCAAGAGATCTTTCCGAAATACAGTAAAGGAAGCTTCAGTCTTAATATTCTTTGGATTACTGAGTCCAAGACCTTCCTATGTATAAAGACCAATATTTCTCCCCATTCTGTGGCTTGAGTAGTTTGTACAGAAAAATCTTTTATTACCTTATTCTTGTTTCTGAATTCTTGTGAAAGTAGCAACAGAAGACCCCAGAATGACCTTCTGAATGTGACTGCTTCATATCAGCTTAGAGGACTGCTTTATATTAGCTTACAGGGTGTCTTGGGTGTGTCTCTCTCTTTGCTTTGCGCCCGGTTATATATTTGAATGTAAACTGGTTAAGAATACATAATGGTATATTTGGATTTACATTTTCTATATTTGGAAAAAAACCAAGTCCCGATGACCAACAGGAAGAGCTGAAAATAGAAACAGAGGCCAGCTGGTCTCCTCTTCCAAGTGTGAAAGTGTGAATGTGTTTTATATTGTGCCTCCTAAAAATCAAAAGTTTGACTACACAAAGTGGCCAATACAAAAGGGTTACCACCATCACTGTGTGTCTGTGGTTTTGGGAGTGATCACTGTTGCAAGGCTTTGTACTGTTCTCCTAATGTGTCTATGAGGCTTTTTAGGAGAACGTGACTAGCACCCTACAGAGATTTAAGGATGGAGAACCTATGCATAAAGATCTGAACAGCTTTAGGTGCAAAATAGGCACCAACACACTTTGCTTAGAGACCATGACACTTCCTAGTATACATGAAAGCTGATTTTTAAGCATGCAGGTAACTTTATGCCTTTTAGATTTTGCCAGCAGGTTCAGATGCCTGAGAACATCGGACTGTGATCCATGTTAAGACACAAGTATATTTAAAACCCCGTGCATAACCATAATTACCATGTTAAGCACCCAAACTGCAGTCAGGAGAAACAGTGCAGTATAAGCCCTTACCACAGCGAGAGACCTTCAATATCAGATTAGAGCATATTAAAACATATGCACATTCCCATTTTTAAAACTTAAGGCCATTCTCATTTTTAATGCAAGAGCAACAGAACTATCATTCTTAAAAAAATATTAAGTATGTTTCAAGACTAAACTAATTACCACATCACTTTTAACTTGCATCTCCTATGAAGCCTATATTTTATACAGGCTATATAATACTACGAAGTATACAGCAAGTTACTAAAACTATGCATAAGATGCAAGAACAACATCTTAATATCCTCTTGGAAAACAGACAAATGCATTGTTCAGTCTACAATGATTTCACAGATCAAGCTGATGTGACAGTAATTTATTTTATTACTGCATGAAGAGTTAAAAGACCAGTACAATGCTTAAGGCTGAAATTCAACCCTATGCAGAGGAACTAGTGCAAGATTCATATACTAGTAAAGTACCACTAAAGCACTGCTTCCAAACAGGCAAGAACCAGACCAATACATAAAGCATCAGTGGTGCTAACAGTGATCCTAAGAGGAACTCATCTTAGGAAAAAAAATCTTGGGAAATTCTCTTATGAAAGATTTCACTCCCAGGGTTTGGGTCTAGATACTAACTACAAGAAGCACTCTCCCAGATATTTTTCTCGATTTAAGCATAGAAACATCATTTTCTCAAGAAGCTGCCTCAAAAGGTGAAGTTTTGAAAGAGAGATATCAAAAGATAGGAAGTTCGGGAGAAAATGATCTTCAGTGTCTTCAAACCAAGACAAACCTGTATTACAGATAACTTTGTAGGACTTTACAAAATGTACACTATATATATTATATATGCATATAAAACAGTATTATTTCAATCGCTAAGTTCTTCCTCATCACTGAAATAAGCACTTTTCTTAATCCGTGGACGTTTTGAATCGTCTGAAATTGAAGACTCCCCTGCAGTCTGTGTCCATCTTTGTTGTTCTTCCTCAATTTTGGCTTGCTGCAATGAAAGAAGGAGAAGTATTAGCCAAGATTAAGAAAAATTAAGATGCGTTATAAATAACAATGCTAATTATTAATATGCATTGAAGTATTTAATAAGTTAAAGAATTCAAAGGGTTTATCTCCATTTCCAGATAAACTGTGCAATGAATGCACTAGAAAACATTTCTGAAAGTAGTTCTCACATGCAAACACTAAGTCTTCTGCACCAATGCAAGGCCACATGGAGTACTCTCTGTTTTCGCCCGTGGCAAACTTACACAACTATAGAGCAGCTGAGATCTGAAGCAAAGAATGCATTGTGTTTTAAATTGACACTATTGAATCAGCTTTGTTCCACTAACAAGCCTTCTATCAGTTGTCTTTTGCAGTCAGGGAATGAATGTCTTCAGGGATGTAAAGGTTATTCAACTGAAGGTTTAAATAGATGCTTCCTATTTTTACTAGGAAATACGCTATCCCAGTTAAAATCTTTGAATGGCGAGAGAAATGGGAAAGTTTCCTGGCTTGCTTACATTTACAGGTTTTACTTCCAATTGTGGAGTTTTCTGGAGGTGAGGTAGGAATAATTGTGCATATTTGCATCAGTTTTTTTTGGACTACATCACGTAAAAGCTTTGCACTCATTACAGTCATATTCAGGACAAAGTTATCTTAAAACCTCTTGAGGGTTTTTCTGGGGGAGACGGGCACACGGGGGACAGCTGAGGACAAAGAAATTTGAACACCAGGACAGGTTTGCTCTGTGTAGTGAAGCAAAAGCCTGTAAAGAAGTATTAAAGGAGATAGTAATACAACTGTCAGACTATCTACATAACAAAAAATGCGTTAAATAGGTTTTGAGAGGTCTGTTAGAGACCATGATGGACTGTACTAGGCAAAGGAAGTGCTCCAGAAACAGATGTTGTTCAGGCATATTCTACTGAGTGAGGGCAGAGGATGCACCTGGTCATTTATACTTGACTATTTTTCTGGCTGCTCAGTTAACAAAGTAAAGAGGGATTTGTGGACCAAAAACCTAATACAGCAGCACAGCACAAACACAGCAATAGTGAAACAGTTAAAAAAATTTAAAAAAAAAAAAAAAAAAAAAAAAAAGACTGAACATGCCTGCAATATGAAGAAACCAACTATAGTCACCAACTACTGCCAGGCAATAGTGCCCTGGGTGCTACAGGGTGGACAGACTTACAGGTGTATCTCAGAACTTTTGAAAAGCAGCTAAAAAAGGAAGTAGAGTTGCGTTTAAATAATAATAAGTAATAAATGCGCAATGCTTCAGTTTTGTACCTGAAAAGCTATGGCTTGGCTGAGGCTATCTAGAGCAGGATCTTCTCCTTCCTCCTCACTTTCTTCTTCCTCCTCGCTTCATCGCGCAGAGAGAGAGAGAGAAATATATAATCTTTATTTTAAGTATTCAGTATGAAAAAGCTTCCTAAAAGAAGTAGTAACATGTAAATAAATATACATACATTTCTTCTGGCTCAACTATTTTCTTTCTTTTCTTCTTTTCTTTTTTTTTTGGTGGCTCCCGCTCTCCTAGCATATTTTTAGGACAAGCATAACTTAAGTGTCCTGCTTCCTTGGAGAAAAAGAAATACCGCTTAACAGAAACCATTACAAACAACTATATGTTAAAACATATAATGAGGAAAGTTAATGTAAGACAGTTCACACAGAAAAAAATGGAAGCAATTAGTAAGATAAATGGAATGCTGAATTAGCACACAGAAGACAAACTCTTCTCTATAAGCTTGCCATGGAAACAGAGAGATTGGTGGTGATATGCATGTTTAACTGCAAATTGAGAACAAGCCATGAGCAAAGTAGATTTTTTTTTGGCTGCTGAAATAGCTGAATATACTACACCACGGTTTATGTTCAAGACAAGATACAAACCTCAGCATTAGCAGTTTAAGAAACAGGAGTGAGTCAACATTTTTACTCTAAAAAGTGTACGAATATAAAACGAGTCTGTATTTGACATTAAATACTATCTAAATCTTAATCTCCTATGTTATTATGTTCAGGAAAAGTGAGGAATTGCCTAAAACTTAAAACACACTTCTGCATAAAAACAGTTGCTTCCAATATTTATTTTACTGCCAACTGTAGGGTGAACTTCCAAAGATACAGCAAAAGCAAGTATTTTGAAGCAAAGATTAGGAAGTTTTCCTTCTCAGACAGCATTATACTGATACTCAGATCTGTCTGCTCATCAGTGTGTTAAGCAGCAGTTATACATACATATTTTCATTTTCCCCCACTCCCAAAATCCCAAATAAAAAACAAAAGCAGTACTATCATTCCTGAAAATGGTACAACTGCTATGCAAGTTGATAATATCAACAGAAAAAAAATTAATTTAACAGCATGGGCAGGATTTGTAATGGCCAAACTGGAGAAACAAGCTAAAAGTCTGTGCTGGTTTTGGCTGGGGTACAGTTAATTTTCTTCATACTAGCTGGTATGGGGCTATGTTTTGGATTTGTGCTGAAAACAGTGTTGATAATGCGGGGATGTTTCCATCACCGCTGAGCAGTGCTCACCCAGAGCCAAGGGCTTTTCTGCTTCTCCCCCCACCCCACCAGCGAGGAGGCTGGGGGGGCACAAGGGGTTGGGGGGGGGACACAGCTGGGACAGCCGACCCCGACTGACCCAAGTTTGATCCCAGACCATAGGACGTCGTGCTCAGCAATAAAACTTGGGGGAAGGTTGGCCAGGGTGGCCGCTGCTCGGGGATTGTCTGAGCATCAGTTGGTTGGTGGTGAGCAACTTGCATCACTTGTCTTTCTTGGGTTTTATTTCTCTCTCTTTGTTATTTTCCTTTTCATTACCATTTATTATTATTTTATTTCATTTCAAATATTAAACTGTTCTTATCTCAACCCACGAGTTTTCTCACTTTTACCCTTCCAATTCTCTTTCCTGCATCCCGCTAGGCAGGGAGTGAGCAAGGAGATGTGAGGTGCTTAGTTGCCAGCTGGGGTTAAACCACAACAGAGTCAGAAGATGAGATATATTAGTTCATTTTTGGTTTTACTCACCCCACATTCATAACACTTAGACTTATCAAAATAGTTACGCCTGCGAATGAATTCTGCTGCTCTTCCATTATCAATGGCAATACTCGCTTTTATTACTCTTCCAAACAGCTACAGCAAATTGGAAAAAAAAAAAAAAAAAAGGTAAATATTTTGGGACTGTAAACCCAACCCTCCTGCTATAACAGCTTTCCACAATTTACCTGTTTGTTATTAAGTGCCCGAGAACAGTTTTGTGCAGATTCTTTATCCAAAAACAAAATAAAGGCAACTCCTTTGCTCTTCCTGGTGTCTTTGTCTTTCATAATAGTAACTCTGAAAACATATAACCACATTATTGATACACTAAAATTAATTCAGAGACATTTTTGCCTTGAAGATCTCAGTGGGATCTTAGATTTGTTATATAGCAAAAAGGAAAAAGTATGTTTAACAACAGGAAGGCTCGCTAAACAGAAATTCAAAGTAAGAGCTAACCTGGCCATATGCTTACAGGTAGAGTGAAGCTGATTTAAAAAAAAAAAAAAAAAAAAAAAGGTATGTGGGGTCTTTCTGGGTCCAGTATCATTCTTTATTCCCTTGGATGGCTTGAAGAACAAAGAACATACTCTTTAGATTTGCAGACAACCTAACTGCAGGGAACTACACATACTAGAGGTGAAATTAAAATTCAGGAGTAACCTTGACCATTGCTATCATTGCTGAAAAACACAGTGTATCGAACCGCACCCAAACTGAGAAATCTATGTGCACGTAGGACTAACCAGCTAAACAGGTTCACAAGAGAAAACGATACGTATATGCAGCATTGTTCTACAAATATCTCCAACTGGAATCCAAGCAGGTCATGGATGCATGTGTTATTTTACATGACATATAAAGTTAAATCTACAGTCTAACATTGGAATCAACAGCTGCAGTAGCACATCAAAAAATTCAAGACAGATTTAGACCCAGTAAAAACAACGAAGAAAAAGAATGACAAGAGGTGAAGCAGGGGTGGAACCCACACAACCTTAAGTCTTTCAATCTTAACAGCAATTGTATTTAGCCCTAAAAAAACCAAACAGTGGGAAACAGGATACCAGTCTGCATGTACATAAGAATAAAAGCACATGCTAAAAAGTAGGGAATAAACTCCTCCTTGTGTCCACCACAGGCAGAACAAGGTTCAGCCACAGGGCAAGCCAAAATTGTAAGAAGTAATAGGATGCTTTAAAAAAAACCAAACACCAAAACAAATAAACCAGCCCCACTTCAATGCAGAAGGCCTATCAGCAAACCTGTATAAGTAACAGATGACCTACATAGTAAAAAGTATATAAAATTAAAACTCAGTAAAAAAAGCTCAATTTTCCCCCAAATACATGCACAGAAAGATAGAGCTTAGAACAGTTTTTCTGCCAAAGCCTCTCGAACAAGGATGCGTCCAACTGAATGCATTGAGTTGAATTGTCAATAAAGCCAACTTTGGAACAATTCTATTAATTCTTTTGCCAAGTTACTCTTCCAACAGTCCCAACGGAACCCTAATATGACTGTCAAGCTTCTAACTGGGATATCAAAAGTACCAGTTAATAACACAAGCATAGAAAGAAACAAGTGTGACAAATCTTTAAGAAGTCAGCAACTTCTTGGAGCCCTACAAAGTCTGATTTCTCACTGAACAAACTGAGATGCAATCATAATAGCCAGGATATATTGAGGCAAGAAATGTAGTATAGAAGAAAAGTCAGCATGATTTTGCTGAGTCAAGACACACTTCAAAAAAAAAAAAAAAGTCTAATAAAGCTTAATTAAATGAAGTTAAAGCTGACCTAGATGTCATCGCAAAGCTTTCTGCAAAGTGTTTTGAAGTCCCTGAACAAAGACTCTATAGAAATCAAGTTAATATTTGAAAAGATTTTTCTTGGGAATTAATGACTAGCTACAAACAGGAAACTGATCCTTGTTAGCCTCAGTTTCACAGGGAAATGGGAATACCAGTAGAATCCCACAGTATCTCCACTGTTTATAGTCAGGTCAGCTTGCACAGAAGCAAACAGGAAACAAATTTTGCTAGATAAAAAAAAAAAAAAAAATCATAGTATTTTACACATGGTATTCTGTGACTCTTTACCTTTGGTTTAACTTCTGGCAGTAACTAGACAAAATGTCAGGAAAAAGTGAATGTCAGTAAGGGAATTTTTTGCAAGACAATATATAGGTGGGGGAAAGTAGCAACTGGGCAGACAGAATTGCAAGTTCTAAATTAGCTACTTTAACACAGGATGCAGTGCAGGATTTCTTCTGCATAGGCATCTGAAAACACCATTTCTGTTGTCTATGACAGCAAAAAAAAAAGCAAATAAAATGATAGAAACTATTAAAAAAGGAAAAAAAAGAGAATGCTGCTATGACACCTTTGAAATAAGCAATACATCATACAGCCAATACTTCATACAATTCTCATCCTCCTATCAAACAAGTTCAAAAGCCAAGACAGGAGGAGACCCCTACCCCCAAACACACACAGTACAGGTATATTACCAAATGATAGCAGGGAGGTCAGAAGTGTCACATTTATGGCGAATAGGCCCATCAATGGATAAACACCAGCGTTACTACAACCTTTGCTCAGGATTTTTCTAAATCAGTGGGTCAGCAATCAACTTAAATGTGTTAGACACCCCACCCTGGAAACAACAGAGACCGCAGGTGCCCAGTTGTATTGGTCACTGCATGTCTGCCAGAGCCCTACATAAGGGTTCTCCTCTTGGTCAATTAAAAAAACCCACCATATTTCTAAAGTTATAGTTTGGCTTTTCCTGCTATTTGTCACCTGAAACACACTCCTGAGACTTCAAAGACTTTGAAGGTAGCTCTGTATCTCACAGATTGTTACACCAGCTACTAGAAGTTAGAGTAGATATTTGCTGGTGTAGGGGTAAAAACTGAAGCCTTGAGTCTCATTATTCTGACCAGTTAAAAAAATAAAGAAACAAAACCAGCGAGTTCCTTACTGTGGCATTTATTTCTATCATTTGAACACAGAGGCAGGTATTCACAAGTACTGTTCATGAATACCCCACATATTAAAAGCCATTACTATGCAGCCTTACATCTAATCTTAAACATAATACTAAGCAGCCACAATAACAAGTCCCTCTAGAACCACAAATAGAGGAACTGTACATTGCAATTGTGCGAACTGTTTGTGGGAATTGTGACATCTAGTTCACATAAGTAGAAGCTCCCACTTTCACACTTAGCCACTTGTGTCCCACGTGGTGTTTGGGGGGAAGGGGAACAATACTTGCTAGAAGAATATTGTTTCAACTACTTCAGAGAAAAGACCATTGGTAAGTGACAACATTCTGCTTGCTCTTAAGAAGTGGTTAGCAAAACCTGTCCCCAGCACAAATATTCTTACATTATGCATGTAACTGCAAGAACTTCCAGTTGTTAAATTAAATTTATACTTTATTAAAAATGAACAGGACTTCAATACAATTCCACATTCATACTTAAAGTATAAAAAGCACAAGACTTTCAAGTGAAGCAAAGACATTAAATATTTAAAGTGAAAGCTACAAAAATAGCAGGCCATATCAGGTCACTTACTTGACAACTTTCCCATACTTTGAAAATATCTGAAATACAAAACAAAATGAAAAGATTTAAGAACTGACAACTGCATTTCATTAGTAATAAATTTATCAAGACATACTTTTCTAAGTAAAAGATACATAGCAGTACTGTATTTACATACAGAACTGTTGTCAACAAGTTTAACCTGAACAACGTAGCTCTTAAAAACTTACCCTGTACAGATCGTTGTTTGTCAAAGCAAAGGGTAAATTGGACACATACACTGTGCTTTTGCTTGGTGCCAACCCACCACTCATTTTTCTGATGAAAGGAGAAAGAGAGAAGAGTTAAACTGTATTCAACAGAGAAATCAATTAAAAAAATGTCGCAAAACTTTCTTTTTTTATGTTCTTTTTCAAGCCTAGCCCAGACAGTCATGATAAAGTTGCAGGAAAGCACAGCTTTCATTTGCCTTTCATCATTTTACATGAAATTAGTGTTTGCCTTCATGTGCTACAGAAGGCATACATTCCTTCTCCCTCCCCTGGATCCAAAGCATATTTTTGCTGTATGTGAGTCACTTTGTAAGTCATGAAAAGCAGACAAGTTAGTGTACTTAAAATAAACCTCTGCTGATTTGTGCAGTAAAGAAAGGTTTATGTCCAGAAAGAAACAAGTAATGTCCATTTATTAAACATTATGGCCAATATGTGAAATTATTGACCTTTGTTCAAGTACCCGCATGATCTCATTCTTTATACAACTTTCAGTTCAGCTGCATTCAACATAGAATAAACCACAATCAATTATGGCAAAAAAAAGCTTCCCTAAAGCAGAGTCTTAATTACTGCAGGGGGGAAAAAGGGATACTACATTGATGTTAAAATCTATCTAAGATGCTAAAGCAGCAAGCATTTCCTCTTGTATCTGTTGGTCAGGCTTCTACACTGCTCTGGAACTGCAAGTGTCCAGAGCCCATCACAGACGGCATCTCCCCTTCCTCCTCCTCCTCCTGCTGATTAAGCAGCTCTGTACTGGCAGGAACCAGAGAAATCTCAAAGCCATTTTCATTTCCCAGTCTCTATTAAGCTCTTGAAACTAAGTATGTCTGGAAACAATGAATAAATTCAAAACCACTGTTATAACTGCATACACATCCTCTAATACCAGGTGAAGAGCAACTGAACTAACTTGAAAAAGTACAGCCTACGGTTTTCCTCAGGTTTGGACATTTCCCAAAATTTTAAGTGGTGCTAAAGTCTGTGCAAAACACTTCTTCCCTTTGATCCATTCTGTAGCCATGGCTCGGTCCAAGAGCTAAGCGAGTAAAATTTAAGATCAGAATAAAGCACAGCCCTTATGAGAGGGCACACCAAACAGTTCAGCAAAACCATTCTCCAAGCACTCCAATTACTACCTCCTTATCCACTTTCCCGCAGCCTTATTCCTGCTTCTTGGCACCCCTAGCCGATTCCTAACTGAGGATCAAGCCATTTCTTCAGCAAGACCAACTCATTTTAAAAACGCAGACAAAAGCTGATGAAGGTATAAAAGACACTAAAGTATAAAAAAAAAAAAAATCAACATCTGTCAGAGTACACAGCTTCTTCGGGGACTTTTCAGGTAGTGAGTCTGAGCAGATTGCTTGGCCAAGTGCCAGCGAAGTAACTAATGTCACACTCTAATCCGGCTGTGGTGATTTTCTGGCATTTCATGATTCAGTCATCTGAAGACCTGATATTCCCAGTAGACACTGATTATCCAAGCGTTTTGCTTCTCTTTCCTGACATGCCTACTGTACCACAATTCATTTGAGCAGCAGTTTCCAAGTGATCAAATTTTGAGTTCTTCCATGTTCAGAGAATGTGTTTTCTGGCATGAACAGAAATGGCAACATAAAGGTTAAGCAAATGAAAACAGAATAAATTTGCAACAAAGGCCACGCATTGCATCTGGTGTTACACAGAGTGGATTCATTATCCCAAATTCCTTGCTGCTTGGCATTAGTATCCTTGACAAGCCTAACCATGCTGACTTGGCAACATGCCACGCAAAGAGATGGCCTGAAGTGCAGTTATCCAGATGTACAGTGGATACAAAGGATTTGGTAAGAGCTACCTCAGTGCAGCACTACAATATGTCGCCAATGCTAATATATTGCAACAGCTGAGGAGAAAACAGCAGAGGTGAACCTCAGGTGGCTGCAGATAGCAATTTAACTCTGCCTAAAAGACAAGAGAAGCTAGAGCACCTTGTAACAGGAGGCGAAGCAGGCCCCCCGTTAATGAACAGACACCAGTGAGAACGGCACGACTGGAGAGCAGGCGGCTTGTGTATTCTGCAACACCGCAGCGCAAGCCTCCAAAGAGAAGGTGATACATCACGTGAAGATTACTACAGGCCTAACAGCTCAGATGACAGGAAATTATTAATGAATGCAAGCTACAGAGCTGCCAGTTTCAGCTGTACGCTACTTTTTCCAGAAGCAAGCTGAAAGAGTTGCACCCTGGAGCACTGGCTGCCAGACAGCTGAGGTTGAGCTTTGTTTCTAGTCCCCTGGACAAATTTCAGTGAAACAATCTTGCTGCTCTGACTGCCCAAATATTCTTAGCAATTTGTTTCATTTAGGACTACTACACCAGGATTTCTTACTTTTAATGTCTAACTTACCGGACAGGCACAATTCTAATAAAAGAAGAAGTAGAGTAACTGTAAGGCTATCACCATGCTCATGTTCAAGATGGCAAAGATTCAAATTTGCCATGCCAGGAAAGAGTGTTTCCCCAGAACTGTAGGAGGACTTCCTCTTCTAAATACTATGGGGTCACTGGGATGGTTTATAAGTACCTTATTTAAGCCAGCAGATACACTGACAGGTTTGCACAATAGATGAATGGCCTAAATGTTGCTATCTACTTAAAAGTCTGGTCATCCTTACTAAGTTTTCTGCAGAACATTCAAAAATAATATTCTACCAAAAGCAGTCTCTCAAAAAAGCCTGAGCATGTTAAAACACAGATTTCTGCTTATCTGTTGTGAATACAGTGGTATAAATGCAATTTTAGATCCAACTACTGGCACAACACCTTCCACCCCGATAAACCTTAACAAAACTTCATGTGTCAACTTTAGCTCTGCTATAACCAATCCATTAGTCTTTTTTTTTTTTTTTTTTAACCCACCATGAAGTCCCCGCGGGGATACCAAGTGCCAACACCATATAAACAATAGCTTCCCCCCCCATTCATTTATGGATGGCAACCTTGCCATACCAGCTTCACATTTATTGGTCTGATGTTTTCTAGCTGGCAGGGGTGGGGTGGTAAAAAAAGCCAATTCCAGCTTTAAACTAACTCTGTAGATGAGACATCTCATCTGGAGGCTCTTCATTACAAGGCTCAGAGTCCTTTTACTTCAGGAACTTTCTAACTTCAAAGAACTGTCCAATACAAGTTTAACATTTTCATCCCATTCTTCCTCCTTGATCACCAGTCTCTCTGCTTTATAGGTTTTCACTTCACAGGCTGACAAAAAAACAAACAAACAAACAACAAACCACCACAAAAAAACCCCAAACAAAAACAACCCCCCCCAAAACATCGGAGCTTTCTACTTGCTGCAGGGGACTCAGCTGAGAGTCATGTAAAACCTGGCTTCTATATCCTGCTAGATCTCCCTAACAAATCAAACCATTTCTGTTTTATACTGAATGCTTCTATGGGACTTCCCTTATCTTCAAGGTATGACCTGGTGACTTACTTTAAAGCACTAGCTGGAAGCCAGCACATTATCTCTGTGGGGTTGAGCACAACTCCCATTAATGTAATAGCCTCTCTGTAATATTAATGCCTTCTTCATTTATCATTTTCACATATTAACTTTCAGGATGGAGTTGTCCCTCATTACTATGACTTCTTTAATTTAATCTTTCTTGTCTTTTCCAACAACTCGAACTAAAAGCAGCCATTCTTTGACAAGAGCCATCTGTCAGTAATGATTAAGTTTCCTGCAAAATATATTGGGTACAGTAGTACGTTTTGCTTGAATCCAATATGCTTAATGCAGCATCTGTCACTCATGATGAGAGCATCATAAGAGAAGACAATGATTAATTTCAGTAACTGGCTTTTCTACTCTGTGCCAGAAGACATAAGGAGACCACCAAAATAGTTCAGATGCCTCCGAAGCATCAAGTGGAGTCTGAATTTACTGATATTTTCACAACTTGGCATCAACATTTCAACTTAAGCACAAACTTTTGTTTAAGTGCACAGCAGCAAGGCCAGATTTGCGATTAAAGTATGCGTGACTGATTTGTGGGTAAGCTACTCAAGACACGCTTACTCAGGCCAACTAATCCGAGTTCTTCTACCTTGATCCTTAAACCACCGTATTTTATTTCCGATTTAACAGTATCAACAGAGTTTAGACCCAAATCAACAAGCCATCAGTTGTGGCAGAAGCTAGCTCGAGCTTATAATCAAAAGTCTGTGGTAAAGGAGGAAGCCGAGCTCACGTTCTCCTTGGTCCCAGACAAGGGCATTAACCACTCGCAGCAGTTCTGTCCTACACAAGAGGCACGTAACGAGCTCCCAGAGCAGAATCTCTTTTATCTCCACCTAGTCGCTTAAATATTACAAGGCAAATAGTAAGTAGGATCACAACTAGGTAAATAAAGTTGACGCCATCGGAAGAAAGAGTGCAACAGCCTCTCAACCAGCCCAAGCCAAAGACCTACTCGGAAACTTCCACCGCTCCGCTCTGCCCCGGCTGCTGCCCTTCCCTACCACCGCGGCAGCCAGCAGCCAGGCGAGCAGCCTCCCCCGGCTCCACACCAGGCGCTCCTGCCGACACCGGACGGCGGCGGGGCCGGGGCTCCGCGTCTAACGTCCCCCTCAGGGGCCTACGCGGCCTCGCAGCGGCCTACCCGTCACGGCGGGGCTCAGCCGGCGCGGCTGCCCATGGTGCGGCGCGGCAGCGGACGGCGCGCAGGGACGGGACCGGACGGGACGGGACGGACCGGAACGAACAGGCCCGGGAAGGCCGGCGCTCTTCCGCTGACGCGCGGACGACCGGCGTGGTTGGTGGCCAATAGGCGGTGGAGGACGGTGGGAGGGAGGCGGGCGTTTTCCGGTGACGTCTAAACGAGCGCCGGAAGCGGCGGGAGGCGGTGAGGCGCCTGCCGCGGGAGCGAGAGGGGGAGGTGGGTGAGCGGCGGCGGCGGCGGCGGCGGGCGGTTCTTTCCTTTTCTCTCCTCTCCTCCCCGCGGGACGGGATCCTTCTGCTTCCCCGGGATCCCTTTGCTTCCCCGGGTTCCTCAGAAGTTAGGGTGACTGGGGGCTGGCGGGAGGGGAGGGGAGGCCCCTCCGGGCGGGCATGCAGGCGGTGAGGGCGGCTGTTGTAAACCGTGCCTTCCAGCTTTTCTTAGAACCCGCGTGTGACAGGAAGTTTTGACTTTTCAGCTTAGTTTGTGCTTTTTGTTCTGAAAGGGGGGACGTTGCTCCTTGTGCGTGCCTCTGAGAGCTATTTTAAACTTCAGCAACTAGCAGTGGGTGGCTGGAGGCTGCGTGAATCCCCGTGTAGGCGCTGTCCGTGAGGCGTCCCGTGGGTATGGTGGTGCAGCATCGGTGTCCTTACCTTTCTGGAGGGATAAATAAGGCTTGGGTGTGTCACTTAGCTGATCTGTTAGAAGTACTAGCGTAAACCTGTATGCTTAGCTGAACAATAGGGTGTCCCGTAGTATATTTAAAGTCTTTATCAGCATCTAAACACTTTAAGTCTGCTCTCCGTCGTTCTTTGTTCTCACTCATGCTCCTTAAGTAGGCTCTTTACCATGCATTAGAGTTTTCGCGGATAGTCTTATTGCAATTCTTTATCTGACACGTCTGGGACTTCAAGGGAGCAAAGTCTTTGTCAGAAGTTCACAAAAAGGTGTGGAAACCGACAGAACCTGTGCAAGCAACAAGCAGGCTTTGATAAAGCGATTTGCCCTGGGTGAAATATTCAGAGTCGGTTGGCGCTTTCAAGTGTAAATGTTGAAAGCACTGCAGTTTTGACCTGTTGCGGCAACCGTATGGTCAGCTGACGTATTTTGTTGTCAGAATGTTTGTGCTGCAAGATGGAAAGTCACGGTGGAGGCGGTGATCCATACAGTTGTTTGCATTGACGTTGCTAGCATAGCAGCCCCATCGCAGCCTGGTAGAATATTCTTTTTGCAGCATTGACACTGATGAAGGATGGGCCATTGGTAACTGCAGGTGTTCAGGCAAAGATAAGTACTAATACATCAGTCATTGTATTAATATAACCCCCAATACATTGCCTCCATTTCTCTTGTGCCCAGTGATGTATTAGAATGGTGTGGTATGAAAACTGAACCATTGGGATCGTAAATCCTCATTAGAATGATGCTGCTATTAATAATTGTATTCAGCTTACACATTTCTGTGGTCAGTGCTTTTTAAATTTTTTTTTTTCTTTTTTCTTTCTCTTATTTTAAGTCAAAATTATTGTGAAAGGTCAGGAAAGATTGAAAGAAAGCATCTTCCTTCAGGTTATTTTGTATCTAGGTTGAATATGCCTAGACTTGTTGCAGTCATGCTTCCAATTGCTTTTGAAAATCTTATAGCCTAATATTTGGTATTAGGAAGAGATGGATTCTCGTTGTATCCCTGTTTTTTTCCTCAATGCCTCCCTCACAGTATTTTATGTACTGTTGTGGTGCTCTTACACTTCTGCTTTTTCATCTTATAAATAGAGGACTATGTCTATTCAGTGTTTTCTACCTGTCCCAAGTATGGGGGGAGGAGGAGAAAGTTATATCCCCCCCCCCCCCAATTTTATCTGTCTTGCCTCCTGTCTAGGTAAGAGATACTGGGATATCTTTGAAGCACTATCAAATACAGATTCTAATTGTTGGAAGAAAAAGCGGTGTTTTCTGTCTGTCTCTATGTCCGTCCTCAAAGCAGCAATTTTTGCAAAATTGGCCACGATATTTCTAATAAGTTACAATTCTCTAAGCATCTCTCCTAGGTCTTACTCATACAAAAGCATCTAAGCTTTTTGTGAGAGCTTTCCACAAAGTGGAGGAGAGACGTAACTGGCCCACATTTGTTAATCTCTGCTGTTTGTCAAAGTAACAGTATAAAACCAGATATATACCAGTAGCATCAGAGATACTGCAGCTGCTTGCCTCTGCATTTACAGCACACCATTGGTTTTATGCTTTGTTCACATATGGCAAGATGTAGCCATCTGGATTAGAAAGCTGTGTGTTTTTGAAATAGAAATGTAGATTCTGCAGAAGGTTGATAGCACACACTGGAAAATTACAAATCCTGGAGAAGTAGGTATTTCTAGTCCTCATGAAAATTGATGTCTCAAGTAAGTGTCTCGAGTAAGACAAGAATTGTGCACAAAATATTGCAGAATACTGGAGTGCTTTTGCAAATATGTCAGAGATTTTTTTTAGGATATGTTATTTAGAAAGAAAAAAATTTAATGATTTATTTATAAAGAAAACCCAGTTGTACAAAAAATCTAAAGTTTAAGCGACCCGTGTAATCTACTTGATGAAGAAACCCATTTTGTATTACATCAGCTACACTAGCATAGAGCAAGACATAGCACCGTGATAATCGGAGCAAAGCTGTTCTTGGCAGCTGGCCGCAGTGAAGCAGCTTGTGCTGCACTAATAGAATGGCTTCTGCCTATGCTGAAGTGTCTTTAGTTGAGAAAATGAAGACCTTGCTTTAGGGGAAAACAGTCACCTCTGATCAAAAATAGGAAGAGGTTGTTTAAATTAATATAGCAAGTGATTATATGCCATGATAATAAAGAAATATCAACTACCTTTGCTGTCTATGCTAATAGAAAATAGTCGATATGAGTGACAATGGCATTAGGTGTGAAACAAAAATAGATTGGTTTTTTTAATCTTTGTTTTAGAGTAGCTTTGTACTGAGAGAACAGGTGAATCTGAATGCAGCATAGTAATCTCTTGAATTCTTTTTAATGGAATCTTCTCATATTGATCCTAAGAGTTTAGTCTCTTCATGATTGTTACTAAAGCTGTGTTAGGTCACATAATCTAAGAAATGCAATTTTTTTTTTCTGTAGAAACAGATGAAATGTGCTCAAGATGCTGGGAAATGCATTTTCCTCTCTTTAAACATTGGGGTTTTTTTGTCTGGTATTTTCAAATGCATCCTTACTTTATCTCATTGGTCCCAGCTAAAATTTGTCTTTTTAGTCTTCTGTTTGAAATCGGTCTCCCCATATTGGTTTTCCTTACCAGGATTTTGAGCAATGTACTCGATGGTTAATTCTGTCTGATTAATTTTCTTCATTTCATTCCACCAAATACAAAATATTCTTCACTTCTGAGATTTTTCTTCCACCTCCGTACTTACTTCTTGTCTGATATAGTTGTGTATTTTTTTTTTCTTCAGTCTGTTGACTTTTGTGATAGTATATCTCTACCTTTTTTCCAGCTTGTGTTTTTGTTTTGTCAAAATACTGGTGATATTCTTGCTAGTGGGAGTGAGGTCCATTGACAATGATAAAAAACACTCCCATTTTTATAAGCCTTTCTGCCTGATAATAGAACAGAGCGTGTACATGAATGTTGGTGCCTGCTGCCAGTGATTTGTGATGGGATGTTGGATGTGGCATGACTGACAGAGAGCAGCGTGGTGTCTAAGCTCGCCCTTAGCTTCAGCCCGCAGTGCGTTGCTTTTTGAACCCTGTGTTCAGTTAACAGTTTCAGTAACTGCTGCAGGCAGCGGGGTGTGGACCCTACTGTAATTGTCAATATGCAAAAAATCCCCACTGGAAAACCTTATCTGAATCCAGCTTCTGGTATTTGCTGTTGGTCTAAAAACCCAGTGAGGCTCGCCATCAGGTACCAAAGTCTGTGCGGGTGTGCGGGGTGGGTGGGCTGTGGATGCACAGGCGCCGTGGGAGGCTCAGGTGCTCTCCGGCCATCAGCGGGTATGGATGGGGGGAATGGTCCACCTTGGGGCAAGGGCTGGGTGTGGGGAACCAGCGGCAAAGTGTTTGGAGAAAGAGCGGGACAGCAGACGCTCTAGCTCTTGCCCTTACCAAAACCAGGACCTACCAAACTCCTGTTGATTTAGTCAGCTTTTGATTTATAATCTGTGGCTACATCAGACTAGTCCTGTGTCTTGGTTATGGAACGTACTTAAGGTCAAGTCTGTCATAAAACGGAACAGAGTTTTAACAAGGTACTCTGGTTTGTTTGTACCAATGGTAGGGTCAAAATCTGAACATAAAGGCTTATTAACAGTTGAGGAAGGAGCTACTTCATCAGGATTTACTATCTATTACCAAAGGAAAAACATTGGTTAAATCAAACTTTTCATTAACCTCTCATCACATGCAACTGAGTCTTATTTTTCTCTACTTAATGATATTGAAAGACACTGAAATAAATGTAAGTTAAGTGAATATATTTAATACTTTTCTGAGTGTTTTTAAGAAAGCGGTTACAGTAGTTTCCAAAAGCTGTTGCTAACAAATGGAAGAAAAGCTGAGATAGTGAGTAAAAAGTGATAAAAGGAAAGAAAACTCTGGAATTTATTAGGAGAGAGTTGTATCTGTAATAATTTGTCGCAGGAAGTTTTTTGATATTGTGAATTCAGCTGAGTAGTTAATATTCTTTCTTAATCCAGTGTAGTGAATTACTCTACTAAGACAAGTCTTTGGGATGGGCAGTCAAAAGACTTAGATTTTAAATGTCTGGTTTACTTAAAAGAAAAAATGTACTTATGAATATATATATATATATGCACTTTTTGCTAACTTCAGTTTCTTTTTTTTTGGTAGGTAATTGAATGGGTCTTCCGAAGCAGAGTTGCTAAAACTGACAGAAAAGTAAGTATGAGAGTGTTTGTTGTTTTTCACAAAAATATGTATCTAACTTAGTGCTACCTCTGTTTACAGTTAGTATACCCTTTAGTCATATTGATTCTTAACATCTGTAATAATTAATATCTTTATATAGCCTTGTAAGTCTATTTCCAGTTAAAAGTTTTTATTTTGTGGAAGTAGATGTTGTGTATTTCTCCTTCTGAATATGTCCTGCTGTTTTTCTTATTGACAATTTTTCATAGCTAGAACTACCATTGTGAAGGGGAACTTTGAAAAATAAAATTCTAGAAATTTCTTACCTATTTTCAATGAAGTATAGTATATAATTTGTCACCTTTATAACCATCAGAAAGGTTTCAGCCCCTCAAGTTTGTGTTGTCTAACATAGCATGACTAGAATCTCTTATGGTGATAGTTTACTTCCACCTGTATTTAGTTAGTAATTTTGACTTTGAAAGTCACCTTTCTTTGGAAGGAGGAATTTTTTGTGTTCTGCTGGCTACCAATTTAAACCGGGAAAAATCTGCACATGAAGAATGCATTTCATTCATGTATTCAAAACATGGAGCTTTGTACTAACGGAATGATGTGTTGCGTTTTAACCTCTTTCCAGGTGGTTGAGATGATGAAATAATTCAAAGTTATTATATATGATATAAAAAAGTAGAAATTCTTCAATCTAATAAATAGGAGTTGAACTCTTTTTAAAAAAAAAAGTCCTCTGTTTTTAGCAGAGCAATATCAAAATTGCTATAAGGTATGTGTGTATGAATTTATATGCACAGCTGGCATTTGCAATGTCATATATATTTCAATAGAGCTGTTTATAGTATCCTTAAGTCCTGTAATTATATTGATAATACTGCACTAATTTCCATTTGTTCAGTTGTTCTTGCACTTACTGTGAGTTATTTTTGCTTTAAGTTCATTAATTACTTTCTATAACTAGATAGACTTACTTTTGAAAGGGCTAATTAAAAAAAGTGTATGTAGAGGGCTTGTGCATAATATATTATAGTGGGAGAAGTCCAGGAACCTTTATTTCTATGCTTGTTATCCTTTCGTCTATTCATAATGAGTCTGGTTTTGGCTAATTGGATTTTCATTGTCTTTAGTGGCATATCGAAGAGATGAAATGTGGTCTGAAGGGCGATATGACTATGAAAGAGTTCCAAGAGAACGTCTTCCTCCAAGGATTCATCCTGATGTAAGTGTATAGTATGTCTCCTTAGCGTTATACTGTTATACCTTTATGCCATGACTTGTTCCATAAGGGCTGGATTTATGCACATATTTATGTTCCTAGTATACCCCAAGTTCCATTCTTTTCTCATTCATTTAAGCCAATAGTCTAGCAAGTGCATCTGCACAGAGATAATAGGATGCCTACAAAATTAAATCTTGTAATTTTTTTTCAAAACTATTGAAAGTGTTTAAGAATATTTGTATTTTGATAAATTGATTTTTTTTGTGTGTGTAATTCAACACAGGATTTTTAATAACGTCTGGAGAACCAAAGGCCATACCATGTTGTATTTTTTCCCAGACTTTTTTTTAATGTTAATACATCTTTGAAGTGATTTGAGGTGGTAAAATGACTATTTTCTTTATTGTTTTTGTCACCGATGCAGTTTTTTACTATGATGCTTAAAGTATAGAAGGAAACGTTTGTAACAAATGTTGAAAATACATCTTTGCTAAATTGTGTTTTGGAGTCTTGTAAGGGAAATGCTTATCAAGAAGAGTTTCAATGGAAATCTACTTTGTAAGCATGGAGACTTCTACTGTATGCTATGCTTGTAAAAGCAAATGCAGAAGCTATGCTTACTCTGCTGTAGAATAACTTTAGAATGCTTTTAGAAAAATCTCTGTGCCAAAGAGTTGGGTAATTTTTTTGTTTTTCCTCCTGGGTCCAATGTCTCTAAAGAAGAAAGAAAACAGGTTGTAGCTTTGTCTTTTTGAGCTGTTATACCTTAAATACAACTTTAAGAATACTTTTTGATATTTCTATTTACATGCTGTGCAAGGTACATTTGGAAAAATAAAATTTCAAGAACCTGTACCTGTTATCTGGCTTTTCTTTTAATTCTTTTAAATGTTGGAATAATAGCATAGCTGATTTAGCATACTTTCTGGGTTCCCTCTATCATATTTTCAGCTTATTGTTTTGGAAGCGTACCAGTGCTGGTAACTTGTTACCAAGTTACGTAGTCTTCTCTATTGTGTAGTGTATTAGTGTTTGGTTGCTCTGTGACGTTTTTAACTCTCTTTACAGGCAACAACAAAATTTCTGCATTTTCAGCAAACTGGAAATCAGATAAGTTTGCACAGGGTATTTAGCTACTTCTGCAAATTATTTATGAGCAATAGGACATGAGGAAAGGCAGAATGTATTTTCAAGATTTTTATTTTTTTTAATCAATGTTTGACTTGACTAACACATTAATTTAATTTAACCATTGCAACAGTGACATTCCTAAATTCTTTTAGTCTTTCAAGCTGGCCAGGGAACATATGCATTATGAAAATTTACTTTACAATTTAAAAGATTTGATGCACTTATTTTGATGCAAGAATTAACTAGATAGATAGACAAACCAAGATCTGATGTCTCTCTGCCTTGCTGAAAGATGGTTATGAAGCTTCTCGTACAGCTCTGGTGATTCAAGATAGTTGGCAGGCAGTTTCTGTCCTTGTGAGCCTGTGCCATTGTATCTGTGTCCACATGTAGAGGTCTGACTTCATTTTGACTAGACAAGTAACATGGAATTAATTTATTCAATCTATGAACACTCTTAGCATTTGCTGATAGGTTAGTATGTTGGAACTGAAACATGGCAATGATACAGAATGAAGTATCTCTTGTTTGAGAGAGCAAAAGGCTTTTCCTAATCTAAACTGGGTGCTAATTATATATCAAGTATAGAGCATAGTGAAAACACATGCTTCCAGATCCTGGTAAACAACATAAAGTTGCAAGCATTTGGCACAGTTAACCCTAAGTGGGGACACCTTGAGCTTTCATGTAACTATCCTTCTGTATGTCAATATAATTATGCGATGGGGACTTCTGGGTGAGGCTGAAGCATGGAGCAGTTTTATTTTAGCTTCAGAGCACATCTTCTTTGTAAGACGCCAGACTAAAAAAAAATAAAAAAATATATACAGGTCAAGGATGTTCAATGAGGTAAGGGTAGATTAAGCATTGTGGCCGTATGGATATGTATGTAGTCTCTACTTTGCATCAGTATGGCTGTAGGCTGGCTTTGGATTGCCCTCTAGTGAATTTGTTGGGTGGTCTCTGAAATCAGAACTAACTTTTTTTGCATGACAATATTTAGCAGTTTGTGAATTTAATGTTGTTTTGTTTGTTTGTTTGTTTTTTACAAAAAATGCATTAAATTCTGACTTCTACTGCTGTTAAAAAAATTAGCTTGAGTATCTTTCCCTGCCTCCAACCTGCACATGCTGACTCAAGTCTCTGCATTTATAGCCTGTGTTTTTAAGGCCCATAGAAAAAATATCTTGCTAAAGGAAGAAGACTTAAAATACAAGGTCTTGCATTCATGTTTTTGTTTGTTTTTTATTTGCAGTTGACTGATATAATACTTAGTTCTAGAAAATTGAATTTGTATCCTTTGCAACTGTGCAATTTGTGCTTAATAAACAAAGGATTTCTGTAATTGGTAAATGGTGCATGACATTTTATTTGAAGGAAATACAATAAATTAATTTTGCATTCTAGCAAAAAGCTATCCAAAACTTGCATTATAAGAAAAACCAAGTGTTAAAACACTGTCACTTGAATACTCAGATCACCTACTGTGTTGTATTGAGGAGGTGCTTATCTGTTCAGATTATGAAGCAAGGACTGTCTTCACTGTAATCTCCATAGTGTGGAGGATGTTATGGACATTAAGAAAATTGACAGTATTTTCAAATGGGCTCTATGTTTTACAGGCATTACAGGAGTAACTTTTTTTATTGCGTTCCTAAGTTAACATAAAAGTCTCTGAGAAACACAGGTAGCTAATGCGTAAAAAAAGAAAGTAGCTGATGCTTAGAAGGTAGCTAATGCTACTGCTTTAAACTTTCAAAAGAAACTTAAACCATGTTGAAAATTTTCCCTCTATTAATCTTGTAATGCCTAAGGATTGCATCTGAATGGTGTCCGTTTAGATTTAGTAAGTTATTCCACCATCAGACTGGCATGATTTTTAACGTTTGTTGCTCCCCTGTGCTATTTCAGCTTTTAAGATTATTATAGTCCCATATTTAGAAATAACTTGTTGTTTTTAGTTTTGTGTATTTACTATGGGTTTCCAGCTGTTAAAAGCAATATGATTTTGTTTGTGTTGTCTTTTAGGATGATTACCATAGAGTAGTAAACATTGTGCCCAAGAAACCACCGCTGCTTGAAAGACCTGGGGATGGGAATTATAGTAGGTATGATGATTACAGTCACACTGAGTACAGAGACTATGAAGAGGGTCGCAGTTTTGCCCATGAACGAAGAAGTGGCCCTCCACACCGAGGTGTACGTAAGGTGATTCTTCTCACATGTTTATGATGTTTACTTGCTCATTAATGCTTGAGTACTGAACAGCTAAAATATTATTTCAGAGAGAGCATTGATGTTACTGCTGTTCTCATAAATTGAAAAAGAATGAGTAGAAAAAACATCCAGGTTTTGATACTTGGTGCTTATTTGCTTATTGTTACTGTGCTTCTAAGAGTCTTGTGATTATATGGTAGTACCTGTTTGCTGCTTCTTACGGTTGCTAACTACTCTATTGACTGAGAAAAGAGCTCTTGTCCAGCACTGTGGAAAGCTCAGAGTCTGAACTGGGAAAACAAAAGTGGCCAGAAGTCCTCTCTGTAATGCAGTGCAAAGCTATCTGGATGAATAGAAGAATGATTGCAAAATCTTTGTATTTAACAAATCCTTGCACATGCAACTTGTTGAATGTTGTCTACCTATCCTTCTAATTCACACAGTTGTTCACTTATTTAAATTCTGTCATGATGTTGAATGCTTCCCCCTCCCTCCCCCCCCAGCAGCTACACTGAAGTACAAAATTTATGGTCCCTTTGGAAAGTCATTGCTGTTGCCTCCTCCAACCCAGCTGTTTGAAATTCTGTAATTTCAAGCTATTGTTGATAATTTACATTTCAATGAGGATTTTTTTTTTTTTGAGCCAGGGCCTATGTATATAGTTCAGAAATTTATTTTAGTTTTTGTGTTTTGTACAGCATTGCAAAGTTGCTTTCTTTAGTATTGATAGAGGAAGAAAATAAGAGGAATGGGGTACAGTGAATAAACTGAGAGAAACCTTGCTGTGAATGATTAATACTTTCTTTTAGCTCTTTAAATGCTTTGGTTTTGCAGTAAATAAGTACTATTTGGCAACTAACTATACCTGACATCTGATGTTGAAATACACGTCACACAATTGTTTTGCGTGTGTGTTTTGCAGGATGAATCAGGATACAGATGGCCAAGGGATGATCATCCTATAAGTCGCCAGCCTGAATACAGGTATTTTATAAGACTTTGCAGTAGTGCCATGCATAGGCTGGGACTACTTAGGGCATTTTTAGTTTGTTATGAAACCAGTTTGTGGAGCAGAGCAGTGAAATGGCAGGGATGTGGGAAAGGACATCTCTTGGAAAAAAAGATGATAGTGGAAAAGTGTTTTCTAGTTGTATTGTTTGAAATGCAAATTAAATAAATGGTATGACGTGAAAGTCTCTATTTTAGTATTTGTTTAGTAAGGATAAGAGGCATAATGATAGCATCTTTAGGTTGTTAGCCTGGGACTGTTAAGTAATTTAGTGCATCTCCCGGATCAGTCCCACTTTTTATAGAACTTCAGAGAATTCTTTGGTCTAATACGTGCTTCTGTGACTGTAGTACCTTGGGGTGACAATACAGTGGAAAGATACCTGTGCCACTTTAAAGGTTGGTGGGGTGAATAAATGGGATTATGAAGTTCACCGTAGCCTTGTTCTGACCTCCCTGTTTTCTCAGCTGGACTAATGAGTAGATATTTCCATCATGCATTATGTTTATTTCTGCGAGCACCTTTTGGTCCATACCTTGGGTTCCCATCTATGAAATGTAAGGAATAGTACTAAACAGTAGGGCTGGAACATATATATGCCTGCAATGATGTTTGATATGGGATTATTTGATATGATAAATAAAGTGCACAGGATAATGTTAGACTCAAAATTAATGGACAAAGATGAAACTCACCTTAACTATTCAGACAAGAATTAATTGTTAGTATAACTGAAATATTAACAGTCTAATCTAAGAATGTAATCTCATGCTGTACTTTTATACACCACATCCTGTGTTTCCACTTCTCAGGGTGTCTGCTATTATACCAGGCCTGTATTTCTAAATACTGCATCTCAGGGTGTTAGTCATAAATACCTCATTCTACCTAGAATAACTCCTTACTGCTATCTATATAAAACTATGGTTGTACTATACAAAAATCAACAACAGTAAACCAATTTAGCTATAGACACCTGGTCAGTTAGAAAAATTGCTGTTAAACCTGCACCAAGTTAAAAAACAAGACTTCAGGCAGGTCGGGAAAAGCTCAGACAGAGCAAGCCTGACAAGCTTTTTCAAAGCCTCAGTCTTGAGGCCTTGCAAACACAATATGAAGCTGCTAGAAGGGATGGCAATACAGTGCTACACAGTTGCAGGGAGATATCTATTCCTTTGAATGTGATGATTTAGACGTAGTGTAAGTAGGTTATTACGTAACTTCACCATAAAAAAAATCCTTCATATACCATAAGTGTTTGTGTGCATTAGACTTCTCTCAAAATTGTGTTCTTGGGGCTAGAAGCAACAGTAAAGGGTTTTGAAAAGTAGTAAAAGAATCAGAGGTGTTCAAAGCTGAAAAAAAAAAAAAAAAAAGACTGAGAAGACTGAGTTAGTGCCAGGCCGTGTATTTTACACAGAACAAGAGTGGCACCCAGTGGTCAGAAAGATTGTCTTAAATGCATCATGATTTCTTCCATTTACAATGTGAGGATAAAATGCCAGCTCATTTTGTTGAAGGCTTTAAAAATGTGTTGTGTGATAGGTGATGGTCCCATCTGAGTCTTTATTATATATTGCAGAATATGTAACTGTTATACAACTGCAGTAACACTATGGAAGAATTTCATGAAGATACTTGGTTCAGATGAGGGTATGAGAATGTATTTGCAATTGAATGAAGCCCTACTGATTTATTATATAAATATGCATTAGCATGTCAGAAGTCTGACTGTACAGAAGAGCACAGGGGTAGTAAATAACCTTGGACATAAAATCCTGTGATCAGACTGCTAAACACTTGTAGCATTACAGGCTTTGTAATAAACTTAATTATTATTTTTTGCACGCTGCTCACTATTGAGCTATGTAGTGGATCTCTGCAGAGGAAATTGAAGTACAGTACTTGGTATCTGTTGTCTCCTGTGGTGAAAACACTAATTACTTTCTATTTCAAAGACACTTGCACTATAAAACATGAGATTAAAAAGTGATTAAATGCGAAAATGCTTTCACTTTAGATATGATGAAAGTTATTTTGGGTAAGTTCTTCTGGAGTACCTATAAATAATTTTTTTTTTCTTTGAGGTAGTAGAAGGAGATTTAAGATTACTTTAACCAGAAGTACTTTTTAAAAAATTGCATGGAATATGGTTAAAACAGTACAAAGCTAGATTTGTGAAGCTAAAAACACTCAGGAGACTTATAAAGTTAATGGGTTTTCATAGTCAGTACAGTGACTATAAATTCTAAAAAGAATAGCTCTTTTATTGACATATTCTTGAGTATTTTAAAAAAATCATTCAGCAGCTACAAATGTGCTGTAAGAAGTTGTCAATATTATGTTTATCATTTCCTCTTAAGCATTAATCATTCACATTTTCCTGCTTTGATTATGGCAACTTAACTGTTAAAAAGTAGTTTCTGATCTCCTACTCTTTCCATTTTTGTTCCCCTGTCTTTCTTTGGAGTGCTGAAAAGCATTACTCAAGATTCTGCCAAAGTAAAAGAAGCTGTTTATCTGGAATATGAAAAATCCTTACATGATGCAGAATTTTGGGAGGCAAAACTTTCCTATGTTGAAGAAATCAGCTGTTAAGTTTTTTGGAGTGTGGGGTTTTTATTTTTTTTCTTTTTGTTTTTGTTGCTACTACTGCAGTTTCTTTTGTGATTTTTTTTTAAATTTTTTTTTTAAGCAGCTTGCCTTTTCCTGAAGAATAGGAAGTGCATGCTTATTTAGCAGTTGCATAGCTGTGGCTTGAGCTGTGATGTGTCCGCTGACCACCAGCAATTCTCCATGAGTGACGAGGGGATTGTTGAGGTTCTACTGCTTGGCTTAGCTGTCTTTTTTTCTTGCCTTCTTTCTTCTTATGGAGTCATGCTCCAGTTTCCAAGCAGCTGTCAGTTGCCAAAGTCTACTATTGAGCAGAGTGTTACTGATCCTTCTGCTCTTTCCTGGACCGCTCAGTTCTTGAGAGTTGTTAGCCCTGTTTTATACTATGCTCAGTGAACAGCTTTCATCCTGACCATGACTCCTTTAGGGTAGCATCATTTTTTATATGTAAAAAATAAGGTAATTCAGAGGATGTGCTGGGCATAGATTTCAAAATGAGTTCCCAGCCCTTTTTCTCCTGTTCTGACCTAAGGGATTCTTACTGGATTTCTGAACTGCAGGAACTGATGTGGATTGTGTAACCTTGCAGTCATAGTTTGGTTTGAAGTGCCTCTTCGTTCAAGCCTAGTCGGCATGTATAAAGAATTGTACATCAAAGCAGAATATGTTAGTTTGGAGAACAGAGAATTCTCTGTGCCCATGATGACGGTCTTAATGTCTTGGTCGCTGATGCTATGAGAATTTTGAAACTTGGAAATTATGAGAGGAATAGAGATCAAATAACATATGACTTCTCTGTACCTTTATCTTTTACTGATGTTGATTGCTTCTGGGGCTGTGTAACTACTTGTCTTTAGTGATATATCAAACTCATTTATTCAAAACACATTATTTTATGCATGTCAGTTTTTGAAAAGTTGCAGGGAACTATGCTGTTATATGTTGAAGAACTCAAATTTTACAGTACTCCTGTATGGGCCCTCATAGCAATGGATTTTGCATACAAGTTCATTTTTATAAAGTCAGATGAACTTTTCAGTGAGAACTACTTTAGAAGATTGTTAGCTGCTGTTCACTTTAGTCATACCAAATTTTAATCCTTTTGAGTGCACAGAGCATTACTTCATTCTTTTTTTTCTAGCCAAACTGAGTTCATAAGATGTGAAATATGCAAAACTTGGCAACTTAAGATGGGTAAGACTCATCTTCAAAGAGAAATTACAAAATGACGCACTTGTAAATCCCAGCTATACATGCATTAAATTTGATCCTTAAAATTATCTGAGGTCCAGATTTCTGTAAAATAAGGATTGCCATATTTGTAGACAAAGTACACTGCATTAGTAGTAATGTTGGTTCATATAATATAGACTCCTGGGAAGTGGCTCACGTAGGACATTTTGAATATCTCCTCTAAAGTTGTTGATATGAGTAAGTTTTCCTTTGTTAATGAAGGAAACTTGCTGGTACTACGTGTGTTCTTTTGTTTATTGGTGGTTGTTGGTCTTTTTTTTTTTTCATGTCCTGTGTGAAATTAGGAAGTCTTAGTCCAGTCTTAATACTAATGCATTTGTGTATATAAAACACATCTGCTTATCTGTGGCGGGCACAGGAAATATTTTGTAATAAATAGAATAATAAAAAAGTAATTTTGATGCTAGCTAGAAATGAAAGAAAACTGTCTGGCAAAATGTTGAAACTTAATTTTAAAGTAGTGATCTGTGAACAACTAAGATTAATTAGTCAGTTCTTTTGTTTTGGAAATCCTTTAATCAATGGCACGTTACCTTTCCTCTGAAAATTTTACGTGGCTTTCTGAACATTAAACTTAAAGTTACCTCTTTAGGGTAACTATTTTTGTAGATGCATAAACCTTCACAGTGAGATTGTGTTTACTGAAGGCCATGGAGACAATTGGTAGCCAAGTGGGGGATAGAAGCCCAGCAATTGTGGCTTTGTGATCTCTGCTTGAACTACTCTTCTATTTGGTGATTCACCCCTTGCAGGTGCAGTATATGATGACAGAATGTTCTAGAGGAGTGGTCTGAAGATTGTACATTAAGAAGAAAATTGTTCTTTGGCAAGAATGGTTATTTTAAACAAAACCATTGATGAGAGAGTCTCCAGGTAGAAGTTAAGGGTCACTGACTCTTCTCTCAATAAAGCAGGACTTAATATTGAGGGTTCAGATGTGTCACAGGCCAAGGCAGTTATCTTTACATTATCACTGTGCAATCACCTTGGAATTACAGGGGGTAGCTTGTTTCTTCTTCCATCCCCGCCACCCTGCCCCGTGTGTATTTTCTAATGAATGAAACAGTGAACCTGTTTAAATATTTTATACTCATTTAAAACAGCGTATTATATTGTGGGAGGTCTTTAGGCTTTCGATTTAAACTTTCTTGTAATGTAAGCTGATCTTTGTCTTGCTTATAGAAGAGAAACTTAGCCAAAGGGATTTATGAGATGGTGTTAAAAATGTACGTAAGTCTGCTGTTCTGTTGCAATATTTGACAGGTCTTAAGGGACACCATACAAGAACCTCATTCTTCATTAAAAAACATGTGTGGAGGGAAATAAATATGGCAATCACCCAAAGAAAATGGTCTTGTTTTTCAGAGAGATTGATAAGCAGAGTTCTAATCATATTCATTAGCACATGTTTTTTTCTTTTAATTAATAAATAAATAAATAAAATCTCTGCCAGAACATTGAACCTCTCAGGTATTCACACGAACTACTAGAGCAACTTGTTTATTCATATATGAAATTACAGTTTCCTTATAATAGGTCATTGTGGTAGATTCGTTATACCTGTCTACAACTCCAGGCAAGGACTTGTCTGTGAAATCTTTAGTTCAGAAGACCCATTGTATTAGGCTGCTAGCTAAATTAGTTTACCTTGGCTTATGGTATTTGGGGGGGGGGTGGAAGGGGGAGTTAGAACTTTTTGGAACAAGATAATAGGTAATAGATAACTTGACTTAAAAGTAGATTCTGGTTTACACTAAACATTTAATGACTTCATATTACACTTCATGTCTTATGCAGCAGTCTTACTGATTCAGTAGTTGCAACATTTTCTTTGAGGACTGTCTTCTGCTCCAGTGCTTCTTTAGCTCTTCTGTGCTTGGGACAACCAATTGGTTTGCAAACTGAGATTTATGTTTTATAATTTGATTTTCATTACTTGGCCAAAATTATATATGTCTAATTGTATTACTAATGCTTTGGGTCCCTTTGGACCACAGGTTTTTATTTTGAATGGATATTAAGAACTTGAATCTTTTCATGCAGATATCACTTAGCGTTTTAAAACTGCCTCTGCTGAAGGCTCTATATAACTAAGAACAGTTTGGGACTGACCACTATTGCAGGTCAACGCAATCAGAAGTAAAAAAGTTTAAATTCAGAGAAGTCTAGTTTTGTTGCTGTGATGAATCTCTTTCCTCCATTTAACTTAGAACCCAGAGACTTAAAACTATGTATGGGAACACTGGCTGTTTTCTTACTAAGAATATTATGTCAAACTGAGTTTCTGCTGCTACTTATGTTGGTCAGAACAGCTTTATTTATATCTAGATTATACTAGAAATGTCATTCAAAGCAAGACTGCTGTCACTCTGCTTCTGAAATGTTTGTCACTTGAGAGAATGGGGAGAAAAGGAGAGACTGGTGGACAGGGTTTCAATTGTAGAATTTTTTTTTGCCCCCACCCTACAATGTAAAAATATGGGGATGATGTAAAAATTCCTCTTGTTTTCAACTGGATTTTTTTTGCACGTTTCAGCTAATTGTGGGGTTATTCTGTAAGGTGAATGTTGCTTTCACTGGCAGCTAGTTGTAGCTGTTGAATGATTGCTTTTAATTTTAAAATATTTTTATTTGCGTAACTATTGACCGTGATCATTATGGAAGGCCCATTTTCTTTTATTTCTTTGCAGAATTTCTCATTCCCATTCTAAAAACCATGTTTGTTTTCAAAAATTGCTTTCTGATAATTTTATTCCTTATAGCGGATCTTGTGGCACTCTGATTTAATTGCTTATGCAATTTCCATCTCTGGTTGAGGAGAAGGAGTTTAAACTTTAAAGTTATAATATATGCTGTATTGATAATTTAACATTTTCTCTTAACCATTTTTCCTGATGACCTTCTGAGGTCGGTGCCAGTATTCCTGCTATTCAGCCGGGACCCTGGAACCTCCCACAGGAGTCTGAGCTATGATTTTTTAATTATTTTTTTTTTTCTTCCTACCTGGTGGGAGACTCCTTTGTTGTTGGTAACAGATGGGTCTGGCTGTTCTATTTCATTTTGGAATGATGTCATGGAAGCTTTGTTTTTCTAATCAAAACATTTCATAGTTTCTCATATATGGGAGTTGTCAAATTAGCAGAACTTCCTACTACCTGTTTTTTTTTTCCTGCTGAGCTTGTAAATATACAGCGTCATGCAGTAAAGCTTACCCTTCGTATGAAATGTAGAACGGTTCTAAATCTTGTTTTTAACTCTGAGAGCTGTAAGAGAGTACTCGGTAAGCTTGTTTCTGAAAAGCATAATTACAAATAGGTAATTTCAGATTCTGTGTGTATGATATTTCTTATACTTTGATCCTTTGAAATGTTTCAGTTACATTTGAATATGGTCTCTATGTTGTGACTCTAAAGGACTGACAAAGTATTCTTTGGGCTAAAGACAGGTTGTTATATTCTTCTCAAAGAACATTTTGGTATTTTTAAAAACCCAGCCTGAATTATTGTTGAATAAAGAACAGCTAGGTAGTAAATTGGCTTTCATTTATTTGACAACAATTACAGTAAATACACCAAATTTGGTAACAAAAAACCTAGAAGTTTTCATCACAGCAGTTCTCAACTGCTGTCATGTGTTTATTTAATTTGCTTTTGATCCAAAGCTATATTATGTTTTAAGGATCTATGGCTTTTTGTGTGTATAACTGTTTCCCGCTATAGTTTTTGTAAGGTTGTAAATTGTCATATGAAATTAGTGTCATCAGTATATTTTTTTTTTTTTACAGTGGTTATTGCCTGAGAACTGTTTACTACAGCTATTAGTATGTTATGATATAGATGTGTCGTGGTTTAACCCCAGCTGGTAACTAAGCACCACACAGCTCTTGCTCACTCCCCCCACCCAGTGGGATGAGGGAGAGAATCAGGGATAAAAAGTAAAACTTGTGGGCTGAGATAAGAACAGTTTAATAGAACAGAAAGGAAGAAACTAATAATGATAATAACAACAATAATAAAAATGACAATAATAATAGAAGGATTGGAATATATGACTCAAGTGATGGACAATGCAATTGCTCACCACTCACCGACCGATGCAGCGATCCCCCCAGGCCAACTCCCCCCAGTTTCTATACTGGGCATGACATCACATGGTCTGGAATACCCCTTTGGCCAGTTTGGGTCAGCTGTCCTGGCTGTGTCCCCTCCCAACTTCTTGTGCCCCTCCAGCCTTCTCGCTGGCTGGGCATCAGAAGCTGAAAAATCCTTGACTTGGTAAAAACACTACTTAGCAACAAGTGAAAACATCAGTGTGTTATCAACGTTCTTCTCATACTGAATCCAAAACCTAATGCTGTACCAGCTACTAGAAAGAAAATTAATTCTATCCCAGCTGAAACCAGGACAAGATGTAAGGAAAAATTCAGTAGTGTGTGCAAACTCAGTTAAATTTTGTAATAACATGGATTTGTTGCTTAGAACTAAGTCACGTTTTGGGAAAAGGATTGTTTTCTTCTTATCAATGATGTTTACATAATGCTAATAAACTGTAAGGAGTTCCTCTGTTTACAACATATGATAGGGCAACATACCTAAAGATAAGATTATGTACCTCTACACTGTGAGATCTTGGCTAACACCTCACTTTAAAGAAGACTTTAAAAAGCAAGCTCATCTGGTCCAGTTTTATAGCTAGCATTATAATCGGGTGGTAGATGGTATCAAACTAGCAAGTTAATGCTGTATTGGAAAATAATGAAGCAGACTCCTGTGGGTAGTACTTGATTATTCTGGAAGGGTTTCCTAACAAACATGTTGAAAAACAGCTAGGTACTGAGAGACAGTAGGGAGGGAAAGAGAAGGGAGTCTAGTCTCCCTTCGAGTCCAGACAACTACTGTTAAGATGGGCATCTAACTAAATTGTCTCAACGACTAGCCAGTGAATTGGTTTAATTAATGCAGTCATGGCTTTCTCAGGATGGGGAGTATTGTCACAAAGGACTTGTACATGATTTCCCTTAGGAAGATAAATTCTTGATCTGTTAGGCTCCAGGGACTTCTTTGTTGTATTTTGTACATACTAAATATTTCAGGGATTTTAATTCCCATTGAGAGAGGGTGGGAATACTAGGATGAGCTTTGCTTAAATGTTGTTTCTTCACATGAATGAGAGTTGCTCCCCCGCCTTAATTGATGAAATGAGATGCACTGTAAATTTCAGGAGAGGAGAGAAAAAAATTTGGTGTTACTGACAGTATAGGCATCCTTTCGTTGAGCATTTTGCTGCAAAGAGAAGATTTTTTGATACGCCATTTCCACCTACTGCTGTGTTTGAGTGTGTTATCATCTACATTTGAGGAAAAGTTCATCAGTAAAGCAATTCCATGATCTCAAGCCATTTGTATTATTTTTAAAAGGTGATGCTATTTTTGCATGCTAACAAATTATTCTTAATGTTAGTCTTGACATTTATTCATGATATACATTTGCATAACCATACAAGGTTCTTTTCCTAGTATATGAAGCTTCGTAGTATTAGTTTGTGAGTTGATAACAAATGCTTTTGTAAGTGGAACTGAATATTGATGCCATGAGACACAACAGTGTTGTGTCAGCCAGCTGTGGGAATGTCTTTCTCTTCTGAAATCTGACTTCTAACAGTTGCATCGTGTTATATGAAGTCCTACCTTACCTAGTCTAGTATGCCTAATTATTTTTGGAAATTATGTTTGAGAGCATGTTTATGCAATTTGGAAGTAGAATGGAAAAGCTATTTTAATGTGTTGACTTAAAGAATCATAGAATGGTTTGGGTTGGAAGGGACCTTTAAAGGTCCCCTAGTCCAACCCCCCGGCAGTGAGCAGGGACATCTTCAACTCAATCAGGTTGCTCAGAGCCCCCTCCACCCTGACCTTGGATGTTTCCAGGGATGGGGCATCTACAGCCTCTCTGGGCAACCTGTTCCCATGTTTCACCACCCTCATCGTAAAAAATTTCTTCCTTCTATCTAGTCTAAATCTACCCTCTTTTAGTTTAAAACCATTACCCCTCGTCCTATTGGAAGAGGCCCTACTGAAAAGTCTGTCCCCATCTTTCTTTTAAGTTGCCTTTAAGTACTGAAAGGCCACAATAAGGTCTCCCATGAGCCTTCTCTCCTCCAGGCTGAACAACCCCAACTCTCCCAGCCTGTCCTCACAGGAGAGGTGCTCCAGCCCTCTGACCATTTTTGTGGCCCTCCTCTAGACCCGCTCCAACAGGTCCACATCTTCCCTGTGCTGAGGACCCCAGAGCTGAACGCAGTACTGCAGGGGGGGTCTCACCAGAGCAGAGCAGAGGGGCAAACCAATTCAGGTTTGATGAGGTACTAAACTTAGTGTGTGTTCTGCAATTTTTATCTTACTAGATGCATTTTTTTGGAAGAATTTTGTACAAGGATTATTTAAGTAAGGCAAAGGATTATGTGAACAGAGGAGGTTGAAGTGACAAGCAATGAATTATCTTCTTCAAAAACTCTCTTCAGCTACTGTTAATTTTATACCTTACTAAAACTTGTCTCTGTTAAACAGTATTCTGTTTAAAAATTTATCTTTGCATCTACATTTATTACAGCCAGAATATTGTGTTTTCACAAGATATGTACTTAGACATGCTTAGATATGTACTTCTATTATTTTTAGAAAAAAAAATGTATTACTTCTTTGAGTCTTACTGATGCTTAGTTTGACTACTCTAAAATTCTGCCAAGGGACCTATTTTATTTATCATAGATAAATAAAAGTCATGAATGCAGTAAGGAGACTGATCTTTCTAAACTAAAAATCTGTTTCCACAGTAGTTTAAACCTATTTAAGCTGGTACCATTTCAGTCCTTCCCTCTCCCTGGTATTGCTGCAGGTGTTAGTATTCTTCAATGAGCTGGTCCTGCATGCTAACCCACTGCAATCAATTAAATAATTATCTACCAATTTGGTTGCCAGAGAGAAAATATCAATGCCAGGTTAGACATGGAGTGGGAATATGGTTTCAAGGAAGGTTGAAAAGATTAGGATTGTAGCAGCACCACTTTGAATCAGTATGACTTGTCATCGAGGTGCGTTCTAAAGTTAACTGATATTAAATCACTGAAATAACTGAAGGCATACAGTAGTTGCAAAAGGATTTTTAATAAGGAGCTTACCCAAGGAGCATGGCTTGTTAAGTATGTTCAAGTAAGTGCTATTTGTAATATATAGGAAATGGCCTAAAAAATAAAGGGCAGATGGGGGGGAGGAGACATTAATGTGTATTATAGTGATTGTAAACTGTAAGCAAAGTGAAAGGAAGAAGCAAACTGGAAAAAAAAAGATAAAGCTACATGGCTGAATAATTTATAAGAGGAAACGTCTGTCTTAACTCGTGGCTTTCTGACTTTGAACAAACTACATACTTGACAGGGAGGAATGAGATCAAATAAGGAAAAAACCCATTATGTACAATAAAATTTTTCTTCATATACATATGATATCTTTTATCTTCAGAAATCCAAAAGCAGAGGTAGTTTGCTAACTTTTATTTAAAATTGCTATGCAGAAGTCTGTACCAATATTACTAAACTTTTGGGGCAAAAGCAAATGAAACCTATTTGACCCAGTTGCTTCAAAATTCACTTTAATTTAAGAATAAAACCAGCAATTTGTGGAGCATTTTTCTGATATAGAGAAAAATAGAGTGTTTTTCTGATTTATAGATCTCATTAAGGGATTTGGAAAGAGAAGAAAACTAAGTATAATAAAGGTATTGTGTGTCCGTATAACTGACATAAGATATTACTGCTTACAGACCTGTTCCACAACTTGCTCTTTCCTTTTGCAGCTTTTTATTGATAGTGTTAGAAAGTCAACCACAAGGGTTGATCAACTCAGTATATACTAGTACAGTATGCTACTTGTTGCTTTCTCTTAAGTATCAATGAACTAATGGCATTCTGTGGCATACCGATGATAAGCCTTAAGAGCTCCTTTAGCAGATATTTCATGGTTTCTGGGTTCTTCTATTTAAGAATTTTAAAGATAGCCTTTGGGAAAAAGATTAATAGCTTGCTGAACATAAAATTCACTTATGCCCTTAAAATATCGTGCAAAAGTATTTCCTTCTTTTTTCAGGTGCTTAGTGTGTATATTGTTAGACAAATCTTTGCCTACATTGAATTTCTTGGCAAGCACTGACCTGAAGTAAAAAACAAAACAAAAAAAACCAAAGAAAACCTCAAAACAAAACCCCCACAAAATACCAAAACTACCCCCTCCAAACAACAAAACAAACAAAAACCCTCACCACCACCCCTCCTCCCAACTTGTTTTGTTTAGAAATTTGGCAATATACAGTTGCATGTCTCTAAACAGCATATATTTTTTCTCTGCAGTCTCATGTAATTTCCCACACTGATTTAGAAGATCTTTAAACAATAAAATTCTTTTTAAATTTCCATAGGCTATTTACTTGTGTTTCATAGTCCATTACTCTCCACAAATGCTTGTTCTCAATACCTTTATGCTTGCTTTGGGTAGTACTTGGGAATTTTTTCTGTCTCCCACCCCATCAACCCCATGCTCTTTGGTACCACAGGGAAGCTTTTTAAAGTTCTTTCCCACGTGCTGGTCTTGGTGCCTGAGGCAGGATGACAGTAAATGTGCGAGCACCTGCTTAGGAAGGTCTGTCCCATTAGAACTTTCTCTAGAAGCAATAATGATGACCAGTTTCTGTGGTCTGTTATGGTATCAGGAAAAAGAGTAAGAGTTTGTGAAGATACCTATCTTGCTTCCCGTCTTCCTTCCAATTTTAAACTTGTATATTGAGATACCAGATTTGTATGGTTTTCATTTTGAATTAAGGCTGTTTAGGAATTGATTCAGTTGCTACTATATTGAGTTTATTCCTTGACATAGTTATCTGAACTGCTTGACTGTTCTGGGATGATCTGCTGCTCAGAAAGTCGAGAATGTGAAATCTGGTCCAACAGCAGTGTCTGTCAGTAAATATTTTATTAGTGAAATTCTGTGCTGTTTTAACTCTTAATAGAAACTGTAACTTTGTTCCATCACTTTAAGCAAATATAGCACTCTGGAACTTCAGACCTATGATTTATGTTCTATTGTAGAGAAATTGCATGGACTTACTAAGCCCTCATTTTCAAAAAGAAGAGAAGCCAAGATCACATATATTTGAATGCAATTATTTTGTCTAATTTGCTCTTGATTTGTCTAATTAATATTTTGTCTTTATTCTGCATACAGTTGTATAAAGCTGTTTGCTTTTAATTCTTGGAACTTAAATCTGTGTTTTTCTGGACTCCTAAGTCTTTATTTCGTTCTTGGTCCTCTGTCCTAATCTCTATGCTTGACCATAGTTTCTCTCTGTCAAATAAGAGAGAGAGAGAGAGTTTAAGTTTAAATGTACTTTTATTGTGTGGCTTTATCTTCTGGCAAGTTTAATAAAGTATGTTATTGATGACAGTAGAAAAGAGGGTACTCTCTACTAAGGATAAAGAAGTGTGTAATCTGATTTCCAGTTTCAGGTGAAGTGCAGAGCTTTGCTATTCAATTAAAGAACAGAGCAGGCATTTCTCGCTAATGTTTCTGTAATATTCAAGTTTTCTTAATTTTTATTGCCCAATCTGTCTTGACATCCCAAGGTGCCGGCGGGGGGAGATGAGGTTAGTAGCTTTCATACTGAGTGAGGTAGACAAGTAGCATCAGTGTCAAGTTGGAGTGTTTGCATATGATGACTTCTATAGTACCACATGCAGCATAAAAATCATGAAGCATTTATATATTTTATATATTTTGTTGTACATTTGGTATGTCTAGTTATCCTCTTCATGACAGTTACTACTGTTCTGCAATGTCTGTTTCCTTTTGCCTTCATGTGAAAAGCTGTTAATAAGATTACATTGACTAGACCTAATTACATTAATTTCATTTAAAGCAGACGCAAATATCACTTACAAGTACTGCAGTTACTTGCTTAGTCATCAAATGTTGAAAACCAGTTGTCATAAGAAATCAGTCATCATTTCAAATGTTCACATGAAAGCTGATGGAACCAGATTCAATTACTTGTATCTACAATGGTGTAATTCACTGTATTGTTTTAGCTTATGATAAATCAGCATAAAGATCTTTGGACTAGTTGCACAAACACATACTGTATACTTCGAAAGAAAGGGCATGAGTTCTGGGAGAGAAGATGGTGGCTGGAATCTTCTACCACCCACATTTACTTTGGAGATGTAAAAAGTAGAGGTGTTCTTGACATTTTGTGTTTGCTTTTTGGATGTTTAACACAGCAAATCTTTGGAGAAACTTGGAGGTCAGGAGTGTGGTATATTTTATTAAATGTTTTCCACGTCATCTGAATCACGTTGGTAGCTCTGTTAGCCCCTGCATTGTCCTGACAAGGAAGGCAAGAGGACTTTTTTTTGTTTCACTCTTCCTCCCCCTTCCTCTTGCCAGTTTATTATGAGATAGGGAAAGTGCATTGCATTAAAAAGCATGGTTCAAATCTTGTCTGTTTTATCTAGTTGCACTGAAATCTCGTGTCTTAGGAGATATGTATAATTTCCTCAGTTTATTTATAAAATTGTGTGAATTACTTTTAGGCAAGGTTAGTAATCAATCCCAAACCTATAAATGGAATGTCTAACCCTTTTGACAGTAACAATAATCTTTCTCAGATGGAAGGGGTCACATAAACTTCTCTGTTGACATTTTATCTAGGTGATAGACTGCACTCACCTTTGAGTCACTGAAAGAACCTACAGTTTCTGCTCCACAGTGATGTGCCATTGAGTTGCCGGTCTCCAGTGCAGTGTCAAAAGTTTGAGATACATCCTCTGTGGCTGGACCGTATCGTAGATTAATGTTTTAGTTGAAAAGATGGATGTCTGTATTGGGATGTAGAAGTCCAGGAGAATAGTAAGCACAAAGTATTGTACACAGTTGTCCAGTAGCATGAATTCAATGAGGGTGAACTAAGATTCCTTTTACAAAGAAAACTTTTTCCCGTGTTCCAAGTGGTGTGCTTCATGTACCCAAGTACACTTCCATTCCAGGCATTTCAAATCTGGCAAGTGATTGAATTTTGCCTTTATGTACTCTTAAATTATAAAGCGGACACACTAGTTTGTGTTAGTCTTCGTTTCACATAGTTTAATCTGTAGCACTCCCTTTTGTAAACTGGAGGGCTTTCTGTAGCCCTCAGTTTCCCACAGCTTTGCTGCTGAATGGTTTGCAGGGCTAAAAATGGCAGGGAGGCATGAGACCAGAAGTGCTCAGTGTAGCAGGGGTAGCTTAGGAAAGGTGGTGTCTCTGATTCTTTGGTGACTGAAAAGCTCCCTTGTGTTGTATTCTCTTGGTCTCCTGCTATGCAGAAAGCCGTACCTTTGCCTATTCTGTATTTGTGTTTTTTCCTCCAGAAAACTGGAACTGATGGTTAACTGAAATAACTCTCAGGCTTGTGCTCTTCCCTCATCTGCCCTTGGTGGATGGTATATCAGGGTATGGCTGTTTACTTAAAAAATTTCAGGAGCTCATCCAAGATTATCAGCTTTAGTGAGAATTTAATGGTCAAGTTTCATGGGGGTTAAAAATGCTAATACTTCCTGTTGCGATCCTGCTGAGAGAACTAACTTGTGCTTTTGGGACTAAGTGTGAGATGTGATTACAAAGAGTAAAGATAAGAGGGATCCTATATAAAAGGGATTAATCCTGTATTTGTTATTAAGGGCAGTAGTTCTATTTTAAAGTTACAGCTGAGCACAAAATTTTGCATCTCTCTTAAATACTGTCCCTGCTCAATAAACCTTTTGAGTATGTGTTGGAATCTGAAGCATGTGCTTAACTGCTTTGCTGAATTGGGGCCTTCATTACCAAATTGCAGGTGTATGTTAGCTTAAGTATTTAAGGAAAAAAAAAAAAGTAAAACAATGCTTATTTTGTTCTGTTCAGTGTAGTTTGTTACATTAATGGAAAACATCAGAAATGCTATGCTGTCCGAAACTGTTTTAATATAGTTAGTAGCTTGAGTGTTCAGTATGAGATAGGGTCTGGTTAAGAATTAACATGAAGTGATGAAATGAAAATTTAAAAAATGAAAGTGGGATTCTACTTTTTTGTGCATAATGTTATTGTAGAGCAAGGCTTTTGAATGTTTTCCTTTTTAAAAGTGTGTTTCAATGATATTTTGTAAATTCTTGTGTGGGTATTAGAGCATTTATTATCCGTCTGCAATAGCTGGAGCTCTGTAAACATTTCCATAATAAACTTCTCTGTATACTAGGGCTTAATAACTTGCTCATAAAAATGTGCTTTGGGCTTAAAAGTGGTGTACTGGTCTGCCAGAAAGTTTGTGCTTTAAAAATAGGTAAGATTATTTAAAGAGAGAGATTTACAAGGAAACTGAAGAAAAAGCGTGCTGTACCTAACTCATTCCTGATAAATATTTGATCAACATGTACTTTAATAAATAACCGCCCCCCCACTTAACTAGACAAACTAGTTCAGTGTTGAGCTAATCTTTCTAGTATACTTGAAGTCTGAACTTTCAGTTTAAGTCTATAGCTACATGAAACATTCATGCATGTAATGTAGATAAAGCGTTAGTTCCCTATTTTCAGCTACATCTCATAGGTTTGAGAACTTGCCTGGCTTCTTTAGATTTCTTTTTGCTAAATTCAAATGGACAAAGGGATTTGAGTGTTTCTTTGTTACACGTTTTCTCAGTCTCTGATAATTTCAGTTATTTCCTTCTGGAAAGTCTCCCGTTAATCTACACATTTTCTAAGGAGTAGTGTCCAAAGGTGGGGACATTGCTTTCAGGCCTTTGAAGAAGGCAGGAGGATTATCCTTCTGTGTATTCTGGGGTGATTCATTCTTTGATGTAAGTATCTATACAATTGCTACTGTATAGCAGCTATTAACTAGAGTACTATTTAACAATTCTGTAATTGTGTATTTTGCTGGCTGGCTTGGGGAGAAGGAAGTGTTGCAAGAAACAGAAGAAGAAAAGATGTTTAGTAAGGAAATTAATATTGATTTTTAACACACCTGTTAGGTATAAATCTGTGTAACATTGTCTTGTATCAGTTTTGGTATGCAGACCTGTAAAATATGTTTTTCTGTAAGATAAGATACCTATAAAAAGCCTGTAGTCTGTTAACAGTGAAGTAATTATTTAACTGTAAAACCTGGCTTTGCTTCACTGGTGTTTTACTGAAAACCAGGGTGGCTGAGAGCTATTGAGTCATATTTCTGTTTCGTATGAAAATTTTCAAAATAAAGATTTGTTTTATTTTCCTGATACTTTTATTCCATCTGGAATTGGAGAAATAAGCTGATGGATCGTCTGTATTTTTACTGGCTATATCCCTACCCCAACGATTTTTCTGTTGCAGAATAACCTCAGTGTTGTTGTGGGATATTTGTGCTCTGAAGCAGAACCACTCATGCAGATGTGCTTTCCACGCAAAAATTAAATCAGCACTATATAAAACACACCAGTGTAATAGGGTTTGTATTACTGTGGTGCTACCTGTGTAGTTTCAGTAGTCCAAAACACCTTTGGCACACTGAAGTCCTTTGTTACCTGTCACAAATGTGGGTCTGTAACATGCTATAGGAATTGTACACTAGAGGGCTTTTTTCCTTTATCCACCAACATAAAATTAGCTATAGCTACATTGTGCGAAATGAGACCACCAGAACTTTGCTTGCCTTTGTGAGACATTCCCTTACTTAAAATATTGGACTATGATGAGAAATAGGAGAGAAAAGCAGTGCAATAAGGTACATTCTGGCTTACTAGAAATGCTATGAAGTCTTTATTTTTACTTAGTAATGCTGTGGACGAGCTGAGAGGTACTTGCTTCTCTTAGCAATGTGTCTTCTGACCAAGGCAAATGTCTCAAGTCTAGATTCAGTAGGTGTTTGCGTTCATGTTTGTTAGTTTTGAGATTCTTTAGGAAAAGTTCAGTTTGATACTGGTTTTTTGACCTTTACATATATATATGTATTTAATATAATTTGCAGGTAACCAGGACATTTGGGGCATGGTCTGGAGTAACAATATATAAATTTAGTAGAAAGTTTCGGTGTTTACTAGATTATGGTTTCAAATCAGTTGGGTTTCATGTAATGCTGAGTGTGTCTGTGGCATTTTGCAGTAAAGTTCAGATTGAATATTGTGTATTGTGAAAGACAGACTTTTTAGTTGGTATAAATCTTTGTATTTTCATTCAGGGTTTGACCTTGGGTGGATACATAGGCATGAGGATAGATATTCTGCAGTTTTGTTTTTGTCCTTGCTGGATATAAACTGAAATCCCTCAATGATATTTCCCATAGCAAGGTGTTTGAAATCAAACAAGGGACGTAGTCCCTTGAAAATAAGGGTAGGAGAAAAACAGAGTTGAAAAACAGTCAAATAGTGTGAGCAGTATTTGCATATGCATATGCATTTTTAGCTACTGTAAATTAAGGCTTAATTTCCAGGTGAAGTGGAGCGTGGAGTGAATCTGAAGAAATGAAATGTGAGAGTCCCAATTGCTTGAATGTCTCTTTCTCTTATATTTTAGCTGTATTATCGAGAAATTGAAAGGAATTAGCTTCTAGTGATGAAGTGGTTGAATGAAATCTGAAAAAAATTACATACACATACATATTTTTTCTACTTTCCTACTTGTTTTTCATTTGTTGCCTAGTACTTTAACAATGCTGAAGATTTCAGGTGTGTTCTGCAGATGGCAGCTGACCTATTTGTATTTACCAGATGTAAAACGTTGCCATTGTATTATCTCGTGCTGTTCCAGAAACATAGGAAGGATAACCACATAGCTTTTATTTTTCTGTTGTCTTCAAAGGGATGTCAGAGATGGCTTCAGAAGAAGAAGCTTCTATCCTTCTCATTATATGAGAGAGCGATCCCCTCATAAGAGGGACTCTCCTTTCTTCAGGGAATCGCCAGGGAGCCGAAGGGATTCTCCGCACAGCAGATCTGGCTCTAGCGTCAGCAGCAGGAGCTACTCCCCTGAAAGAAGCAAAGCCTATCCGTTCCACCAGTCCCAGCATAGCAGAAGTATGTCATCTTTACATAAAAGAAATATTTCTTCTCAGCAAGGTAATGCTGGATTAATGATAACTGGTTAGTGAGGTGAAACTGCAACTAGCTATATAAGCCCTTTTTCTTTACGTGCTGTCTTTTACAATGAGAAAACTAGACATTTTGTACCAATTATGTGTTGTCTGCTCTTTGGTTGTTTCATTGTACTCTCTGTTCCCTTATGTATTTCATGTGGGAGATCGTAGGTGTTATTTCGGTAGCATCTCTAGACTGACTGTAGGAGTTTCAGCTGCACAGCTTTTTCCAGTATCGTATGTTGTTTTCCTTTTAGCATCAACTGCTTCTGTTACTTCTTTAAGTACTTCGTTGGATTCCCTTATAAGAAACTTTCCTGTCATGTATAGCAGATGAAGACTTTTCTTCCTGCAACCAGGGGAAAAGAGGGATTTAAAAAAAATTGGAGAAGTTAAAGTACATACTGCTACTTATTACGTTTTCTGAAAATGTTCTTAGAACTGTATTATTAGGGTTTTGAATCTGGTTGTTTTTTAGCAATTTCATCTTGTCAGATTCTCTCAAATCTTGCTTTCCTCAAAGAAATGTGAAACATAGTTAAGTCTATACTGTGTATGTTCTGCCTTTTAAAAACTTGGCTGTTAATCTTTCCCAGAAACCTAATGAATTATCTGTTTTGAAAATATTTAAGGCTTTCCTATTTAAATAATTGGGAAAAAAAAAGGCAAAATTGCTTTTTTTAGTATACCACCATCTTAGCCACTGCTGTTTGTACAGCTTACATAAGTTACTCTGATTTGATTTCCCTTTCTGCAAATGCTTTCTAGTGAACTATACAAACCTACTGTTCATATTGGCAGTTTTTAAGAAACTAATTAGATTTATTTTTTTTTTATTCACTGATAGGCATATTGTGTGTGTTTCCAGAGTGGCACACTGGACTGTTATGTAGCACTTCTTGACAAAAAAGATCTGGTGGAGTTTAGTTAACATAGTTTACATATTTAGAGGAATCATTTCGCTCCTTGGAGAATACAAATTGTCTTTCTAGCTCATCATTGCAATTCTTCTAACATTTTGTAGCAATAGTCAGTGAATGTGAATTCCTCTAAGTGTAGGAGAGGAAGAGAAAAATATGATATTCAACTAAATTTGTAGAAGTGTTGTAGATGTGCAGTTCATAATTACCAGGAACAGGAAAACATTGTTGAGAGAAACCATATAAAATTTTGGAATGTTTCAAGGTTTTCTAAAAATTTTCAGCCGACTTTTTGTAGTATATTGGCAGAATCACTCAAACAGTAGTGGAGGTAGCAAAGTAGAAGCAGACATCTTCACAAACCAGAAAAGATGCTGGTCAGGAGAGGAGGTTGCATTTAGGTCTGTGGCTTTTGGGATTTTTTTCCAATTGCATGGTTAAACACCTCTTCCCATCATCTTTAAATCAGTTTTAAGAGACCAGATGGCTCTTACACTAGACTATAACTGCCTATTCACTGACAAATAGTGCTACTAAACTGTTCCTCTACATGTCTGAATTAAAGTGGCCCATTTGCAAGGTATACGTGGCTTAAATAATACTTTTAGAATCGTGTTTGAATATGATTTGTCTTAGGTAAGCTCATGTATTACATATTTAAAAGGAACGTAAAGTGGGACATATCTCATATGTCAGCAGTACATTTTAGTCTGTACTTAAATGGATTTACAACAAGCGAAGTATGCGCTATTTCATGCGGAACTTACAATACACTGTCTTTTTAAATATCGTAGTAGTGTTTAAAGTCATGCAGTCTGAATCAGTTTGGCTTCATGACTTCCACTGAAGGAGGGATACTCCATGCTCTCTAGCCCTGCATAAATTAGGAAGAATACAGGATTTGAACAAAGAAAACTGGGGGGACGTAAAGGAGCTTGGTAAAGGGAGAGGAAGGGCTGGTGGGAAAGGACAGGCATTCAGCTGTGGTGGAGAGCATGGAAAGAAGCAGGGTGGTATTCCTTCACCGGGCCAGTCAGTAAGGGGTCTGTAGAGCGGTATGCCAAGGAGGTGCAAGAAGGCGAGTAGTGGTGCTTGGAAAACATCATGTTCAATTGTACAGGTAGGGTTTGTGGGTTCAAAATAGCCACGTGCATTCAGAAAAAATGGCCTGGTAATGTCTCCAAATTAAACGGTGGTTTCTCTCTCTGCTTAACTTTGAATAATTTACTGCCACTTGTATCAGCTTATTTCATCTATTCAAGCACAAACATATAATCCACTCAACTGAGATAATCTTTAAAGAATCCAGTGTGATGAAGGAGGCATGTAGGAGGCAGAAGAGTAGTCTGTAAATTTAAAAGGAGGTGGCTCATCCATGGGGCTGAAAAGCAGGTATCACAGGAGCAAAGCTTCTGTTACTTGGTGGTGTTGAGGGAGACATTCTGTGCTTTGGGGAGTGTGATGGATTAAAGACATGGTTATTTCTATCTTCATGGTTTTGGTTTTGTCATATAATTTGTATTTATAAGAACTTTTAACTTTTCACGGTTTTTCTTTTTGCTGTTTCTTTTCATTGTTAAAGAACTTTTTTAGTTAAAGATAATTCATAATTCATCTTTTATGGCTACTGGAAATCCTTAAATAAGGCTGCTTGCTATGTTTTTAGGTATGCTTTCCATTTAGCATCATCTTCAAATTGAGGGTTAAAGTGCAATTGAGAACTTTTGCTTTTGCCAGAGGAACTTCCCCAACTATTTTCAGTAGCATTTTCGAAAGACCCATCAGTAGCTGTGAAGATTTTTGCATGGATTAGTAGGTCTTCAACATCATAGCATTAACTCACTTGCCTCTAACAATGTGCAGAGATGACCTAGGTGTTTGAGCTTTGCTTTGTATTAAGTCTACACTATACAAATGTTATGAAAATGTGGGTAAGGAGTAGACCACCTTCTCAAATACCTCTTAAACATTTCCTATTGTTAAAAGTCTGCATTTTGCATAGACCTTTCCTTAAATTCTTTGTGTAGGTAATGGTATTTTAAAATACACAACATGATGCAGTCTTATTTTACGGCATTGAGTAAAATAAGAAAATAGCTCAGCTATTAGGAGTGAGATGCCATGTTTGCTCTTTATTGCTTTGATTCATTAAATTAAAGCTGTATTTGTTTATAGTTCTAAAATAATTTCCTGATTTTCATAAGTATTTGATAGACTTTTTAATTCATCCCTTTCTTAACTGTATTGATACAAATTTAATGGAAGCCAAGGTAAGTCTATGTTGTTTTCCATTTATGAACAGTCAACCATTTCCCAGTGAGTGTGAACGGTCTAGTTAATTTAGGCCTGCTGACAACACATTTGCTCTTTGTATTTACCTTTTGCAGATCCCTTAGATGTAATCCATGGACTGCAGGTTGAAAACTAGTAGTTTACACTGCAACCAGTTTTGCTGCTGCGGGCTGCCTGTAACCGGTCTGTGGCAAGGCTATGCACAGACTGTGATTAGCACAGTGAATTTGAATTGTGATTTTGCCGATTTTAACTTACAAGAAAAACAGTGATGATACTAAGAGCATCTAGCCTGTGGTTGATACAGTACAGGACTGTTTCCCATGGCAGGGCTTTTCAACATACTGTGGCCTGCTAAACCAGTTCCTTCGCTGCCTGGTTTCCTGGAGTGATTGGCTGGTGTCTAATATTTCACCCATTGATGTTATTACAGGAATATTAAAAAGTAAAACCATATCATCTTGCCAAATCATATTGATACATCCTTTCAGTTAATGTTGAAAAAAGGACAGTGGGTTTTCCTAAATATGTGAAATAATATAGCTATATCTCTTCTCTCTTTACAAAGAGAAGAATGCGTTATCAATATTTATCAGATGGTGGAGCATGTAGATTTCATGTCTGACTTGAGTGAATTTCGCTGCAATTTTTCTAAGCCAATAACTATATTTGCAACATGTAACTTTAATATAATTTTACAGTCGTTAATTTTTTCTTAATTGTAGGTAAAGAGAGGACGTCAGTTCAATCACTGAAAACATCAAGAGATGCATCACCTTCAGGCTCCACAGCGGTACCATCATCAAAGGTGAATTTTCTTTTGGAGTGCTTCTCAGCATGGTTTTAGATTCCTCATTGTTGTTGGATTTTTTCCCCAGTTGGAAGGAGATACTGTAGACAGCTGTTAAGGAAAGGAGCATCTTGAATTGCTCTGCAATCCAGCAGAAGATAGGTTTCCCTTTTCTGGCAAGGAGGTGCTGATAAGGCTGTGTATCTAATGATGACACTGACAAACCTTTTTATTCTGTATTCACGGTCTCACTTCAGGAGAAAGTGAGTTTTGTATGTATTTAAAATTGTCTTTTTCCAAAGTCCAGAGTGTGCTAGAAAAGGAATGGCAAGGAGAAAAATGGGGAAGCAGTTTTTAGGAGCAACAGATCAATTGGACAAGCTTGTACTTGCACTGAACTCCATCCTTTAGTGATTCCTAAGCTGTGACTGGATTTGGAAACAGAGTGGTGAAGTGTCTGACTAACTGGGAAGATAATGTGAATAGCAGAGTTGGCTTGGAAGCAGGGCTGCTTGAGGATGTGGCAGGAATGATAGCATTTACTTGGGAAGGGAGCCACATTGCAGGATAGTTTGGTAAATGTCGTTTTATGTTCTAAATGATGCTGTTTATTTTCCCATCAAATCTTGTGGGCCGAGCACCAACTACATCATCTTGCTAATTAGTTAAACGGACAGGCTAATAAACACTAATGAACAATCAGCATTCAATATTATTCTGGCTGTCCTGTGGCAGCAAAAACATTTTCACATCACAGACTGCTTGCCTGTAAATTATATTTGAGGTTAAAATGCACACTTCCACAGGAGTATTTTCTCTAAATTGCTGAGAAATACCTTAATGAGAAATAAAGAAACAATGCATTATATTGTTCTAAGTGAATAAGGTCCTATTAAAAAGTAGCATTCACCCTAAGTAGCATGGTGTACTAGCATGGTTCTTGAGGTTTTTTTAATAAAAGCAGTGGAATGCTTGCACACACACACAAAAAAAAAGCAGGGAAGAAAGAAAGGTACTTTTTGTTGTGAGAAGGTGAAACTGAAGGAAATAATTAGGTGGGAAAAAAAAATCAGGCTTTAGTTGTGCGATGTCATTCTAAGTACTTATCCCTTATGCAGCTCTTTTAGAACTGGTGTGCTAGGCATTAGCTAATTGCCGGTGTCCTTAAGTGGGGGAGGCAAGCGATATATTTTCAGTCATGTAAATAAGGAAAGTAACATAAAAGCTGTTACGTACAAGTTACACTGATTTGGATTATAAAACACACTTTATAATTAGTTTGCCTATTTTGCTTACAGACTCAGCATACTGGAGCTTAATAATCCTTGCTTAATGCAAACCTTTGAGAACAAGGAGGCATCGCAAAATCTCTTGCTCTTGTATTAATATGCAGTGTGAGCTGGAACTATAAAGTATTCTTTAAATGTTTTGCTTTCTTCTTCAGTCAGGTATGACCTATGCTGTATTGGGTTTTTTGCCAGCAGTTTGCATATATCTGCTGGCAGTGGATATCCACTTGATGTAATCTGCACAAAGTGAAACTCTCTGTTTGATGGAAATCATTGCTTCAGACAATACAAATATTTATTGGGTCTGCATCAGCTGCAGAAATGGAAGTACTTCAGTTACCTTTTATTGCTTTTCTCTTGAAGTCCCAAAATCTGTTTGCAATGTACTGCCCTGTATCAGTGGAGCCTCTTGGGGTGATGGCTGGGTCACCCTAACCTGTTAAGATATATAAGTGCTCCACTGACATAGAAATATTGACAGGAAAAATTCTTGGCAAACTAGGGCCAGGGTCTTACAATCTACTTAGACTTGAGAAATGAGTTATATACTTTATATTATAGATTAAAGGAGATAATTTTCAATGCTCTAAGTTTATAATTTAGCTTTGAAATACTTACAAAGGTGTATGCTTCTGCAGCAGTATCTCTTTTTACTGTAGTAACTATATGCAAATCTGAAAAGGTATTCCTATCTGTCTTATAATTAATTTTTTACATATTCATGCCTGTGAATTAATACATGTTCGTGTTATCTGATCTTAAGCACCTGTTTAACTGACTATGGCATGAAATCTTTTGTGTTTTGCTTTAATAGCTGTCTGGACTGTGAGCCTTGGAGGCTGTATCCAACATAATTGGAGCAAAAGGCAGATGTGTGAGACAGGGAAAGCTTCCCAGCAAAGATAGCAGAAAACTGACAGGTTTTTGCTGTTCTTATGTTATGTGTAAGGTAAAAAAAAAAAAAGACACATCTGTTTTGAGGCGAGCAGGGGGAAGTTTGGTTGTTTTTTATGAGATATACTAGGTTGTTCATTTCTTCCAAGTTTGCAGTGTAAGCAGCTGCAGACGTTTTTCTCCAAGAAATGTGTTCCTGTTCTTTCTCTTCAGTTGTAGTGTACCTGTGGAAATACCATTACTTTATTACATAAAACACACTCAGGTTTTTTTAATATGTATTTATTGACATGAGACCTATAGAATTAAATTTAGTGAGATTAAATTAAACAGATTTTTTGCTGTATTCCAGTAGATACTGGAGTGGTTAATTTCTGTTTATGGCTTGTAGAAATATTGTAGGTCATGTGAGATTTTATTTATCTTCATTTCATGCAAAGCTGACTGTCGGTGACAAAGATACTGGTCTTTTCTTTTTGTTAGTGTTGGCCAGAGTTACATTTGAGGAAAGGGAGAGATTAATAATAGAACCACAGTACAAGATTTTGGCAGCTAGGGAAAAGTCAGGTTAAAGTCAGGCATACTATGGGGAATAAGAACATCAGGGAAAAAAAACTTGGCAGCAGATAGTTTGTAGTGAGACTAGTGTAAGGATAATTGTGTAGTTTGGAAAGGTGAGCTGGGCTAATTATTCTATGAATTATATCACCCCTTTCTTTTAAAAACTCTCTTCATACCCCTACATATTGAACTTTGCCACCTCCTGACTTTGCTGGTTATAATTCTGTAATGTACAATTCTAGAAAAGAGAGATTCCTGTTTGAACATTGTGTTGCAAGTCTCTTCTGGATTCAGATAAAGGTGGTGTCTATGACACAGAATCCTGGAAGGGTTATGTGAATTGTATGCTTAGGCCATACTACAGCACAAAGAGATGTTTGGGTAATATTTTACTTGAGGTCAGTGCAAAAGGTCTGAAGATGAAGCAGTCTTATTACAGGTCACAGTATTTGCTTCTGCTGGCCGTTTACATAATTTAGAATGAACTAATAATAAGAGGGGGGAGTGTTGGTTTTTTTGTTTCGTTTTATGTTTGCTTTTTTTTGTCCACCTGTTTGCAAAGATGGAACAGGTATTGGGTGGAAACTGTGACAACCTTTTTCAGGCAATAGGATTTTTGTAACTTTTTTTAGATATCCATCTTAGTGTTGCAGGTTTTTAATACTAGAGTGGTGTAGATTCTTGGGTGGATGCATCCATACATACAGTTGATTCAAATGAAATATCTGCATAGTGGTAACAAGATTTGTAAGGTAGCTATTCCCAAACTGGTTTTGGTACCTGGGTATTTGTCATTGTCTGTTTGTTGCTCTGTTACTAAAAGCCAAATCACAGTCTTAGAGCGAAGTGAATTTTTAAATATTATTTATGTGAGTATTTCCATCTGAAAAGGTAGATTAAAAGACCATAAAGCCATGATTGACTCTGTTATAAATGATCAATGTTCCCCCCAAATAAAAATTAATGAATTTTAACAGAAGCCGCTCTGATCATTTAAAGTATGTATAAAATACTTTCTGTCCCTAATTAGCTTGGGATTTATATCCTACACAGTATTTAATAGTTTAGTTTAAATTAGTTACAACCTTTTATGCTTGAAAATCACATTGAATTATTAGATCACTGCACACTTGTATCTGACTTCTTAGTGCCCATTTGATCCATGTCTCTTTAAACTCAACTGGTCTCAAATAATGTTTCTGTTATTTCTGTCCCGTGAATTTAATAAAACTGATTCTGAAAGTATGGTGCTTTTTTTTTTTTTACTGAACTTCATTGATTTATCTTTTTTTCTCCTCTCTCTGTTATCTCTGCTCTATCCCCACACACTTTTCTTTTTAAAGAAATCAGTAGGCAAATGAAATAGCTTCAGCTTCCTTATTTCCTATTTTAAAATATTTTGAGGGTCTGAATAACTGTTTATTTTAGCTTTGAAGATGTTTTGCCATGTGTAAATATATTTCATGTTAAACCTTGACTATAATGTTTTTGTGCAGGCCTTGGATAAGAGCAACAGACTATCGGAAAAGGAACTTGCAGAAGCTGCAAGCAAGTGGGCAGCTGAAAAGTCAGAGAAGGCCGATGAAAGCAATATACCTGAAATAACAGAGTATGATGTAAGACAGGATTATTAATCGATTTATTTTAAAGTGTTACAACAATAGACTCTTGTTTTTCTGTACTCTCCTGAAAGGCACATTTTCTAACTTACCCCTGAAATTGTCTGCCTATGCTATTAAATGTTTGTTGAAAGGGAGTAAGAGGGAGAGTAAAGTCTTGTGATTTATTTATTTTTAAAAATACACAAAACCAGAGTAGGTTTTGTTAGCATAATTTAAATTCATGTTGAACTACAACTGACAAAATAAGGCTCCAGCTCTCCCAGGGGTTCTCCAAGGAGCTCTTGCACTAGTGTAAGTCTGTATGCCTGCTGAACTCCTTAAAATTAGCAGGGGACTTCTGAGTCAAAATACAAGTGTACATGTAAAACTTAAGACTAGAAGAGAAACTCTGGTTTACTGAGTTCAGTTCCATGCCATGTCAGCCTGCCATGTCATGTATTCTTTTTCAGAAAGCAGTCCTCCTCTATATTAAAAATTAAGCTTTTGCCTTGGTACTACAGTGGGTAGGGTTTTTTTCCAGAACCTTTATTTCATTAATAATGGACATTAATTAATTACCAGTTTATACCCATCTGTTCTTGCCCCTCCTTGTCTTCTACCCCTTGCTATATTGAGGTATGATTATAGCCCTTTTCAGTCTTTGTTTTGTTATGATGCTCTTGGATAGCATGTCTTTTTTTGATTCTGCTATGTTAGTGGAAGTTGTATTTGTTGTTTAAAACAAACAAAATGTCATGTAATGTCTTTTTGTAAAATAGTCTGGTTTAATTCTGTGATCACTTCATCTTCAACTTTCACTTTGCTTCAACTTCAGAGGCACTGTTACAAAAACAAAATAGTACCTACTTTACAAAGTCATGTGTCTTAAACTTTAATGGCTTTGTATTTTATATTTGTTTGTAAACAATTTGAGGGAAAATAAAAGCATCTTGGGAAGCATCAGATTTCCTCCTTGTATTTCATGCTTGTGGAACCTAAGGGCTTGATTATATTAGTGAACTCACTGGATCCATACTTATCTGAACTTTTAAGTCCTGTCCATTGATGTAATGGCTGAGTGCATCAGCAGCTTCTTGGTACTGGACAGGAAGATCCAGTTGGATAAATAACCTGTTCATTTCCCTCCAGGGAAAAAAAAAAAGGAAAAAAAAGGTGGGGGGGTGGAGTGAGGATGCCATACGGAGGAGAACATATGCATGGACATTGCTGAGAGGTTCAGGAGAGTAACCGTGAAGAGAAATGTCACTCCTGTTCCTGATGAGTGGAAGGTAATGCAAGGAAGGAAAGAACAGTGGGGCCATATGGAGAAGAGTTGTTTAAAGCTCTCGCTGTGCCTCAGAGAAAATTGCAGTGGCAAAAAGATTCAAAATAAGGAAAGATTCAAAATTAAACAATTGCAATTGATTATGGCAGAGTCTGAGATGGTTTATTGACTAAGAAAGCGTGCAACAGGAATGCTAATGAAGGAGGTGAGGCATCTCATTCTGAGTCCGAGAAGAAAGGATACTTCTCACCTTGATTAGTAGGCTGTTATGTATGAATTGCAACAGTCTTTAGCTTTTTCCAGTTTATCTTACATAGTGCTTAAAAGCTGAACTTTGTGTTGTACTGAACTTTTTCACAGCCTTTACTCACTCTCAGGGGTTTCATGATTTACTGAGTAACAAGATTTGGCATGCAATCTTACTGGTTTATATTGCTGCTAAGTTTTGAGGAGCTTAAGCTTTTTTTTTTGTGTGTGTGTGTGTGTCTCTAATGCTTTTCTCTTTCACATTAGTTAAGTCTTAAGATTCTCTACCTCTTTATTTTTGAATAGTAGAAAATACTTTTATGCATCTTCTTCAATTCTCAAATCTTATTTTGTAAAAAAAAAAAAAGTTTACTACTTAACAAATCTGTTCCATAGTATTGGATTGAAATATGCTGTAGTAATTTCTTCTCTTTTTACATCTTCTATATAGACACCTTGGAGTGGGAGTCTGTTTTCTTTGGTGCAGGGATACTGTCTTAATTTCTGGTTTAGAGGGAAGCTTTTACAATTTTGGTACTTCAGTAAGATTTCTCGTATTATCAGGAACCCTCTAAGCGCATGTTTGCTTTTGCTATACAATAGGTCTCTCTGTTTAATATTCAGCCTGTGGTCCTGAATGCTGCAAGAGTCCTTTTTGACAGCATTTTGATTTTGTCGATGCCTGTTTACCTTTGATTTTGTTACTTTTATCCTTTCCCAGAAAATGAATCCCACTTTCATTGTGGATTTTTCTTGCTAGTTGTATATGTGATATTTACAACACCAAGTCCTTCTCAGCAGAAGGGCACTTAAAGGTTATCTGACATCATTGTCTTTACACAGTTAAGACTGAGCCACAGGGATTTTTTTTATGATGTCATGTTCTCTATGTGTTTAAAATCCATATTTCTGTATCTGTTAAATTGTAGATAGTAGCAATAATACTTCACTAATAGTCTTGATGAGCAAACTCATATCTAACTGAATGACTGTATTTGTGGGTTTTTATTTTTGCTCTCACTTTGAGGTTTTTATTTTGCTCTCAAAACTGATTTTTTTTTTTTTTTTTTTTATAAAGGCTGGATCTTCAGCTCCATTATACATTGAACAAACAGAGGAAACAGAAACAAATATAACAGATAGTAAGGAATTATATGAGGATGGCCAGCTTCTTGGTCGCTCAAAAGCAATTGCAACTAAGACAAAGGAGATTGAACGGGTGAGTCCTCTTGGCATTTTGTCACTCACACAGTACCTGTGTAATGGTTCAATCTGGTAGAATATGTTGATTTACTTTTTCCTCTTTCTTGGAGTGTAATATGAATGTAATTGGATTTCTTGAGGTGATGCGATGATAACATCCCCATCTATTTAATTCTGAAGAAGCATGGCATTTACCTACGCGTAGGAATTAATGGTAGTTTTCTGTAACTTACATGCAATACCTGCTATTTTGCAAGCCAAGGAAATGACGGCTCCTTTGAATAATTGTTTTAAAATCAAATATAATACAAATAATTTCAAATGTAATTTAAAAGTAAGGCTTTATGTGAGATCAAATTATCAAAAATTACTTTCAAACTGTAATTTCCTGAACTTAAATATACACAGATTGGGACTGAACACTCGAAGCTGCCTGTTTGGGGTTTTTGGTTGGGGGGGAAGGTGGCCAGGGGGAGAGGGATGTTGTGGTTTTCTGTTTGTTTTTTGTTTGGTTTTTTTTAAGTCAGCTTTGTATCTCAGTGCCTTTGTCATTCTCTGAAGATTAAGAACCTTTAAGTTTTGCTTTGACTACAGTGTTTTGTATGTAGATGAGGGAGGGATATTGTGTTCAAAATTTCTATTCTTTTTCTCTTTTGTGTTGAGTACTTGGGGCTTGACTTAATACAAACAAGATTTCTGTTACTCTTGTAACATTGAGTTTTTGAAGAGGTTCAATGGAAGTTTATTTGTGTATTAGTTTTTAATATCATGTCACCTCACAGTGAGGAAATTATCTACAATAACCTTCAATTTCATTTGTCATAAACAATTGAAGTGTTTTGTTTCCATATTTTTGTTACTTTAAATGGAGAGGTTGGAGATTTTTCTGACTTGATCTTTCTGATGTAAGTGCAGCTTTGCCCAACTCTAGAAATTGCATTTAAAGTTTATAATTTGTGTGGGAGAAAGAGATTACTTTCTTCAAACTTGCTCTGATTTACAGTGTATGCCTGGGGTAGGTTGAAGGGAAATATAAATCACTTTTTCCCCTCGTGATTATCTTATAATAACATCTTCAAGAAAATAGGTCTCTGGTCTTGCTTGAGATAAGCTTATTCTAAGTCTTTGTTTTCCATACTTCTAGCGGACTTCGTTGCTTGTGAGTCCGTATCCTGTGCTGTAACACTGTTGTTCCCTTTTTTCTTGACACTTGAAAAACTTCTGTTGATGTCAATTCTACTGAATTGGTTTTGCTGCTTTTTTTTTTTTTTTTTTTCTGGATGTTGACTTTTTCCTGGTGAGCATGGCTTTGCATGTGTGCTGGGTCTGTCTGGGATGGGGTAAACCAGAGCACGCTGTGGCTACGAGGGTCACGGTGCAGTTTGTTCATCCCTGTGTGTCTGATCTCCAGGCCGTACGTGGCCTACATCAGCTACTACCAAATGCATAAACTTAGGACTATTTAAAAATGACAAACTGAAAAAACTGAAGACAAGGAGCAGGTTTAAAAAAAAAATAGCAGTTGTGATTATTTAGCCTGATGCTGGTGTATCTGTGATTGGTTTATTTTCCCCTAGGTCGTAAGGACAGGCTTATAGTGAAAACAGATGAAAATTTGGGCATAAAAAACAAATGTTGTTTTCAATATGATCTAATGTTATTGTGTTTGGTAGAGTTTGCACTTATCTCGAAAGAAATCTAGATTATGCTCTGTAAAACAGAATACTTTTAGGAACTTAGCTCAGAAAAGCCTGAGGAATAACTTAAAAAGGTTTGGATTTCATAGAACCAGTTTCTCCTGTTGTTGATTTGAATATTGAAGCTGTCAGCTTCCGCAGAATTAAAATAAGATTTTAGAGTGATACCGGAAGCATCTTCAATACATTTTATTCAACTGAATGAGATGCATATTTTTTTCTAAAATCAGGTGCTGTGAATATGTTGAAGGCTAGACAAGATATGTATTTAATAATCTAAAATTAACACTGTAAAATTACCTATATGTTTTTCAGATAATGTTGAAAAGTAACTTTTGCTTTAGCAATTAAAAAAAAAAATCCAGAAAACTTATTGTTATGATAGTCCTGACAATTTTCATAATTGTGAAATACTGTGAATCTTCCTACTGTATATGGGAGCAGTCTCTCTGTAGAAATGTATACAGTGTTCCATTGACTTCGAGTTGTAACCATGTGAAAGTAAATTTGGTTTAATTCTATATGGCTCGAGTTCTCTGCCTTTGACAAAGAATAAGAGAGGGAGCAAAGAGTGGAATGGAAACTAAATTTGCAGTCCTGTGGTAAACTTCTTACTAAAGGTTTTTTGGGTGAACTTCTCAATATAATTTATACTGATTTTACTACTGTTTAACTGAAAGTATGTTTCTGGGTTTTGCACAGTAAAATTAGTCCTTAACATGCAAATTTAATACTATGGCTAGTCATGCTATATTGTTTGTATAGATGTAACATTTAAACCTTAAAAGTGAACTGTAGGCTATAATACACTTTAGGAATAGGAAGACTGACTTGATAATGAAATATAGAATATATTTATAAGAAAGCCTTTTCATAATTTGTTTCTGATTATTTATCTTGAAGACTTAAATAACAGCAGAAAAAATTTTTGTTCTATGGACTTTTTTCCAGTTGAATTTCATTCAGGTGTTTAAAATAGCTTCTGAATACCTAGTTTTAATGTATTATTTCTGGAATGTAATTTTATGGAAGGATTAGTAAAATAAAATATTTATTGCAAAGAGTTATGCTGCAAAAATGGTGAAGCTGTAATCCTTCTGTGAAGCAAGATTCCCGAAAGATTGGTTTTCAGTTTTCACTGGGCAGCTATTAAAGTATTTTAGACAAATAAATAAATCAATCGGGGTAGAAATAACTTCTTGTACCACTGGGTATGTGTCTAAGAATTGGTGAGGGTCCAGCTAGTGTTTGAGAAAGTGAGGCTTCGTTAGAAGGCTTGACCCATCAGACCTCTTCTGCTAATGTTTCCCAAGTTTTTCTTCTTTCTCTTGGAGCACCAGATCTAGTGATGTTTCCTTTTCAGTTCATATTTATTCTCATCCTGATTCCCAGGTATTCTTGCCATTCCAAACTCCTGATAAAGCCCTCTTTGCTTTGTCCTCTCCATATCCATCTGTCTCTACAGCCCCAACCAGGAAAAAGAACAAAATTTTCCAAATATGTACTTTTAATTCGTAGTATGGTACTACTTCAGGTAAACCCAGAGGCAGAAACCAGTGCTGACAGAACACGTACAGTGTCGCAATGAGCAAATTCATTGCTGTACAGCAGAGAAACAGGCAGCCTGATGCCCTGGGCGGGAGTGGGGGTGGCAGCTTGTGATACAGTCTGTTATTTCTCTTAAGAAAAAACAACAAAAAATCCCTTAAGCAATTGAATGAAATATTCATACAGGTGTTCTGTTTAAGTCCATCTCTGTTATGTGTCGCTCGTATCACTCTTTTGTAAAGTTCCCTCTACCTTTCCTCTCAGTTACAGTACACAGAGGGTACTAATGTACCTTTCCTCTGAGTTACAGTAACACAGTCACCAAATTCAGAATTTTAAATGGAACCTGATTGTAAATGGTCGCTCTGGCTCATCAACCAAACATTTCTTTGTTATTTGTCTGATGGGGGACTTACTGCAAGCATTCATGTAAAATACTGTAATTTGAAGAAAAATGAAATTCTTTGTGTGCTGACTATGGCAGGGCAAAAATTGTCAAACAAGTGCTAGTTGCTGTTTGGTATTTAGTGACTATCTTTTGAGAGTCTGCAGTTGCTTTGCAAGTATTAACATACAGAGAGAATGGAAGTTGTGCTCATGGGTAAAGGCTTGGAAAAATCCGAACACTGTTTGAACAGAGCCAAGAATTATTTGTGTGACTCCCAAACTAGAAAAACTCCAAAGCATATGTTTAATTTGAAGTCTGCCAATATTACTTTGGAAGGAAGAACACGGTTGAAGGTGAACAGGCGCTTGAGAACATTGCCGAGCTGGGACCGCAGAATCCTGGTCTTCTCTTTGAAGTGACAGGCATAGTGACAGGATCATGGAAACATCCAGGTTGGCCTCGCCCGAGCCAATCTTCTGTTGAAACGGAGCCTTAGATCAGGTCAGTCGAGTTGGGTCCTGAATATTTCCAGTGAGGCAGACTCCCGTGTTTCTCTGGACAGCCCCTGTCGGTGTTTCACCGCTCTCCCTCTGAGCTCAGCTGCCATCGCAGTCCTGCGTGCTGTTCTCCAGAACAGACTTTCTTTCCGCCAAGGACGGGGTTTTTGCTCCCTGCTCCTCTTGGCAGTTTCCTCTCCCCAGCCGTGAACTGCGGAATCCCGGCTCCTTGCTGTGGTCCCCTGCTTTTGGCTGGCCTCGCCTGCCCCTCGGGTCGTGCTCTGCCTGGAGTTGGGCTCAGCTGCTCTCGGGGAAGGGTTGAGTTCCTGGGACCCCCTGGCTCTGCCACTTTGTGCTTGGTAGGACAGGATCTTTCCTGGCACTTCTGCATGGCAGGTACTGGGAAAACTGCATCTTCTTTTCCATCTTTGTGCCTCTTTGCAGTGAATGAAAATTCTGCAGCGTTAATGTGCGTCTCATGTTTTGATATATCCCATAAAGTAGGGTCTAGATCCATGATGTGGCTTTCGGTGTTCTACTTCTAAGCAATCAGAAACTTTGGAGAGTTTAGAAGAAAAAAAATAGTGAGGTAATTAGCTTTCTGGGTTGTTTTGAGGGGTATTTTTTGAAGCTAGGTGTTTCCTTTGAATATGACTTTCCATCTTTCCTCCACATTTATCATTTTGAAATTTGGTGTTACATGTTGTCTGAGCACAGTGGGTAGAAGCCCATTAGCTAGGTGTTTAAAAGATTGGTCTGGGTACTTGAAAACAGTGCAGTAGAGAATTTTGCATTGGCTGTCAAGGTCAATGAATGTCCATAGGTTGCTGAGGTAACAATTTCATGCACTTTTTAATATTTTTGCATTTAATAACATGCAGTATAAAGTATTGTTTTGGGAGTTATTTAGTTTCTGTTTTTATATAGTTAAGGATCAGCTTATGCTTTTAGCACGTAATGTGCTGAAGTGTGGTTTTTTTCGGAAGTGATGACAAATATGTCCCTGGTATTAAATTCACAATTGGAGCGATTCAGCGTTGGTGTTACACAAAAGGCTATCTCTTTGTTGTTCCTTTATGAGCATGAGTAGCAGGGATTCTTGAAATGTCTTATCTTGTCTAGACATCAAGTCTGCAACACTGTGTTAATTAGTCCATTATTATGTGTCCAGTTTCTTAAATGTTGCATATGCAAGTTGAAGTGACATGGGTTACCTCTGAAAATCTATTATTTTCTGAAGGCAAATTTTACCAAATGAGCCAAGTACCTTCCTTGATTTTGGCAAAAAATCAAACCTTTAAGTTTCTGAATGAGATTTGACACTCAGACCTCAATTTGTCTATTACCACAGAGCTCTGGCATCTAAGAAGGAAGCACAGGAATTAATACATTCATGAATGCTTTTTTTCTTAATGGAATTACTGGCTGACTGGATGCTTTCAGTTCAACAATATTTTTAAATGTTCAGCAGAATAATATATGTTCAAACATTTGTTTACTTGACTTTCTAAATTAATATTACTTGTTAACAGCCCTCAGTTGTATTAATGAACTGTTAGCCTAATTGGACAGCCTTCTTGGTGGAAGATGCTGAAAATCACAGATTTTTCTAAAGCTTGCATTTGAAACTTCATAGATATGGTGCATGGAAAGAAGGAAAAATTGGTGTGTGACTGGGTCAACAGGCTGTCCAGATTCTCTTTCCAGACCTGCTGTCTAACTGCTTTCATTTTTTAGGTAAACTACTTAAATCTTTGGCCTAGAAGTTGCAGTTAAGAAAAACAGTTAGGTTTTAGCAGCTGTAGTTTTTAGTTTAGCTGTGTGTAGTTTTAGAAGAACTGTTTCTTGTTCTCCTGCTTTGTCACATCTCTTGTTCTGGTAAGATCTATATAGCAATAACTGAATTGCCTTTGTGTGTTTTTAACACTTTTTAATGGGACTCGGTTCTCTAGAGGTGCTGCACTAAGAGAAGACTGACGGCTCACAAAGTGGAACTTTACATCGCAAGGACTTACTTAAAGTTTTGGGTTTAATAGCAGACCATAAAAAAATATACAGGCATTTCTGTCATGATAAAAGTTACAGTTTCTGTAATGTATGGAAATATACTGCATGCCTTCCTCCTCACCCCCAACCCCTCCCATGTCCATTGCTAGTTTTGTTTTGCTTCAAACAAAACTGGTTTACAGTGCTTCAAAAGTGTAAGGGTGAAAGAGGATGTAAATATGGGGTAGCTTCTGCATTTAGGCTAGGAATAAGCTAATGAGAAGCTGTGGTAAGTATATCAGAAAAGTTTTATAAGTTCTGGATATGTTAGATTAAACATTTAAGTTTTAGCAGTTGTTGTAAAATAAATAAATGAATAAATTGGACTAAAGGGAATCCAGGAAGGAATGAAAGAGGCTGTCAAAGCGGGCCTTGGGTGTACCTTTTCTTTCGACGTCAGCTGAGCCAGGGAAACAGGCTACTGTTTCCTTAGATTAGCTTGTTGGTCTGCTTGTGCTGTTGCTCATTTCAGGCAAAATTATCTAGGTTAGAAAGAAAATCCCCTAATTAAAATATGAATTAAGAGGTAGGTAAGTTAAGTGAAGCTGAAGGAACTGGAACAGTAGCTAGAAAACACATTAAAGGATTATTTCTGATTATGGATGAGGTCAGACATGCTTTGTTTCTGACGGGAGTAGACCAGACAAGAGTAACAGGCCAGATGAGAGTAAAAGATGGGGAAGCTGCAGATTTTGGTTCCCTCCTAGCTTTTTTGTTGTCCTTCAAGCCTTGTGTACTTAATACACAGTAGCAAGGCCTTAATGATGGACTCATCAGTCTAATTTGGTTGGTAGCATAGTATGTATCATGCCTCCACTGAGCTTATGTTTGCTTTATTTAAATGTAAGATGCAATTAAGTGTGTTTTAATTTATTTTTTCCTAATCAAGAAAACATTTGTCTCAGGTCTTGGTATTTTGCCTTAGGCTTCTCAGAAAAATTGATGATGATTCCTTTACTTAATGATATCATCTGCCTATGATCTTGTTTCATTCTTTTGTGGTTTATTAGTTTCCTTTTATCGGTACCCCTCTCCTTTTATACAAGTCAAGTAATTTATTACTTTTTACACATTCTTAGGCACTTTTTCTTCCATATTAATTCTGACTCACTGACTTTTCTACTGTCTTTTATTATTTATTCTAGACCTCTTTAATTTTTACCATGGCAAAATCAAATCAATTAAGTTATTATGCTTTTTTGCATCTTTATAGTTCACACTTGCCTGAAGTCTTTTTTGTGCTGGGATCTTTCAATTTTCTAAATCTGAGCTGTTTGTTAGAAATCTGCATTTTCATGATTATGAAACTGCAAGATGGAGAATATAAAAGCTTTTGGTCAGTATCTTCGTAGTATCATTGATTCTCCTTATAAATACATTGATTTAAAGCAGGATACTTGTAAAAGGATGTGAAAACTTTAGCTACTTTCCTTTTCTTGTGTTAGGGTCACCATGCTTTAAAAGTTGCAGTCCTTCACTTTCCATTTGTTTGGCTATATTCTCTTCCCTTTCCATGGACGTTAATGGGTTATTTGGTATGCACTGCAGTGTTCGTAATTACAAACTGCTGCATATGCAAAATCAGCGCAACTCACTCATTTTACTTCACCACCTGAAGGTATAGTTTAATAAGGAAGTGTATTACCACATTTCAGCTTTTTGCCAGCAGGTTTTTTCATTGGAAAGCTGATAAAAAGTGAGTGTTATTTAATATGCAATGCTCATAGGGCAATACGTTTAAGAGAACTTAACACCAGAAATGTACGCATGTATCCAGTAACAGTAGGGTATTTCTTAGAGAGACTTGAATGCATTAGACAGAACTCACCTTTAGCTTTCTATCACTACCTGTCTATGGAAGATTTTGTGTTTGACAGTTTATTTTGCTTTACATTTTTTAATGTAAACAGTTCTTGGCCCATGCTGAGCACATAATTTTGAAGTTGGTGAATGCTGGGGCCTCAACCTGTTGATAAATGTAGTCGTTGATGCAGTATTTGATGTAGTGGCCCTTCATTTATGTGATCAAGCAGTACTGCAGATTGCAAGATCTCAGAGGACTGTTTAATGCGGATTGTTGACAGATGTTATAATTTGATGGCAGATCTCTGGAAAACTTAAATGAGAGAGGGTTAGTAGTTAGGTACTTGATAAAATTGCTGGACTTCGTTGAAACCAAAAAAAATGTGGAAGAAGGTTGTACCTGTTTCACTCACTGCCCAGCTGTTCAAATCTGAAAGACAAGATCCACTTTTTGGTCAGATAAAGTGAAAATCTAGGGAGTTGTCCATTAAATAGTATTTTTTCAATCAACAGCTAGCAGTGATTGCTTGATTGATTTAGAATTTCTTGTTCTCTTGTGAGAAACCAGAAGAACTGAATGACAGGATGAAAGAAGACCTGGAAACTGTAATACTGAGTAGGCTAGGAAGAAGAAAGATTAGTTTCAAGAGACAATGAGTGTAAACAGGATTGGAAAAGGCATTAGGAAGAAACTCTCTAAAAATGTGTGGGCCTTGATATGTTATTAGGAACTAATTATGAGAAATTGCCTGCTGAAAAAAGTGTCAGAAGTTAAGATGCTTGGAAGGATAAGCAGAATTGACACTGGCAAACCTCCTGAGAAAGCTGAAGGACAAAATCAGAAATGCTGAATAGTCTGAGCCTTGATAAAGGCAGTAGTTTCCGTGGGAGTAAGGGTTATTGTTTTTCGGGGGGGGGGGGGGGGGGGGGGGGAGTGTTGTTGTTGTTGAGGTTCTGTTGTTGTTGGTTTTAGTAACTTGAATTTAATTTAGAGGATAGAGAGAGCCTCCTCTCCAACATTGTCTCCAACTTATTCTTGCTTTAACAGAAAGGCATCAGTGGACTTGAGAGGTGGTTTTAGCAGTGTCGTTTGATTTTATTTTTGAACTGTTGTAAGGGTGGAAGATAAAATTCTCTCTTAGTTGGCTCAATGAACTGAGGCTTAAACTTTGAACTTTTTAGCATTTTTCTTTCTTATAACCTACCGTCTCTTGATCAAGGCATCTTTTAAATTTTGGAGGAATATTTCAGCATTGCTACTGGGGAAACCTGCTGCTTCCTGGATTGAAACAGAATGAGAATAGGATCAGCCCCACATACCTAATAATTAGATCCAGAAATGTAAATTGCCTCAGAAATAGCCCTAGCTCAAAGAACTACTGTCTAGCATCTATTCCTCCCACCCCCAACACTGATTTCACATCAGCTCTATCAGTATTCCCAATACGGTCTGAGTGTTGATCTTCTGAAAAGACTTAGAGATGAAGCAGAAATCCAAGCGGAGCTTAAAACAGGAGGTATGTAGGGCAAACAGAGAACAGTGTCACAAAGGAAAGGTTTTATGAAACTATATGTGATGCTGGGAAGGTGGTTAACTGAGCGAATGTGCAAAAACCCCTGGTAAGTGGCAAATGAAAGGTAGTGGTAGGAAGGTAGGTGACAGGAGGGACGTGATGTTGGGCATGGAAGGTGGTTTTTCATTTCTCCTGCACTGACAGGAGGCCTCAGGAGGTTGGAGCAGGCAGCGATGGAAGAGTAGCCCACAGACAACCTGTAGGTAGGGAAGTGTAAATCTGCAGTTTTATGGGGGTTTGTGTGTCTTTTACAGACTGTAGGGCTGATCTTAATGTAACAGAAACTTGTTTTGTAGATGGCAGTTTTGCTGGTGCATGTAGTTTAATCCTCTAATTAATTTGTAATCTGATTTGTATACAACACTGGTTCATGTATAAATATAGGATCATCTGTGACCAAAGACACTTTGGTGACAGGTTGTGTTTGCCACCTGGTTCTTAAGTTTCTTTTTATATTCTGTATCTCAGTGCCTAGCCTGGTATCTTCTTTCTCTGGCAGTTGTTTCACTGAGCAGGTTAAACTCAATATGTTTTAAAGATGGGTAGGCTACATTTTTTTTAATAGCCTGTTCTTTTCTGTCAACATTAGTGATTTGACAGCCCGTAATTGGGTGGCATTTGGAAAGCAAGCAAATTATTTAAAATGGAAAGGCTACAACTTACAGAGGACCGTTATATGGGTTTTGCTCAAATTATTTTGAGTGCATATAGCATTTATTATATAGGTTTGTATCATAAAAACTTGGCACAGAAAGTATTCATTTGCTCTGACATTTAAAATGCAAGGTAATCTTATGGTTCTTTTGCATAGTTTTATTACTTTTAGAAAGGTAATTCCAAAAGGCATCAGAATTGGGAACTTACTTTCCTAAATGATATGGGAAAAAATCTTTTGTTGCATAAGTTGTTTATGCATGTGCTTCTTCTGTTAGTTAAGATTATAAAAACATTAGATTTTTATCTTGGGGTGTAAATGACTAGTGCACATCATCATTTATCACTGACCCACGAGGATCACTTTACTGTTTTGTTTGACTCTTACTTGCACTCATGTTGTGACTTTCAGACCTCATTGATTGTCTGGACATACACTAGTATGGATATCACAATGGCATGCTTCACAAAATGTGGCAGAAAAACAAGGGTCAAGATTCTCCACAGGACAAAGGTTATAGTGTGCCTGTTTTACCTTGATACTTTGACTTTGAAAGGCTAATAGCATCAACCTGACTTATAAAATTACAGAAGTTGAATACTGACAAAATCAAGTGGGTCATGTTGTTCATGATTCTTTAGCTTCTCATGCTTCTTGAGAAGGACTGTTTATACATTAATTTTCTGAACTATTGAACTTCGAATATTGCTCTGAATGACACTAATAACCTTTAATAGATGGGTTTGATACTGTTTCTTCATGGTTTAATTGCCTTGCTAGCAGTCTTTCCCCCTTTCCTGCCCCCTAGATGGCTTAAATACTTGGTTTCATTACAACATAAAATGTTGTACTTATATGGGTACTATATGTACTTACTTGACCATAATTACTCCCCACAAGCAGTTTACCACCTTAGTATAGTAGATAATTTATATATGAACTTTTTTGGTCATGTGCTACCTAAATAAATCTCCACGTAAGCATTTTTAAACAGAAAATCAGAAATAGATTAGGGTATGCTGACACAAGCTTTTCAGTGATCATCTTCAACTGGAAATTTGCCCATTTTATTCCCTTTTTTTTTTTTAGCTTGGCTTCCTGGAGAAACTAGCTTATGCAATTGCAGAGTATCTGTGCTATGTATCTTTTGACTCTATTGTCAGGTTTCAACTAAATTCAATTTAGGCATAAACCAAGATGATTAGTTGTTACAAGCTTTATGAAAACAGGCAGTAGCAGAAACTGTACGAGTTCCAGTGGAGAAAGACTGTAATATGATTGCATCTCATTAGACATCAGAAAGTCCCCTTAAGCAAGTGCTGCAGTTGCTTTAAAAAAACAAAACAAAACAAAAAGATCAACTTGTACCATTGCAGACCTCAGCTGCACATAACAAAGAGTTTGGTGGCAGCCATAGTTTAAGAAATTACGTCCCTGTGCTGGCACAGTAGTCTCTGTGGGGCCTGGCTATGAATCAGATCAGGAAAAAGAATGAAAAGTTTGCAGATACTTCTTTAACCAGTTCTCTTATTCACAGTGTGGTTCCTTAAATGTGCCTGCTGCCACAAGTGAGTACCCGTGCTGTGTTATGTGTCGAGCCGTCTCTGAATGTTCAGTATCTTGAAAGCACTGCCTTAGACACTCAAAGTTATTTAATCATCAGGCAGATACCTATAGAAAGCTATAGTCTTTTGTGGTATTTGCATAGTAACTATTTATTTTCATCACAGGGAAGCTAAAACTTTTAAAAATATTTCTGTTTAATTTCTATCTAAAGCTGCCGTGACCAGAACTGTGTTCTTCCTTTAGGATACCTCACCATCTTCTAACTTCAGTAGCCTTGATTCTACGTATTTTGGAGAATGTACTCATTTGGGAGCACTAGTGCATCACTAGACACCCTCATAACAGCTTCTTCCAGCCGGCCTCTTGGAGCTGAATTTTGATCTAGTTGGGAACCAAGCTGGTACCCAGCCGCTCCAGCCCCTAACGTTCCTGAGTAGATCTTGAGAGGAGAGAGCAGTCACAATAACCAGTATTTTTGGTAGTGAGATATCTCAGTTTTATAAACTAAATGGTCCCTTTTAATTCAAACTCGAATCTCTTAGAGTTTGTTACCGTGTTTGCACTTTAGGAAAGCGAAGATCAAAAGATTTCTGAATGTTTTATCTATTTATTGCCTGTCAGCTAATGTGATTAAGAACTGGAAGTGTGCAGTTACGGAGAAATATTCCCACAGCAAGGCACAACTCACTGTGAAGTAAAGCTGAATGCCGTGTTGAATGCATCTGTTAGCTGCCACTGAATAGGAAAGTTGCAATAAAGACTGTTACGGTTTAAGATAAAGGTGTTTCTTTGTTCTTTTGGGGGGACCGGTGAGTTGGATGCAGCCTCCTCGAAACGTGTCATTAGATGACTTCTGCTGGTGGGACAGTGTCACCCATAGCTCCCTGAGCAAGGGGATGGAGACTGTACCTGCCCCAGCTCTTGGCAATGAGTGGTGCAGCCCTCCACTCGCAGCAAAAGTTCAGGTTTTTTCACACAGTTGAAAGGAGAGAAACTGGTGTAGGAAGGCATGTGAATGCCAAGTTAGGAATCTTCCTGTCAAAGTGCCTTCTCTATGGATAGGAGGAGGACTTGGATGCCGGAGAGCACCCAGAAGGCAGGGGGAAAAGGATGCAAGAGTTTCTGAGGGAGAGGCAGAGTGGAACTGCGTCTAGCTGAGGAATGAAGTGACCTCTGAATCGGAGGGTGGAGGAAATCTGGAAGAGATGAAAGGATTTGTGGTGGCAGGAGAGGTAGGGTTGGGAATTGGGAGTGTGGGAAGCAATAAGCGAGGGTGGGACTGGACTTGCAGTTGAAGAAAAAAAGATTTCTGCCACGATCAGGAGCTGCAGCCAAGAGGGTGGGGAAAAGAATGAGATGGGGAACAAGAGGAACATGGGTGGAGATGGGAATTAATTCCACAGGAGCTCTAAAGCCCATGGGCAAATGCAGTGGAGTTTCTCCCTGGCTGGAGGGTGGAGACGCTACATCATGCAAGAAAACTGGTTGCTATTTCTGGTGCCAGAAACAAGTGGGGAGCAGTCAGGTGCTTCCAGCTGGGTGTCTTCCCCTCTGGATGCCCTTGAGGCATCTGCAGGAAGCTACGATCGATCGTAAGGCGGAAAATGCAGCGTTCCCGTGTCAAGTACCTGGAATCGCTTACTGAACAATTTGATAAACACGTCCGTCACTGCTGATCGTTCTGTTGTCCGTTTGGTTCAGTTTACTGTATTTCTCGTCAACTACAAATAAAACCTGTATGAATAATTTCTCAATGTAAAAATTAGTTTTTAATGAAATTATTAATCTTCTTACCCAAGTGTAGGTCTAGCCATAAGTAAAAAATGCCCTGATTAATTTTTAAATACTTTTCATAATTTTTCTCCAAGGTACTATTAGGCATAATTAAAGCCCATTGTACAATTTTTCCTTTTTCTTACGTTGCTGTTGAAGGATGTTCTCTTGCAACTATGTTTTTGCTAAAATCAGAAGCAAAGATAAACTCTTAAGATTCTGTTTCCTGTTTCACTGAGGTCAGTTAATGCTTTTTTTCCTTTGGTTTTCTAGTAACAGGATACCTAAATGTTTAACTCTGAGCTTTGGAAAGCTCTCTGACTCACCCTTGATTTGGTTTAGGCTGTTAGTTTCTTGAGCCCATGTATGAGTGCTTGGTGCTTTTAATAACAGTGAAATGTTTCATAATACATGCAACAAAATTATTGGTCTTGTTATTCTTGCCGTCTGCTTTTGGATCAGGAATTACATCTGTATTCCAAATGTGACCATTATCATCTGGACACTAGTAAATATACAGTAAAATGGTTGTAGTATTGAGTCATTAACGTACCTAATCCAGATGTGATTAATCTGAAATTGTGAATCTGTATGCAAGTTGATAAAAGACTTTTAAAAAATTAGTTAAATACAGTATGCATTCTTGGTGTGTGAATTTTCTACATCATTTGCCAGCCAGTATTTGGGGAATGGGAGGTGGTCAAAAAAATCTTGAGTTTAAAGTAATGGTCTCTCATGTCCCAGATAAGTTACCAAAGAAAATCTGTTTTAGGAGCGTTCCTTTCTAATTAAAGCGGGATGGGCTGCTTTGCTACTAGGAAAAGCATGTATCATTATAATGAGTTGGCTCTGAAGCCTTTTAAGTAGTGTAGGGGTTACTCATGTCGTGGTAAGCAGCCAGAGCACTGATTCCAAAGAGAAGTATCTCATCCACTGTGAAGAGTATTCCTTCCTTGTTCATTTATATTGATCCAAATACTTTTTTTTTTTTGATGGCAGAAACATAATTTTTGCATGTATGTATTTCTGACAGTGCAGTGAAAATGTAAGGTACCTCCTTGCTTGTCTTAGACCTGTGCTATACATGGGGGACTTCCAAGAATGTAACCTCTGCTTTGCAACACAATCCTCTTTCTTTACTCTGCGTATGGACCAGTGTTCACTCTTTTGAATCATGATAGTTATTATAAAAATGATCCTTTCTACTTTAGGAAAAGCAGGATTTGATCACTTGTAACTCTTTTGTTAAGAATTATACTGGGTATTTTTGAAAGTCTAGTGTCTTTATAGTAACATGGCTCATGTCTTATTTCTTTATCTCAGGCTTCAGTTTCTCTTCAGTCTGTTGCTGTTTGACTACATGTTTCTGTACAGTAAGACTAAGTATTCTTGAAAAATACATGTGCATATTGCTGAAGAGTTGTATTAAGATTTGCAGAGGTCTGTTAGGGATAAAGAGCTGAGCTTGTTTTTGTCCATTGTGGATCAACTAAGATTTTAAAAGAGGCAAGGTCATTTAACATGGTAACTGAGTATGAATACTCAATATATAGTGTAAGGTAAGGTTTTATGCATATAAAGATACAAGCTTTCATTGGTATGCTTGCAATTAATTTCAATGTGAATTGTTCAGCATGTATGTGTAACTGGTAAGTAGCTTTTTACAGTATTCCTTAAAGCTACTGTATTATATATTATATTAAAGCCCTGAAAGAACATGCGTGCATATGTACATGATGTATACAGTGAGCAGTGTTTGTTTCTGTTGTTTAAATGTTTCCATTTAGTTATGAAACATACCTTTTGTTTTGTTTATGTTTTCATGTTTGATAGAAATGCATGAAGTGTAAATGCATTTATGTCACAAGGTAATACAAAGATACTCAGATAATTCTAATTGATGTGAAATATTTTTCAAAGAATTTCTCATTTTTCAGAGAGCTAGGTTATATGAGAGCTTGAGTGAAGACTTGCCAAGGGAACGGGGAGGACTCAGATAAAATTGTGGTGGCAGAAGTAGAGGTAGTCAGAGGCAGTAGTGGTTCGTGTTGGCCAACTGCAGCATCTTCGGAGCAGAAAGAGTGATTTGATTTTGTCCACAGTGTAGTTTGCTAAGCAATGGAGAACTAAGGTGAACAAAGAGAAGAGGTAAACAAGTGAAAGAGAGGTTAATACTAAGTTGAGGTGAGTCAATGGATCATATTAAAACTAAGCAATGACTCTAAGATCTGGTTTCAGTGCATTGCAGCCAACAAATGGAAAGTGTTAGTCTTATTTTCTTCATTAGGAGTGTAAGCTACTGACTTACCCTGCAGAAGGCAACTTTTTTTTTTTTTAAATGAAACAGTCACTGTTATTCTACACAGTCCATAGTACTCATAAATAAATAAATAAAATTATCATTTGTTTAGCATGTAAATCAATTCTTTGTGGATACTAATCCTTGAAATAGCAAAATGTCTTACCTGCTGATTTGAAAATAGGAAGTTTGCAATGTTTCTACCCTTATGTGATTTTAAAAACCAAAAAGCCCACTGGAATTTCTAAATTAAATGAGAAAATGTCGTTCATTTTCACTGTGGTTTTTTTTATTTAATTTGGCTTGCTCTGTTCTAAATAATTAAATCTTTTTTTCCTCATTTAATTCTGTTTCCAGATAGTGTAGTTCAGCCAGATCTTTATTAGCGTGAACTGTTTTGTTAAAAAAAAAAAAAAAAAAAGTTCTGGAAGGCTGCATGAAGGGAGGAATGCCTTATTTTTCAGGATATGTTTGTACGAATAACCCCTGTCTATTCTGTATCTTTGAGAGCACATGGTAATCTTCTATGAAGTAAGGTTAAAAGGTAAATGGCATGGTACTGTTTCTTTTGGCTATTGCATTAAAGTGTCTGACCTTTAGCAACCTATTTTTATCTTAGGCAGTAAACTATTTAGTTCTGCTTATCAAAAGAGACTTCACTGCTCTCTTTCCGTGCTGTTCTTATCCAAAACACACTGTATCAATCCAGCATCAGTAGGCTTTATCAGGAACAGCTATTATTCTGCTTAGAGATACAGCATAGAAAAGTTTTATATTGTAGCAGTACGTTTTATTCAATAAATACTTTCATATATAGTTCTGTGGTTTCCAGTCTCATTATCTAGTTTAGATCTTCTTTTGTATTACCTCCTTATTAGTTTATTCTTTCCCTCGATTTTAGCTTTTTGACTTGAAATTATTTGTTTTGCTGTCTGCCCTAAAGTGAGTTGTTGTAGACTATTCAAACTCTGAAGATAAGATTAACGTGGCAAAGTAAGTATGTTTGCAGATATAACAGATTTCCTAATTATTTGAGGAGATCTTCAAATCCTCAAGGTGTTGGTGCTAATTTGAAATTTTATAAAGCGTTTAGTTGAAGGGTCAACTCCCACATGCCTTTAGTTGCCTGTGTGATTTGCCAGTGAGGTTCTACACATTGGAGTGTTGGCCAGAGGCAGAACTTGCTGTATCTCTGAAGTGACCACAATTCATAATGCTGCTGGTGATACTCAACACATCTCTAACCTGCAGGAAGTTGACAGAGTTGCTGTGTAGCCGCTAATTTGTTCGAGCTGTATTTTATTTCATTGACTTGTTAATTTACATGAGGCTTTACTATTGCTGCTAGTAAACAAATGCTGGTACCATAATCAGCCTCCCTGTTTTACAGTTAGAGCCGATAAGGTATTTCATGAAGTAAATCCGAGAGGACTGAGTCTAGACCTCTAGTATCCTTGAAATCTAGTATCCAGAAATGGTGTGGCCAGCAGGAGCAGGTTGGTGATCGTCCCCCTGTACTGGGCACTGGTGAGGCTGCACCTCGAGTCCTGTGTTCAGTTTTGGGCCCCTCACTGCAGGAAAGACATGGAGGTGCTGGAGCGTGTCCAGAGAAGGGCAACGAAGCTGGTGAAGGGTCCAGAGCACAAGTCTGATGAGGAGCGGCTGAGGGAGCTGGGGTTGTTCAGTCTGGAGAAAAGGAGGCTGAGGGGAGACCTGATCGCTCTCTACAACTACCTGAAAGGGGGTTGTAGTGAGGTGGGTGCTGGTCTCTTCTGTCAAGTAACTAGTGATAGGGTGAGAGGAAATGGCCTCAAGTTGCACCAAGGGAGGTTTAGGTTGGATATTAGGAAGAACTTCTTCACCGAAAGGGTTGTCAGGCATTGGAACAGGCTGCCCAGCGAAGTGGTTGAGTCACCATCCCTGGAGGTATTTAAAAGACGTGTAGGTGTGGTGCTTAGGGACATGGTTTAATGGTGGACTTGGTAGTGTTAGGTTTATGGTTGGACTTGATGATATTAAAGGTCTTTTCCAACCTAAATGATTCTGTGCTTCTAAATTTTGTCTCTTGAGTACTAGACATATCTCTGTTATTTTTTGACTTAGTGGATTTGTTGCATCGTGCTGTTATCACAATTTGTAGATGTCAGGGATCACAGAAAGCTGCTCTGAGCTATCTGAAGAATACAGAGCTAAAGCTCTCAAAAACTCTGTCTCAAAAAAACCCAACACAAAACAGTATTTGATGGTCCTAGTTTTCTTCTATTGGTCGTAATACTTTTTATAAGGACTGACTGAAGCCAGACTCAAAAAGAATCAAAGCTTTTCAGTGGATGCCAGAATCTGAAGACAAGCGAACACTTCAAAAAGTCATGAGCGCGTTCACATATCTTGCCCAGTTCATTCCAAATCTGTCCTCTGTCAGTTCACCTCATCAGACAACTTCTGGGAAATGTTCAGTGACACTGCATTGAACAGGGCAGACATTCCTTTAATGAGTTTGATAGGTAACAGTTCTTGTGCTGAAACGCTGCAGCATTGCTTAACTATCTCATTAGTAAAGGCTTGTAACGAGGTAGTAGAAAGCGAATGTTCTTAGTCTCAGAAGATCTTTTTAAATACAAAATAGGCTTGTTTTTCATATGGCAAAATAGTTCACATTGAAAAAAACAGCAATTCCCAAGCTTTTTTGAACCAGCTAATCGCTGTGATTCTTCAATATTACTTACCAGCTGTAACCCAAACTTATCCAATAATTAATTCCAAGTACTGTGGGATACAGTCAGTGGTGTATCCACTGAGTAAATGCAGAACTCCTACTACGTTCCCTTGGAACCACAATTGGTAATCACTGCCCTAAGACATGTGATTTACTAACCATAAAAGACAATCTCTACTCCTTGTGGCTTTCTCTTTGGGGAGAGACATGCTTTCTATTTTTACCAATTTTTGGATCGGATTTCTGTTTCCAAACTGAAGTGGAAATAGCTAGAATTGTGGGAACAGATTCAGGAGAGATAGTTTGGGTGTTGAATGCTCAAAATACAGAAGGAATGAATATATTTGCAATAAGAAATGAGGCTTCATCATACAGCTTTTCTGACCTGTTCCACCCCCAGCCGTTGTGCTAGCTTTACGTTCTGTTTCTTTATGTATTTTGTATTTGACTCGAGATACATGCTGAGATACATGAATATTTCAACACAAATCCTGTGTGCTTCGTCTGTCTGGGTTAGGTACCAGTTCTGTGAGTGGTCCCAGATGAGCTCAAAGATACTGGACACACTAGTAAGGCTATAGATAAATGTTCTCTTTAGATGTCATCCACAGCTGCCCATCACCTTCTCACCCAGAATAGGTGGTTCCTCCCTGCAACCCAACTGGTGTGCTAGCATGTGACCTAATCAGGCTGATTTTGCCTAAAAATGAATTTTAGGAGTAGTCCTGTGTATTACTGGCCCACACAAACAAGTGGGGTGATGGTTTCTAGCATGGGGATGGTGACAGCTGGGAAGGGGGAATAGTCTTTTCAGCCGTCACAGCTGCAGATGGAAAAAGATATCCATCCACAAGCTAGGGAAGGCTTACAGAAGTCTTCAAAAACATGGCCTTAATTTATTTTTCCTTTATTTGATTTTTATATTTGAAATGAGTGCTTATGTAAATGATGAGAGTGACTATTTAGAGGGTAGAGACAGGACCATGACTTGGACATGAAAAAAATTTGATCCGTTATTGAGGCACTAATAAAACTGATTTGTGAGGCCAATATAATGTGTGAAGTAATTCTAAACTTTCAGAAACCTTAAGGTTTAACATAAACTAAGTAATAAAATGTTGGTAATCTAAGTAATTGTTTTTCTTCTTGCAGCTGTTGCTTTTCCTTTCTGAAAAGTTGTCTGTTACATACAGTACTTGACTTATTTTGTGTAGTGTTTTCTTTATGCTGCACATGTGATTAAAAATCCTAGCCTTTGGCATGCATATCCAAACCTGCTTTAGCATTCTTTTTTAACCATTAAAGAAGAAGAAAAATAAAAGAAGTTGCTTTTTAGATGGTGATGGTGAGAAAGCCTTCTCATTTAAGGGCTGGTTCTTTAAACTCATCGGTCCACTAGCTCTGAGTTTACAATAACAATGCTGCTGCCAGTTAATCGTGCAACTGGGCTGCTGGGAGTTGCTCTCAATTGGAAAAGGAAGATTTTTTTTGTTTGTTTTCTTCTCTTGCTGCTCATTTACATTGTGCCATTGAAGAAAATATAGGTGATCCACACCTCAGAATAAAACTCTGTCTTGCCCTTAACAAAAATGAGCCCTCTTAATGCAGAGTGTTGAATCTGGGAATATTTGTAGCTGAGGATATTTGTTGAAATTGAAAGTGTGAAGACTTGTATTGAGGCAAAACTGAATCACCACAAGTTACTCTTTGGTAAAAGCTCATGCATCATTGCTGGTCTTGACTGCAGCACAGTCCATATATGTGGATTTTAAACTACTGTACTTTCCGTACAAAAATATTTGTGTGTTTTTATGACAAGGAAGATTGGTTTGTCACATAATTGTTGCTGTTAATATACAGCCCATTCTGATGAAGCTTAAATGAATATCGCTTTCCTTTATGGGCAGTGGACATAACTGAAAGCTATTAAAGCATTTTTAACATGAGAATTAACATAGACAGAGTCTTTTGTAGATAAACTTCACCCTTCCTGTTTTGGATGGAGCAATAAGTTTACCATGGAGCAGATTTAGGAAATAGCTTTCCATCAATTCAGTATTTTATAAATAAAAAGTTGCAGGGCGAGGTCCTTCCTTTGGCATAAAGCTGATTATTTCCTGTTTAATCCTGAACTGGTGCATTTCAAGTAATGGGATTTTTTTAGCATCTATCAGAGAGGAGAGCTTTTATGATTTTGTTTTTATTTATGGCCCTATGAAAATGCAGTTTCTAGACTTGAAGATCATTATAGAACAAAGGGAAATTAATAGATACATAAGTTGTTGCACTTTCAGACAATTTTTGGACTTAGCTGCACAGTTTTTTGTAGCTGGACATTCTTAAACATGTAGCTGGGTATTCTTATACGTGAGCTGAAAAGGTGTCGTTGATACATCTTTAAGAGATTATCAGTACTTCTAGTGAGGTTTAGAAACCGATGAATTGTAATTGCTACAGATTATTTGAATTCAGATTTATCACGTGCTTGCAGAAGGCACACATTTTTTATAAGAATATATAAGAGGTGGAACTTAAACTAATACTGCTGTTTTACCTAAGGAACACACAAGTTAATATATGAAGTAACACTACCCTCATCCAACACATCTGTTGTAAAGAAGCCTATGAAATCTAGGCCACACACAAACTGGTCTCCAAGGGCCTGTAGTTGGTGTTAGAATGCTGTTATTATGTGGTCTGATTGGTTTAGTAAAGAATTATCTCCAGTAAAACCATGTAACATAATAGTCCTTGCTCTCCCACATGGGAGCTACTTCTGCTTGACTGAGCAAGACATTTCTTGAAGAAGTAATGCACTTGCTCTTGCCCAAACATAACATTAAATGAAGTGTATTGTCATGTACATTGTTGTTGTGTATCAATTCTTGTTCATTTAAACATTCGCTTAAAGTCCTCCACTGTAGTATTAAAAATGATGAAAGTAAATATACAGATTTCCTAGCAATATATTTAAAGTAAACTTCTTGCTTCTTATTGAAAACTTGTTTGTAATAATTTTAAAGCAATGGGGAACTATTTGGAAACTGTTAAGTTTTCATAAATCAAAACTCTGCTGCTGAACTTTCCAGATATTAGTTTAACTGCCAGGCAGTACGAGGCATAGCAGTTTCAGGTCTGTCTTGCACTGTGGTGAATACTTTGTATGTGATGCTTTCCCTGTTCACTTTGACTTAAGAGAGAGCTGAGACAGTTTGCTAGTTCATAAGAATAGTTTTCTAAATGGTACCGATTTGGTTGGCTTTTGCTATGAATGGTCAGAACTCTACAGAGTTGTCCTTGTTGTGTAACCGGAGCTGTAAACACTCACTACTATCACTGAGGACTTGTCTTTTTAATTGCTTTTTATTTTTATTATTTTCTGGCACTGCTCAACAGTGTCATACAGCAGCTGTACGTTCCATCTTTAGATTGCTTTATAAGCATTGAGTAAATGCCCCAAAATGTGGAAATTTTTGTTGGGACGGTGAGAGGTATAAGAAGGGAGTTGAGGAGGGATGCTGCTTCTCTGCAGAGGTGATGATTAGAAGTATTATTGCTGAGGGGCAGAGCTGGCGCAACAGAAGCCCTAGGAGGACGAGGCAGCGGGGCTTCGTTCAGGCGCTCCTGCCGTCATCACACGCTCCGGCCGGTCCCGGGCTTCTCCGGAGCCGCGATGGGCTCCACACCGAGCAAACCCCATGACTTCACCGTCATTGCAGGGGTGTCACCAGGGCATGATATGAAGCAAAGGAGTATCCAGATGATGCCTTGAGCTTAAACTGGAGATAATGGTTTCATGCAAGTAAATAATTTAGCCTGCATGTTTTCTTCCCAGTGTATTACACAGCGTGGAGAAGGCCAGAGTTGTGTCTCGGGACCCAAGCCAACTCGTCAGGGATTTCAGCCTTAAAAACATACGTGTAAACTCAGCGGAGTTTGTTACTGTAGACATAGACACCCCACCCCAGCTTTACAGAGTACTTTTCCTCTCTTTTCATACTAGAATTCTACTTCAAAATGAAGCGGGAAGCCTTGCAGCGGCGCTGTTTTAGACTGCATCTTCCTCTTTCAAATTAGTTTGATCAAAGGAACAAATAAAAACGCAGGCAGGAGATGCCGTGTCCTAGAAGTACGATGCTGTAGACCGGCTGAAACAGAAACACCGTGGCCCGGTGCAGGGAGCAGTGACCAAATCCTGGGGAGTTTAGAGCCGGGTGGTCTCAGCTGCTGTTCCCAGGGGATTTCTCCCCAGCTCCGCAGTTCCCGGCTCCATCCCTGCCGCGCTGTGCTCACACGCCATCCCCTGCGTTGCTGGTCCCAGGCCTTGAGGGCAAAGCAGAGTTCAAATTGGAATTCACGCTTCTTTTAAAAAAGGATGGCTGTATCAGCATCTATTCCATTCCACGTGAGGGACTGCCAGCAGACCTTTCAGTCAGGTATTTAAATGCCCAAAATGGTGGGCTTACGTTCCGAAAGCTGATTAAATCTATAAAACCAAGCACTGGAAAGGGAGGCAGAATTGCATTTAAGTGGAAATAACTTTAATATTTTCCATCTCTTCAGTAAGTAGCAAATTAACATGAAATTGTTCATTATTACATAGTAGATTAAATAACTTGTTTCCCCCAATTTGCATTTCAATGAATATCTAATTGGTCTGTAAACACATTGATTAATGGGTACAGAAATTATTACACAGATTCAAGGCAAAATTGTTAGTGCATTTTTAAGAAGGGAATAGACTTGTTGATATTTTATAATTAAAAATTGTATACCACTATTGTAACAGAGTATTAAATTTGTTGTACGTTAATTTAGCTTTTTGTAGCCATGAAAAGTAGTTCATCTTGGTTGAAAACCAATTTTAAATGTCTTGATCATGAGAATTGTCTTGAAGTGGTTTAATGACAGTTCTGAGCATTCTTTGCACTGTGGAGCTATAAATTTGTATATTGTACTCATAAACATAACAGTACAATTACATTACCACTGCAGTAATGAAAATTTCTCTGCACTCTTTCAGTACAGTCTAATTTGCATGGTTGAGAAAAATCCAAGATAGTGTGTAAATAAATTAAAAAGAAGCTATTTGGGGAGAGGTAATAATTCCTTTTAAAAGATGTCTTTGGCAAAGAAAATACTGTGATACCAGCAATACTGAAGTCATTCAATGTATAGTAGTTTCCTAATTTGCTAGAGCTTACATGCTTACAATGCAAAATCTTACTGCGTATACAATCAGCTTAGAGCTAGGTCTACGTTACAAAATCTTTTAGCATTACTCTTAGTTAGGAGTACAAGAAAAATTATACTTCATAGTCTGTCTACCCGTGCAGGGGAAAACCTGGCATAGATGTGGCTGTGTTAACAGAAGATTGCTTTGTCAGACTTATTTTAGGTCTGCTGAAGAGGGGAAATAAGAAGCTGGCTTATACCACCAGAGGGCTATACCAACCTAGGTATCGTGGTTTAGCTGGGGGAACAAAAGCTGTTACCTCTGCCTGGTGTAGAGGAGCCCTGGGGCATCACTGGAGCAAGAGAGATTTCAGGCAGTTTGCTTTTTCATTACTGGGCTGTCTGGAAGGGATGTGGGACGGCTTTCAAACTTGTGCTCTGCAAGTTCAAGCTCTGCCTTTGTCAGAAATCAAACTACCAGTGAGCATGTTGCTTCTTTCCTCCTTGCATGGGGTATTTGATACTTGTGGGAATGTGCCCTTAGTAACTGAAAAGTTTCTGTCTTCTGAAAGATAACATATTAAATGAATACTTGCATGAATCACAGATATAAGATTGTGATTGCTGGGCATGTTGGATCTTCTCAACGGTGAGTTAATATCTAAGGGTTGCAGGCTGTTTAACGTGGTTTCTGAGCCACAACTCTAACTCTTTGCCCCATGTGAACTGAGTCTTGAGGGTCTTTGGCCTTCTGGATGAGGAGCTCAGAACAGGCATCTCTGAGGAGGAGCACTGACTCACAGGCAGTGATGGTGGGCTGTATTCATACGGTGCAGAGCTGCTCAGAGAGCCTGGAGTCACGTCGTGTTGCTGTGAAGGAGTCCTGGTGGAGGTGAGCGAGTGTTAGATCAATCTGTAAATGTATGGAATGATAAGAATACTCAAAAATGCAGGAAAGATTATGCCGAAAAAGAGCAAGGGATTGAAAATTACAGATTAAATCATGGGCATCAATTTCACTTGCTAAATCATCACATCCACTTCATGGATGCGGTCCTCCTCATGCTTGGTGGTCCTGCTTGTGTTTATGAGCAGAAGTACCACCTTCTGTATTGAAATGAATTTGGCCATCTCTTGCATAAAGCTGCTCGAGCCTTGCATGCACAAGTCTCTTGATAATTCCTGTTCAAGGGGCTTTTATGTCTGCATGAAGCCGAGAGCGTTCAAAAAAAGTGCCACAGTCATATTCATTCAAAAGCATAGCTGGAGAAGGTAGTTAATGTTGTCTACCTTTATATAAAATAAAGCACATTTATTAGAAGAATTCTTCTGGAAATGAGAGGTGAAGATTCACTTGAGTTCTGAGACGGAGAGGAGAAATTTGCATCTCCCATTTGCTACTCAGTTGTACTTTCTACCCGCTATGGACGTGGGAGATATAGAGGCTAACTTGCACCTTGGTGGGGCCGGTCTTCCTGAGGGTCTTTCCAGTTATCAGGGAACTTCTCTCTTGTTTCCCTCTTCTTCAAAGGCTGCTTAGAGCAGAACCTGTAGTTTTAGCTGTTCTGAATTGCCTTGAGAAGTTAAAAAGCCTTTCTTTGTACGGACTGTAGAGCTAAGCTGGGAAAACTTGGTGTGTGGGTGTTGAAATAAGTGTTGCAAATATCTCCATTTTAACTTCTCTGTTTTTCCTGGCCTCATCGCCTTTGAATATTGTGTTTACTCTTGCTGTTGAAATGAAGCTGCTTTTTGGCCAGGTGTGCAAGACTTTTAAGACCAAGATGACAAAGTTTCTGACTCTCCTGCAGACTGCAGTCACTTGCAGGGGAGGACATCTTAAGTTCTAGCTTTTGTTCTCATTACTATTTATGTTGTCCAACAGCTCTGTTGTGCAAAATACAGAGGCAGCTCTGGAACAGTTTTGGAGAAGAACATGAGGCTGTGCTAGGCAGAGAAAGGGAATGACGCGGACTTTGTCAGTGAGTAGTAGACGCATCATCAAGATATTCCCTAGCTAGGTGTGATTTCATCCACGCCCAGAGTTCAGGTTTACAACAAAGTTTTGGTGAAGGTGCTTTCCACCTGTCGGCTGAGCCATTTGATATGTTTTCTTTGGTTTAAGCCAAGACCATTTTTAGATTATCAGAGCAGGAGGGATATAGCAGTCTAAGACATGAGCAGTCCCCACATGCTTGCTTCTGCCCCTCATTCTTCCCCATTAGAGGTTAATGTCCCAGAGCTGGCCTGGAAGAACAGAATGTGAGGTATCCTTCATTTCTTTCACATTAGTGTACATTGTAAGTTAAGTCACTGTTGATGGTGCCTTGAGGTTAACTGTGAAAACTTTGCACAGACACAGATTAGGAAGTTCTCAAAAGTTTCGTTCTGCCTGCTGAGTTCCAGGGCTTGATCACCTCCAACCTGGGGGACCGGTATCTCCATTGCTCTAGCTAGATCTGGAAGTAAATGTCTTTTAGCTATATTTAAACAGTTTGAAGTGCAAATTTTGGGTTAGTTTTCTTAAATATGAGGAGCCTTCACTAACGTGTGGCAGGTGCATCACACCTTTAGATTTGCATCTAGACAAAGCCCAAGTGCTTATACAGAGACTAGCATGGGGAAGCGCTGGTCTCAGCCAGAGCTTCTGTGCTATCGTCATGTAAGAATAAAAAGAGCTAAAATGCCATGAGAATAATATAAGACTAGGCATATTTGTGGTCCTCTGACCTCACAGGTGCCAGGTGTGCTGATTTTGGGAAACTCTTTGAAGAGAATTTGAATGCAGCTTATATACTTCTCATTCACAGAAAAATCAAGACTATATATATTTTGTGTGTGTATATAAAACAAATATAAATATATTTATGTATTTGGGACTAGAACAGCTGTTTCTGCTTCTCCTTCATCTGCTTACTAAAGTGTTATACATTCTTTCCATTATGCTGGTGGTATAGCTTAGGTCAGAGAATAAAAGTCTGCTAGGGCCTTGGTAAATGATCACCCTATGGCTTTAGCTGTTTTCAGGATTACCTGACATATATATCAGACAGAATAATCGTGTTGTTGGTATCATTCCCTTTCTTGCTTTTCAATATTAAAACGTTATTTCTTTTTTCCCCACACATGGAATCATTTTCAGTTTTTAGTTCCAGATGTTTATGGATGAGCCTTCCATGGCCTGAGCTCAAAATCAGTATCAGCTGGAATTTTAAAGATAGGGTTATTTTCAAACCTTGTTAGGTCACAAGTTCTTCTAGTATTCTTCTCCAACAGAGAGCTTTTTTGCTTGTTTGGAGTCTTCAGTTCTCTTTCTTCCTCAAGCATCACATTCTTGTCTTATTTTCTAGAAATAGCCTCTTTCTCTTTTGTGGAGGAGATGGATTTTAATATGCCATGTATGCTGGTTTTGGCCTGTTAAACTGTCTTTATCTCAACCCACAAGTTTCTTGCTTTTACTCTTCCAGTTCTCTCCCCCATCCCACTAGGGGGGAGTGAGCAAATGGCTGTGGGGGACTTAGTTGCAGCTGGGGTTAAACCATGCCACCATCCTCTTGAAAAAGAGCTTTGAGTGCTTTCACAATTTTTTCGAATAGTTGATTGTACCATGAAGCTGTAATTAATATCTCCTGTAATTGATATTCTTGTAATTGATAATCTCTACTCCCTTCTGCAAAGCATAGTAACTTCTCTCTGAGGGTTGGTAGTCGTGCACTGGCTTCAGATAAAAACTGGTTTATGAAGTTATTTCCACTTCACGACTGTGGCTCACAGTTCTTTCAGTTGTGCTGATGCATGTGGTTTTAGAATTGAATCACTGAATCACATTAATTGCGGGGAAGTAATTTTAAAAGGGATCATCTCAGTGATGCAATTTACGTCGCAGCTATACAAATAGGTTTATCAGCACAGTTGAGAAGGAGGCACCAGGAGGCTCAGAATTAGCAGCTGGGGTAGAAGGCTTGTTGAGGGAAAATTGCTCAATTATTATTAGAGGAGCTGAGCTGTTTCCTTTGTTTTCTGTTGTTAGAACTGCCTTCCTGCTCCACCTTCGCCCTCTTCCCCTATTTTAGGTCAGTTCTATTTTTTTAAGAGTCTTTTGTCACAAAGTATTGAAAACGTTCATCTCGCGTATGAAGGTGTTTAGTTTTCAGGTGGTTGTGACAGCAAAGTGACTTCTGACTCTAGACACAGTGACGACGATGGCTCTTTTGATTTTCCTCCAAGTCGTCTTTTGTGAAAGTTTTGAAGAAAAATGTACTTAGGTTGAGCTAATATTTATAGGCTAAGGGTCAGGGAATTTCATCGGGGTTAGTTCTTTGTGGTGTGTGAGAGAAACAGCAGATAGCAGTATTTGCCATTAATTTGAAGACTGATTAAAAGTAGTGTGTTTCCTTCAGTTGTAGCGTTGGGTGCCTTCCCGTGCAGAATATGAGGCGATGTGTCTATTCTCTACTAGTGTCTCTATTAGTGTCAGGATTTCACTTGTGCCAGTGTTGCACAGCGTCCTCTGAAGACTGACAGTTACCAGGTTCGCTTACCTGTGGAAGATCATTCACACATCCTTGGTCTGACCACTTCAAAGGTGATAAAATAGAACAAATAGACATGCAATCAGTAGGAGGAAAAAACCCAAAGTTTTGAACTCTTTCCCCCAAAACATAATGGCTCTGGGGAGAAAAAACTTTTCAGAAATCATTCTGTGAAGGTGCTAGCAAGCGTGCTGCAAGCACTTGAAAGGCACGGGTTATCCATAAGTGCAATACCATCTGTCTGTCATATGGCTAATCAGAGACAGCAATTCTTCCTGAGCTTTTTCCTTGGAAAGAGTCAGAAAAAAAAGTAACCGCAATTTACTCTGTTTGAAGTTCTTTTAGCAAGTGCCGTGTTTTACTTGCTATGGAACATGAACTCTGAGAGTCTGGGTTTTGTGCTGATATTTTACTGCCAAAGAACTAAACATACAAAGCAGGAAACAAACCCCCTCTCAGAAAAAATGCCACGTGCACACCGGTTCCACACTTAAGATGTTGAGCACCAGTTTGGTTTGGGCTGCACTCTTTTTGACTTCTTAATCTCCATTGAAAATTAGTTTCTTCCAAAAGGTTTTCTTTTATTTGCCAACCAGTATTTGAAAAGTGGGTCTCATCTTAAACTATTTTTATAGAATATACTAGCAAACATTTGAGAACTGTATTAAAGGTATCATGTTAAATCAGTGTGTTTCTGAGAATAGTTTAATTTGTGTGGAGAATGTTGGGTTTGGTTTTTTTGGGGTTTTTTTTTGGGTTTTTTTTTTGTTTTTTTTTACTGCTCCTCTGACATGAATATGCTTGAGCTGCCCTTGGACTGGTCCTTATGAATAAAACAGTGTAGTGGTGTTTGGTTATGGGGTTTTTTTGTTTGTTTTTTTTCTTTCTTTTTTACTAATGGGAAATTGCTTATATACGGTTGTATGTTTTGTGTCCACAATATAGGTAAATGTGGGAGGAAAGGGTCACAAATCTCTGTAAAAAAACCAAGTTCTAACACAATCACACAATACTAGATGATAAGCATGCTTTGAGGAATATCAACATTTTAGCTTTTTTTTTCTCCTAAAAAACGTACTGAGATAAAAAACTTACTTATCTTCATTCAAAAAGCCAGCGTATTTTCTAAATGGAAATTGGCCAAAGAGGTGTGAAAATGAACTGCATCTGGCAGTTGGAAGACTTTGACAAGTTCCTTTTTTGGTGGGTATTTAGATTAATAACCCTAGCTGGAATCCAAAAAAAAAAAAAAAAAAAAAAATTGAAAGGCCACTATTTACTTTGAAAACTGCCGAAGAGCACAGTCAGATATTTGTTTGGAAAACAGTTGCAGTGATAAGGAGAAGTTACTTCTCCTCAACTGTGGTACCTAACTGACTTGCAAACTCTTCATTCCCTGCAGTACAAGATCAGACAGGTTCACGTAAACCACTGCCAGCACTTCTCTTATCCTTTGTGGCTGAATCACCAATGCAGTCAAACTAATTAAAGTCGTATTTGTCAAGGACTTCTACGAGAAACAGATATCCAACAAACAAACAAACATAATTTGGTGAATTTATTTAAGCACAACTTGTATTTAAAGGATTACGAGAGATTACAAACTAAATTATTGGTGCTTTGTATGAAGATTTGAGTGCTAGAGATGCCACAGTTAAATTAATTTTACATATATTTGCAATGAAAATCTGGTTTAGCATTTGCACTTTGCCATTATTCATTAAATATTGCTGCAAAAGGAACTTAATCTCTCTTTAAGGCATTTCTTCCAATAAGAGTTATTTCTTGTATCCAGATAGTTCTGAACTAGTTACATCTGTGTTAGCGCAGGTCAGAAGAGAAGAAAAGGCAAATACATCTTGGAGTTGAAACTTGCGTTAAATCCAATATTCTTTGTTTGGGTTGGATTTGCAGTAGCACCTAATTCAATGAGGGCTGTTGGTGTGAAGAGTCTTGCATTTAATCGCTTTCTAAAATGTGTTCTTTCTAGGTCTACAGACAAGACTGTGAAACCTTTGGCATGGTAGTGAAGATGCTAATTGATAAAGATCCATCATTAGAGAAGTCCATTCAGTTTGCCCTGAGGCAGAATTTACATGAAATAGGTGAGCGATGCATTGAAGAACTCAAACATTTCATTGCTCAGTACGATGCTGCCAATCAAGATCTATCAGAATCCTTCAAAGAGGGCTCATACTAAGGACAAAAACACCCTTTCAGATCCTCTGCATTGTGTATGCCATAATACATAAATCTGTTTTTTGCGGGGAAAGAGGAGATCTTGTTGGAGATTTGAACCCAAGGCCTGCGCTCCTTTGCAGTAGCTCAGGTGACTATATCTTGTTCACTGTGGTCTCCACAATTGTATTCTTCCTACCTGTACTTGTTGACATATATTCCTTTCAAAGGATGTTCTTTTCAAAAATGCTGTAAAGTGACAAACTATTTTTTAAACCTTTACACAGTTACCTAGGAAAAAATGTTCAGTCCCAATGTATGTACACTTACGTTTCGATGTTTATAAGTGTAACTTCAAACACTGTATTTTTTATTAAAATAACAAGAAGCAATTCTTCATTCCTCAACTTAAGCAGAAATATGTCTTGTTTTCATATACACTATAGGAAGGGAAGACTTGCAAAATTGGTTGCAACTATGATTTATTTATTATAGTTTAATTTTAAACTTCAGATTAATTCTGTATAATTACACTAGGTGTTATCTCCAGTCTCTGACTGCCAGAGCAACTCAAACTACTTGATATAAGAAGTGCTGTATTTTTGTTCTAATTGCAGGTTCTGCAAATGCCTTTTAAATCTTGGTGTTTTCCATATCACGAGTCATTACTAGCAAGCAATATTATGTAGGATGAATTCCAGGTTTTGTTACTATTTGCTACTAAACTTTTCCTTTGTTATGTTTTTGACTACACCTTCCAGAGTGTAACTGCAGGCAGCCATTGAGCAGGGAAAGATCCCTTCTCCTACTCTCTCCCTCTCCCCCCTTACGCCTTCTCACCACTTGTCATCCATCAGTTCTAACAATTAGGAGGCTGTGTGTCATCTTTATTTCTGACATCAAGAATGAGCAGGAATTTGGGGTGGCAAAGTGGGGCAAGGAAAGCGAGCAGGACCATCTCTGTAGTAACTCCAAGTTGCTTTGGATTAGGTGTAATGTGAAGTTGAACCCTAAGACCCCAAATTCATCATCATTTCAAACCTAGGTGATTCTGGGTAATATCTGGCACCACTTTTGACCTGGTAGAGGGACTTGTAGTTGGGGAACAGTGGTTGAGGGAGAGTCAAGAGGCTGCTAATGCTACATGATTACTTGTCAGAGATGAAAAATATTTAGGACTCATTGATGGTATCCTGAATATTGGACTGTGTACAGCTTCACATTTAATAAGGTACTGGTTTTTATGAATGTTTAGGAAGGGGATAATTTGAGTCATAATCACAAACAGGTAAGTGTAAGCACGATTGGTTTTGTATATATTTGCATTTAGAAACACTTGAAACTCTGTAAAAGGACTCTAATGACCAAAGCTCACCATTTCCAAAGTGCACAGTATTTTAAAATTAAGTGTCATTGAATTCAGCCCCCTTAACAAGGTAGCTTCTCAGATTTCATCAGAATGGTGTGCAGAAAAGTAAATGAAATAGCAATGATTTTGCATGTACAAGGTACTGTATGTATCACAGCATCTTACACATGCAAATCTTGATATGGTATATTAAATATATATTACATCAGATTCCCGAGATGCCTGATTAGTTTTTATGTTGGTAGGGTGTGGTTTTGTAGTTGGCTTTTGTTGGTTTCTAAGAGTTCACGTTGCTCAAAGGAGATGACCTGCACCTTACCTTGTTGGCACCTGGGATTGTGTGGGCTGCACAGTGAGTGGGAATCAGCTCGCAGATCCTACACGATGCTAATTTGGGGAGGGAGAGGGGGGAAGAGGCAACCTGTTGTGGCACAGTAGCTAGACCTGACCCGCCCCTTCTGGCAACAACCCGGTTTACCGAGATCAGTCATGAAACCACAGGCAAAGTCTTCTCTGAGGCAGAAGTGTAACTACGGTGCTTCACTACTTGTCTACAGGACCGAGAGCCTTCAGGGTGTTACATCAGAGTTTCTGCTCTGGGTTAGAAATGCTAATGAAAAAAATACTGAAATTGTGTTTAATATATTTTTGATTAAAAATGTCCATTATTACTGTACAGTTTGTTAGGGGTCTCCTTTGTTAGAAGCCTGATTAAATTTACTATGATAAAAGTATCTGATTTTTCAAGTGTTCTTCTGCAAAGTAAGACCTAAGCTTACAATCACAGAATATCTGGAGTTGGAAGGGACCCATAATTAAACCGTATGACTAAGAGTGTCGTCTAGACTCTCCTTGAACCCTGACAGGCTTGGAACTGCAACCACTTCCCTGGGAAGCCTGTTCCAGCGACCAACCACCTTTTCCTAATGTCCAAGCTGAACTATCCCTGACGCAGCTTCATTCCATCTCCTCGTGTCCTGTCGCTGGTCACCAGAGAGGAGATCGGCTCGTGCCCCTCCGCTGCCCGCCGTGAGGAAGGTGTAGACTGCGATGAGGTCACCCCTTGCGATGAGGTCACCCCTCGGCCTTCCCTTCTCCAAGGTGAACAAGCCAACTGTCCTCAGCCCCTCCTCGTAAGTCTTGCCTCTGACCATCTTGGTGACCCTCCTGTGGACACGCTCTCACAGTCCCATGTCCTTCTTATATTGAGGTGCCCCAAACCGCGCACAGAACTCGAGGTGGGGCCGCACCAGGGCGGCGTAGAGTGGGACAGTCACCTCCCTCCATCGGCCAGCGATGCTGTGCTGGAGGCACCCCAGGACATGGTCGGCCCTTTTGGCTGCCAGGGCACGCTCTTGACTCGTGGTCAACTTGCCATCAACCCAAACCCCCAGACCTCTTTCCGCGGGGCTGCTCTCCTGCCTCTCGTCCCCCAGTTTGTACGTATAACCAGGATTACCCCTTCCCGGGTGGAGAATCTGGCACTTGCTCTTGTTAAATTTCATACAGCTGGCGATTGCCCAGCTCTCGAGTCTACCCAGATCTCTCTGCAAGTAAGATCTTTCAAAAGTTTGTTAGGTTGCCCTTAGCTTAATCTGACTTTTTTTTTTTAAAATGGATTAAATTTTACTCATGAACTAAGGAGCCTTTTGAATTTTTTTATAATTGCTATTTCTGTGAAAGGTTTAATTCACATTCATGAGTGACAGGCAACTGGTTTTCCATTTACTACTTGTTGTTATGTTGAATATTCACATTTCACCTTTTGTGATGTAGGCTTTCTGTTGACATAAGTAAAATATTATGCCAGTCCCTTACTTTAAGCAAGAAACATGGCTTTTAGTCTTGCTTCCTGTAGAAGCAAACATATACTTTGGATTTATATCAGTGTAAAAAGTTGTCCTTGCTCTCGTGGCCAGCCTTGATGGGACTCCTGGAAAGGGGTAGGAAGAACGTTGGTGGAAGGAACCAGATGTTGTGCTGGAGGAATTTCTTTTCTTTGTCACCTTCAGAGCTCCTGAAAACAAAACTGACTCCTAGCGCTTGTTAATGTGCAGATACCCTTAAAAGAATAAAAAGGGAAGAGGAAAAGGGAAGAAAGGAGCGTGGAAATTCAGTGCTACCTGCCGAAGCCGGAGCGGTTCTGAATGGATCTGTAACCCCACTGGGTGAGTTGGCAGCTTTGAGTGACAACGTAAAGGAGTTAGCATGAAAATCAGCGATAAAACCACTATGGATACAAAAGGAGCTAATGCCTTGTATTGGAGAAGGATGCAGTAACTTGTGACCCCGTTTTCTGTGCAAGGTTTCCTCTTTTGATGAGGATAATGTATTGCCCTAGTATTTCTCACCATCATGAAGGTTGTACTGGTTTTGGCTGGGATGGAGTTAATTTTCTTCATAGCAGCTGGTATGGTGCTGTGCTTTGGATTTGTGCTGCAAACAGTGTCGATAACCCCGGGATGTTTCCGTCCCCGCTGAGCAGTGCTCACCCAGAGCCAAGGGCTGTTCTGCTTCTCCCCCCACCCCACCAGCGAGGAGCCTGGGGTGCACAAGGGGTTGGGGGGGGACACAGCCGGGACAGCCGACCCCGACTGACCCAAGGGAGATCCCAGCCCGTAGGACGTCGTGCTCAGCAATAAAATGGCTGGGGTTGGAGGAGTTTGTCAGGGCTGCTGTTGCTCAGGGACTGGCTAGGTATCGGTTGGCTGATGGAGAGTAACTGGGGGTTTTTTTATCACTTGGTTTTTGGTTTTTTTTTTTGTTTGGGTTGGGTTGGGTTTTTTACTTATTAAACTGTCTTTATCTCAACCTATGAGTTTTCTTACTTTAACCCTTCTGAGATGAGAGACCCCCATCCCACTGGGCAGGTAGTGAGTGAGCAGCTGTGTGATGCTTAGGTGCCTACCACGGTATAAGCTCCACTTGGACTATAGGTGCTACTTCTAATAACACAAAACAGAATTTACAGCTTTGGTGACTGTATCTGAGTCTTGTGCTGGTAGCAGATGCTGTATCCCATACCATTCTCTTCATATATAAAGGTGGAAGAACCAATTAGAAACATTTCTCACAAGAAGTATCAAAAATAATGAAGTAGAAATTGTTTATGTCAAGCTGAAAAAACAAAAAGTTGTATAGCCATCTTTAAACTTCGTGCCTAATTTTTAAAGTGGATAAAAATACAAGTTGACCCATCTTTCATTAAGTGTGCTTACAAGTACCTGTTATTCTTCCCCTGACATGAATGTCTCTTAGCAGTCCAGTCCGCAGCAAAACAAAGCTTTCTAAATGTTTTTTAATGCTGTTAATGACTTGTGGTCCTGCACCCCAGCGGAGGTAAGGGAGAAGTATGTGCCTCAGGGCATTAGAAAATATCTAAACTAGCTCTGAGCAAGCTGCTTAACCACTGGAAGGCAACAACGCTGGAGCACTGCTCCCCTAGGCATCGTGCTGTGCAACCGAACCTTCCTTGGCTGAGCCTGGTCTTGAGGGAAAACAGGTCAGAGCGCCTGCCTCGGGCTGGAAGAATGGATGCTGTTCAGCAGGAGAGCAGCACTACGTACAAGCGCTGCTGTTTGCATGGACAAACGCGCCTCTCCATTTTTTTTCGGAGTAAAACTGAGTACAAGGAAAGGTCTCCATCCGCTGCCAAAGCTTCCAGCTGAAAAATAACGCTATAAAAGGTGGTGGTGGGAAGTGTCATTACTTACATCACTCATTTTGAAGTACCCCGAGCCTCTGCGGGAGCAGGGAGTTCACAGTGCCCCAGCAATGACATTTAGCCCTAAGTTATCCTTGGGTTTTGTGTAAGGGCATGGGGAAGAGATTTAGGTCGAGCTTTAGAGGGAGGTAATGTGAAAGTTAACTCTGAAGATAGTTTGTAAATGAGGCAGTTTAGAGATCTGTGTTGAACAGTTGGTTGTTGGGGTTTTTTTAAACAAGGAAGTATTAGGAAGCAACTAACAATCTGTGGAGAACTTCTATCATCTAACACTCCCTAAGACATTACACCTTGGGAGAGTACGTACGCTGTATCTCAGGAGATGGTGTAAGATCAGAACTATCGGTGGAGACGTTTCTCCGCGAGACAGTTACTTGCTCCAAAAAGGAGACAGCAGTAGCAAGCAGAGCGTTTCGTTTCTGAGGATCGTGGTTCCCCATATTCGGAAATGCAGGTAAGAATGGAAGGTCCCAATCCTTGTTTGAGCATCCCGGACAAAGAATTAACAAGTCGTCATCTCTCCTCAAGTCCTGGAAGTCCTGGCAGTCTGGGGGTTGTAAGACACTTAAGCACAACAGGCATCTGGCTGCTAGGGAAGCAAACGCTGCCTGAGCCACCGGAGCAGCCCGCCAGCTGGAAGCATCCCACGAGCCGCCCATTGGCCCACGCGATGTAGCACGGTATTACTTTGATCAGCTTTTATGTACACAAGACTTGTTTGTACTAGAAGAGTGACTTATATGGTGAATACCACCTCTGGGAGTAAAGGATCGTTTGCTTATTTTACCCTGAAAAATACAAGCAAGTAACTGCTAGTTTGGTTTAGCCTTAGCAATAACTTCATTTTCTTTGGTGTAAGCCAATACTCGTGTGTGTCCATTCCCTCCCCTTCTTCTAGCTGCTTTTATTTCCAGACTTCTACATCCTCAAGAAGGGCGAGCTTAGTTCAAGTTGCCAGGCTTTTTTAGTAAGAAGCATGTTATTTCATTAATTACCTTTCTTCAGGTGGTCAGAAAGCCAATGGCTTTAGCATTTACTATTTTAATTGGTGGATGTCACTGTTAATTCAAGTAACAGATTTCTGCCCTTTATCTAAAAAACTGGAAGAAGTTTATTGTAACTTACAATAGCTCCTACTCCGCATATGAGTTCAAGGCAACTTCTGGGATGACCTACTACTTTACAGGTTTTTGCCAGCTTGCCTTCTACAACCACCCAGCATTTCTCTTCCTTTATGTAAGTGAACTTCAGAAACTAGTTTTGGACAAGGAGTGGAACAATAATTTAACAAAAAAAAATCCACAACCACAGGAGTTGCATATTTGTTGTACTGATATATTCCAGGCTTGTGTGGTTTTTACATTTATATAGTTTACATTTTGCTTGACCCATAAATAACACTTGCAAGATTAAGAGGGCCATAGTTTAGAGAGTATTTACATAGCCCCACCATGCATACAGAGCTTTTAATACCTAGTAGACAAAATTAAGCTGTTTTGCACTAAACATTTTTCAATATTTTTCAACTTAAAACCCCTGACTAAAATACAAGCAATATTTCATCCATAATGCTGCTGTTAAATCCCTAACAAATCTAGTTTGATATTGTAACAAACTTCTTCAAATTCAGGGATATAAAAATATTCAGCTTTTAAAATTTTAACTGTACAATATGTACATTAGTATTTGCACTGTTAAATTATGAATACATTTAAGCCTATGAAATACACTACATTATAAATATCAATGTTTTTTGATTTAGAATTGCAGCTAATACATTTTAAAACCTGGATAATGCATTTGAAAAGACACAATTCTGGAGCCTAATCCTTTAAGCCCTTATGAAAGTATTTGTTACGTAAGTAGATTCATTGACTTAAATGGGGTTACATGCCTGAGCAAAGGACTCCAGCAGTTGTACCTCTCTCTCTTTCACTGCTGGGGGGTGGGGGGCACGGCCTAAAAACCATCATCACTCATTGGCAGCTAAATCCAATTCCAGCAGCTGAATTAATATCTTCCTTTTAAACAGGCACAAAAAAAACCCCCAACCCTTACAGAGGGATGGCATTCTTAAAAAGCTGCGGAAGGAAAAACATGAAAGTTAAACATATAAACCATTTACGGCTGCTTTAGGATACATCAAGGCCTCAAGCATTTCAGCTCCCACGTTCTGATTTTTGCCTCCTTAATAGTGGACTCTTTGGAAAAGGAGCGTTTTCCCAAATAAAACAAAAAAAAAAATCCAGTTTTTGTAAGGAAACTTCAAGGAGGAAGAGTGAGCTTTATCAATGAAGAAAGGGCACAGTACAGAGCCTTCTTTTTCTTGGTGGTTAAGAGGAAAAAGTCAAAGATCACCCTGCGTGGGTATAGCTACAGCACAGGACTGACAATTGTATTTATTGATCTTTGTTGAATCCCCTCTCTCAGATAATTCAACATGGGTGAATAGCAAGCATAAAATAAAATGTCTACAAAATGTCTGTATCAAGAACTGCAATAACAGTATTTTGACAGCTGAAACATATTATGTAAACCTAGCAATATCTGAGCAGATCATCATTCAGCATGGTGACATTTCTGAGTGTTACTTGTACAATGTAAACTCTGGCAGGGTTATCATTTACACTGGCAAAGCATTAAGAACCTTAGCAACTTGCCTAAGTACAATTATTAATATAAAAAGATGTGGTTCAGACTGGAGCTACAGAGTTGACTGGTCTTCCCAACTGTTAAAAACAAATTAAGAAATGATGCAATTTTTTCCTTTGTGTCCCCTCTTCTTCTTTGATTTGGTTGTCCTTTGTCCAAACTGAGAACTAGATAACGCAGTAGTTGGACCAGAAAGGTCATCTGTATAGTATGGATATCTCAGTGATCGTGGCTGTGGAATTGGCTGTCCTAGAAAATATCCTTCCTCTTCAGAATCAGATGACGAGGATGAAGTTGAACACCAGGAGTCATCTTCGTCACCATACAATCCAAAAAATTTATCAACCACCTGATTCCGCAGTGCATAATCAGACCTAGTATGGGCATATTGTCCGTACAGCTCTGCATTTTGAATATAGGCCCGAATCTCACGTGAGCTTCTATTTTGAATAAATTTTTCATGATCCTGAGGGGAGTAATAACGAAATCTCTCTCTTGGAGAGCATCTTCTTTCTGTGGCCAAGTTAAGTGCATTATCTGAACGAGACTTCCTACTTCTTCTACGATGATGAGAAGGCCGATTTCCACGCTCTTCAAAATGGTAAACGCGCCTACGTGTCCTTTCACTCATTGGAGGCTGACGTATTTCAACATTCTCGTAACTTCCATTATCAATAACGTCATCCGAAAACTTCACTTGCTGCGGTCTAGACTGGGATTTAGATCTTCTCAGTACAGGCATATGCACTGGCTTTTCCTCTGGCAAGACCTTTTCCTGACACAACTCTGAGCTCAGGCTCTTCAAGGACTCTGTGCTCCGGTGGAGCATTGAAGAATTCAGAGTTCCCATGTTGCTCATTTTCTCACAGTCCTCTACCTCCAGTTCTTGGAAAGTTTGCAAAGAGTAGAGAGATGGCCGTGGCTTGCCTTCTCCATCCATTGAAGCCCCTGCGGTGGGAATGGAAACAGAAGGAAAAGAAAATGAGAGGACTATCAGAGAGATAAGTATTGTAACAAAATAGTAAACATTTCTTTTCAGTAAAGCAGACCTTATTAGTGGTTTTTGGAACTATGACCAAAAGGACTAGCTTCACAGAAGAACAAGCTTTGTTTTGACTTAAAATGTTTAAGTATTAGCTCTGATTACCAAAGAATTAGCTAACACTAGGACATCAAGAGCGGAAGAAATTTAATGAGTTTAAAAATTGTAGACGCATACAGCTAAGCCTCTAAGAAAAAAGAATTACTTAAAATTATTCTACAGTCCATGCTTGCCATTTTTAAGGCTAAATATTTCATGTTTCTGGTTATCACTTAATTCAGTATTCCAGCTGTTGCTACAGGAAAGCTAGGCTTACTGCCTTGCAAAGAAGGATCCTTACCCTCCAAAAATCATCAGCAGTAAGCTCGCCTGGTTTACTCCTGGTTTGTGTCCGATGACCCTTCGCTCCCACAACAGCAATGTCCTCTGCCCTGTGACCTTCCCAGGTGCAATAACTCTAGTTCCTCCTCCTCCTCCTCCTGTGCCCCCTGAACCAAACTCCCCTCATTAGTTCCTTCATTACTGCTTGGGCAATGCAGCGTGGGGTCAGGCCTGAGCTACACAAGTAGCTACAATAATTCAGGAATGGAGCTGAGGATAGGACAACTTTTAAAATGGGTCTCTCATACCTAACGCCCAGGTTTGGGTTTTTTGTAGGGAAATAGGAAAGGAAGGTTAACGCACGCACACACGCACGCATGCACACACTTGGCATATGTGACTTTTATCCCTTTGGCTAATTTCAATCACGTTTGACAAGGACGTTCACCAAAGTGGATTATCAGTTTCTCCTTAGTCAATGGAGAAAGATAATCTCATAAACCTCATTTCCTAAGGCTAAGAAGTTTATGATCCTTTCAGATTTTCTACATATTTTTACAAGCAAATCAGGAAATTACCTAAAGTGTTTTGCAGATTATCTTTAATATTATCCTAGTATGTAGTGCAACTTCTTGTACTTAAGGTATGGAAAAAAATCATCTTCATTTGCTTAAAGCGGTGGTTTGTATATAACAAATGGATAGTTCAAGACCATTCTTACTCTGTTTAACATTATGGAGTTTTTTTTGTTACAAGCAAAGGAAAGGGAATTCAGAAGGAAAGGAGAAGAATTTAAATAGAATTTGAGTAGCAGAAATGTAATCTTGTGGAAGAATACATGCTTGATAAAAGCTATTGCCTACTTTACATGCATCTCTTGCTACTAAAGCTTTTTAGAAATTACAGACACAAAAAGTTCAAAGTACTCCAACACGCATGCTTTGGTGGACCTCTCCATCAAAACCAGTCAATTTTTCCCCCATTACCTGTTATGTTGGACAAAGCCAAAGAATCCATTGAGTCTCGAACACTTTGCTCTTGCTGTTTCAGGTCAGACAAACATTCAAGCGAACCTCCATACCATGGAGTTTGGTCGTGTTTGTATCCTGACGCCCCGTGTTCCATGTCTAGCTCCTGGATTTTCCTGCTGCTGGCAGGGCCTGGGTGGCTGCCGTAGGCAGAGTCACCCAAGCCATCTTGTGACTGGGCCCAGTACATGTCTGACTGATACTTCTTACTTGCTAGGCTTGGATTACTTTTTTTCAAGTCCAACTTGCTCTTGACCATGCTGTCAGAAATCCAGTGTTCGCTTGATCTAATGTCTACTTCAGCAGGCTGCTGGAAGAGGCTTTTATCACCAAACTTCAGAAGAAGTTGAGTCATGTAGTCTTCGTGTTCAGCCCATTCTTCAGGGTCTTCAGGCATTTCCTGCTCTACTCTTCCTTTCCAGAAGTCTTCGTTAACAAAGCTTGCCTCTTCCCTTGAAAGGCTTAAGTCATCCAGCTTACGAGAAAGAGTATCGTCAGCATTGCCTGAAAGGCCAGGGAATTTGTAATTGAGGGCCGGCGAGAGGAGGAGAGACTGGCGGCACTGGTCGGCTGACCGGCTGCTTTTTCCCATGCGAACGCTCCTCCTGGAATCTCTAGATCGAGCAGACTGAAATGCAGAATCGGAAGAGTCGGAGGCATGAACATCCTCTCCCAAGCTGCAGGTTTTTGAACAGTAAATCTGCCCTTGCTTTGGAAGGAAAGGGCAGCCAAGCAAAGAGGTCTTGCACTGAGCACAAGAAAAGCAAGTCTCTGTGGCATGCCAGTGCTGTCCATCATAGGTCATCTGAGCATGGTCAACACCTGGAAAGGGAGAAAAACCAATGCTTTGGGTTTCTCAAAAAAAATTACTTGCAGAATGCACACTTCTGGAATGTGAAATAATTTCATAAATTGGCTTTCCCTTATATATAAGTTTAATGCTTAAAAAGGACATACTTACCAATGTGTTCCCCACAGGTCTCACAGTATTCCGCATAGAGAGATTCAAAACAGTTACAGCAGAACGGTCGCCCATCCTTCATGATATATCTCTGTCCACCCAGGATTGTTTCACACTCGAGGCAACAGAAGTGCTTCATGTGCCAGTGGCGACCCTCAGCTTCTGTACACTCATCAGCAAAAATAATCTTTTCAGAGATAAAAAAGTAAACTTTTAGTTAAGTGGCCAAAACTTCACCTTGGGAGTTGAAGCATGCAAAATACCCTAATTGTGCAGTTCGCATGCTAAATTTATTTTTATTTAGCTGCTTTTTGAGTACAAAGATAGAAACAACACTCTCCCACAGCGACTGCAGCATTCTGACCTTTTCTATAACAAAAAAAAAAAACCCAAAACAAAACAGAAAAAATGTGTGGGGTTTTTTTCTTTAAAAAGATAACATAAGAACTCAACCACTAAAGAAGCTGCTATCAGGATGATATTTTGGAGTACTTGTACAGATCCTTTTTCTAATTCAATCTACAAGATTCAGTTCTAAATACAAACAGGCACGTGCTTTCTAAATACCGTCACATTGCTTGTAATATTGCAAATTTGACAAGAAATGAAACACCTCGGCCTTCAAACATATCTATGTAGCAGAGTCCTGACTTCCTAAATGAATGCAGCTGAAGTTAGTAATTGCCCAAGTGATGCAGTTTGTTAACAACAGGAGTGTAGATTGGCTGTAAAATGTGAATTATTTACCTCATCGCAGGCTGAACATCGAGGTTTGAGAAGTTCAGCGTGGTGCCTGCCACAGTGAATTTTCCCATCTTGGTAGAAGTAGATAAGGTCAACGAGCAGCTCGTTACACGTGAAGCACACAAAACATGAGGGATGCCAGCACACACCAGGCCCAGCTCTTGAGGCAAAAACTGCAACTTCACCGCCATTTACTTTTGTACCACACTAGGAACAAAACCAGAAAGTGAACACGCTTCCCATCCCAAACTACTAGCTTCTAGCATTTAAACTAAATTAAAACACCAAACCCAATATGCAGGTTTTATCCCAAAATTCTGACAAGAGGGAAAAAAATATTCTCAATTCTGGTCTAGACAAACCCTTTGTGAATACAAGTTTATTTTATACATAATAACACTTTTTAAGCATATGCCTGGTTTTGACCTGTAATTACTTTAGTATGAGTCAGCAACAGGGTTTTTTGGGTAGGAAATGTATCAAAGATTCAGTTCATTCCCTGTATCAAAGGTTGTGTTTTGCTTAAGCAAGCACTACCTTCTTTCTATTTACATGCATTTTCAAAAATACTCTTTTTTTTTTTGGTGTTCCAACATAGACAGAGAGAAGCTTACACATAATATTGAGATACTGCAAGTTTTATATTATTCAGCCCGCTAGCTGGCTTGTGGCACCAGTAGTATTACCTGTTCACAAACCGCATGCATCACTGCTCTTGAGAGTAGTTTAATAGTGCCCCGGCCGAGTGCCTCCTTTTTGCGCTGAGAACTGAACATCTGCAGTTCCTTCTTTTCTTCTTCACTTAAAGACTGGCAGTATCTCACCTTCCAGTGAAAATGCAGGAGAACTTATTTTAGATACTGAGCTTTTAAAGTAACAGATTAATAAGTAAGTGCCTATATGCAAGCAATTCATCAGGTGTGCTGGCAATCATTAAACTTTTCCAACTTGTCTTCTCTACCGTCTTAACGTTTAGCTAATATGGCATAATACAAAAGTAGCACAGAGAGAGATTTTGCATTACAGGATAAAAACCCCACCATACTAAACTAAGAAGTTGTCTAGGCAAGAAGTAAGATTTTAAAAAGCCAAACCAAAACCTGCTGCCATCCTAAAATAATGGAATGGACCTAAATCAGCCATAACGTTGTCCTTTAGATTTATGGTTAAGCGCCCACAACTAAGTATTGCAGTATACACAAGATCTTAAGTATTGACACCCCCGCCCCCTTCCCTTACAAAGAGCTTGTTTGTTATTTCCACTTCTACTCCAAATTACACTGCATATCTGAGATGCAAACCTTTTACTATCACAAAGCATCCTTTTTGTGTGCTACAATGCAATTCCAGGAATTTGTAGGTTCCTGGTAATTGGTGGGTGGCTGCAAACACTATAAAACCAACTTGTGTTAAGTTTATTGCAGTGACACCAGCCTCCCTAACAAGCAAAGGCAGTGTCCTTCCAGACAGCTCTTATCTGCACACAAGCCAACCGGACAGCTAAACAATGGACTCAGTGTACACACCGTGCTGCTTTATAGGTCAGATGCCACGGTTTAGGCCTGTAATAAATACACGGGTAGGCAATTCTCCACGTAAAAGCCGCCAGGGAGACCTAAGCCCTGACGGTGCATCCTAAATTGTGTATTTACCTCATTATCGTGGGGTGGCAGCTGATAGAGAAGTTGTTTAATTCGGTGTTTCTCTCCAGGGCTGTTAACGTAAGGGACCTTCTCCTCTGGCAAGGAGGCGAAATACAGCTGGACCTGACCAGGAGGAACGCAGAGTTCAGACCGAGGCACACGCATCACCCAAGCACCGCAACCGTCCTTCAGCTACTGTTTTATCTTGGGTCTCGTTTACGAAGGAAGAAGGTTACGCTACATTAGACCTGTGACAGGGTTTCTGCTGGAAATACGAGACCCAGATGAACCAGCTCAGCAAACCTGAATTGTCTCTGATAAAACTAGCACCCAGCTGCTGAATTGCTTTTCTGGAATGCAATTTGCAGTGACAATTAGGGGGGTATCATAAATTATGCACATTTAATGTTCTCATTATTCCCACCCCCTTCAGGGCTGGTCAACAACCCGGTGGAAATTCCAAGTTTCCCCTCTGCAATTTACCACACAAGGCATGAAGCTTTCCAGAAAACAGCCACTATATAAACAAATTTAATTTGCTCTCTGCATTTTACACATTGTTGAGACAAAAGCTGTTTTGTAGTCTCCTGCTGATCAGGTTCACCCAAAGCATCAGCTTTCATTGCTTCCATGTGGGCTTTGGTAAGAAGGTGGAAACATCCTTCCCTTGGGAGGAGGCTGGATCCAGCCACATTTCAATCAGATGCAAATTAACTACAAAATTTTCACAGGCTGCATGTTTTTGATAAATCAATATTAGGTGTACACACTTAACAATCTTCACTCTTTTTTTTTTTTCGGAAGAAAATTATGACAGGAAAGCTGTAATGAACACTATGACAAAGCCCAATGGCAAAAAATATTTTTGTGGAACAGCTACAGATTTATTGTTTTTCCTATGCAGTTTCCAGCTTGTCACGAGGCCTGGGGCTGTAAATAAGAGCTGACTATTGGCAAAAATATTACTTGCCATCTAGATTGAAATAACACTCAGGTCAACAGCTTATTACTGTGCAAGACTGATGAAAAAGAAGCAGTAATCAGTCACTTGACTCAGGAAGCAATCAAAATTATATGAGAAAGGTTGTACAAAACATGACTTGGTCTTCATTTAACCAAAATTTAAACATCAGAAGTCTACTGTAAGCTCACTTACTACTGACTGTATTTCAAGAAGCTGCAGGAAAAGATAACAACATGCAGTAAGAAGTGAAGCTTTAAAAGGTACTTTACGCCCTTTTCTCAAGTTTATTGCACTGTTCTCAAAATAAGTCATTCTTCTTGGGAAAAAAAATCTTTAGTGAGTTTAAGCTAGCTGGATTATGAGGATATTTTAGGGCATTTAATTGCGCTGGCAGAACGTTAGCTTGCTGTTTGCCTTAAGGTCTGATTCATCAGGATTCTTATATATGCTTAAGTAAGCGATAAAAAGAGTTTCCCTAAAAATAGCGCATTATTTGCCATTCCTGCTGACTTGTTACTTTATTCATGATTAAGAAAATCTCTGCATAGCAAAAAGGAGACATCTTCTGCACCTTTATAACTATGGACTGTATTAGCTTGCCAGGTGACGGAGGTTTGCTCTACCTCTGTTAGCAGATGCTACAAAGCCACTCTGTCCATTTAACACTCAAGTCTGAGATCTGGATATTACTGAGTACACAGCTTCAGCACAATCATCAAGTAAATATAGCAATAAATCAAGCAATATTATCAAGTAAATGAACACCATGAGAGGTTCATTTTGATCTCCCACAGCAACTTGCTCATCAGTAATTTCACTTTTATTTCCATTACCATGATGCTATAAAGAAGAAAGAGGAGAGGGGAAGGAACAGCCCAACCAGCCCATGAGTTTCAGCTCCAGAGATCGTACAAGAGAAATCCTGGCATGAACAAATGGCAGGCATACAACTATTTAAACAAGTGTAAAATATATTACTACTTGTCACAGTGACAGAACACTTGCGTTTGTGTGCGCTGTAGTAACATACATGTTCTAGATGTCAAATGCCTAATTATTTAAAGAGTTGTACAAGTGCAGTGAGGTACTGGCCAAGTAGAACAATGCCACAAGGTATGCTATGAGCTTTAATTTAACCTAATAACATATTTCAAAGAGAAAGCAAATTTCTATGCTGCTTTTAGACTTGACAATACATACCTCTGTGGCACATATTCACTGAAAAAGATTGACTGGGAACCTTTTTTTGGAACCTAAAACTCCTTGGTGTTGAGGATTTTAAGCTCCCTAAACAAAGCCTCATTAGAATAGGAAACAAAACAAGAAGAGTTCTAGACAAATTTAAGTCTTCTACATTATAAGAATTTAATTAGACTTGTAGAGGCAGCGTATCATTCTCTTAGACAGTCCTTACAAGGCTTATTTTAAAAATGCAGAAGCACAGTTGATACCTGCTCTGGTCTGAGGCCTGGGGGTACCCAGGCATATTCTTCCAAGGCACAGCCAGAGTCATCGTCCGATGTTGAGCTTCGCTGACACCCGAAAACGAGATTGTTGGCTTTGGGCTCCATCTCCAGTGGCATAAGTGTGAAGCGTTAAATATTTCAGCTGCACCTCATCAAGCAATTGATCTGGAGAAAGAGATTAGCAGAGCTTTAATAGACTTGAACATGCAACAACTAATTATCAGTGTAAATGATCTTACAACAGTTCAGTATTCCTTGTGTTGCCCAGAACAATAAATGATTGAAGCATCATTACAACTTGCTACAAGCAATTCAAAAGTGCTTAAGAGAGCTATAAAACTACTCAAGAAAAAGAAAACTAGACACACACTACCACATTTGGCAACCACAATGTATTTCAATATTAACGCTTGTCATCTTTTACACTTCTGCTTGTTTCACATCACAGGTTATATGTAGGTGTACCTAGGAAAGACTCATTGAGCAGATACCAACAAAAGGAATGAGCTCTTAAGCTCAACCCGAGCTCTTCCAGAAGTCATTACTACCACCAATCTAGTAACACAAAAGACATGACAACTGCTTGTCAAAAACTAAAGAAATTGTTGCGAAAAGACAGTTGTGCAAGTAGCATCCTGTTTTTCACAAGGTAGGCACAGAGCAGTGAGTGTCTGCTGGATTCCTCTGAGAACTCTGTTTTAGCTGTATCAGAGCGGAAGGGCGTTGGTCCAGTTAAATATCTGAAAGCCAATTAGGCCAGATTAGGCTCTGTAAAATACATCATGATTGTTCTGTTAATTTAAAACCCTACAGGGAGATGCTTCTGTTGATTCATGAAGCCTGCAAAGCTTAATATCAGTGGGATCATTTTGAGTCACAACTGGCAAAGAAGGCTCTCACCAACATCTGTAGCGTTCCGCAGTAGAAAGCTTATTAAGATAAGTATCTTACATTAATTCTAGCAGAAGTTCTTAGGAAATTCAGACCAGGAATTTCAGTGGAATACAGATATCAAAAGCAAAGAGGATGTACCCTACCACAACAGACATCCTGACCACTGGGGTTAGAAACAAGCTTGCTTTTACAGTACCACATTACACACCAGCTGTGCCTTCCCCATTTTTGGCAATTCTTTCACCTATGCATCTAAACACAGATGCCATTTCGTCAGTACTAGATCCGAACTGTAAAAAATTTTAATCTCCTTGACATATAACCTTGCTGGTGGGTCTTAAAGGGGAGAGCAATCTAAAAACTTCCGGTGGGTCCCACATTACATTGCCAGTCTCATCACCACCACATTAGAGAAAATAAGTTGCTGCTAGGTCACAGGTGGTAGAAAGATTTAAGACTGCATACCCAAGTATTCTGCTAGTTACTCAACAGGAGTTTCTCCTCCTTCAAGCACGAGGCACTGGTTAGTGCCAGGCTCTGTTGATTCAGTACGTAAACCCAAACCTGCTCCATAAAAAGTGGCCACATGCATCCAAAGCTACAAACTCAGTGAAATGACGATATTCAGTATTACACAGTCCATCAATCCCCATTTTCAATACGTCTATACATTCTCACACCCAATAAAAAGAGATGGGATTACTTAACTCTTCCGCTGGGCTAGTGCTCCAAAAAATTAGCTTGTTAACTTTACTCCAAAAACTTCTGGTTCAAAAACATACGCACTATTTTTGGTGCACTGCTAAGATGCCAACACACTTCTATTACACTGCATAGCTGCACTGTAGTAAAAAATTCATTTAATACTTGATGGGGCAAGCACACCTGCCAACCTCCCCTTTGAGAACAGGCTATTTCTACAAAGCCTGTGAGCTGTCAGGCAAATTTCTGAAATCTTACTCTAGCTGAACAACTGAAGGTTAGCTAAACAGCTTCCGAGCTTAGCATCACCATGTCACAATCTCTGCCAAGGAAGGTGAGAAAAACCAAACTCAATCCTAAAAGCTCAATCCTATATATTTAAAATAGAAAGACAGACATCCCAGTACATACTAGATCCCTTGAATTAGTTTCCTTCAGAAAAAAATGACAAGACAAGTGATAGAAAACTGTTTCCCTTCTCCACGTACTAGTGGAAATGAAGTCAAGCATCAGGTATGTTTTTGTTATTGCTTGTGTAAAACTGGGGTATGAGGAAGGAGGGACAGAGGAATACTGTGACACAGTTAAGAACTCGCTCTAGCAAAAAAAGGCAACAGTGCTCACTGTTGCAGATGGATGGGGATGCTCAGGTTGGCAGCTTGTGTCCCGCATCATCTATACCCAATTCTTAAGTGTAAAATCACTATGAGTATCACTGAGAAACCCAAGTCCTTCCAAGATGATCTTAGCAGCAGATGAACTCTTTTACAATTTCCCCTCAGAAAGGGGTAGATATCTGGTTTACAATAATATGCCACTCACTGACACCTAAGCTGCTATTTCCAATTCTTACAGCACTACAACATGAGAACTTGTGTTGGTCAAATTATCACTTTTCAAGAACTGACTCCTGCCCAATAACCCAGGAATAAAAGCAGTCACTAGGTGAAACACCTTCACCAACACTTCATTAGGCAGCCCGACCTCAACCACACCACAGAAAGCATATCTGAAATGTAATTCAGGCAAAGAGACAGGTTCAGCACTGCCAGTCCCCCGGCACTCGAGCAGGGTGCACCCCCGGCTCGCTCACACGACACCCAGCGCTCACAAGCACAAAGGTAATTCAGTAATTGCTTCTTCGTGTTGATTGTTCAAAAACCTCTCTCCCTAAGATCAAAGATTAACTTCTCTGACTTACTTTATTCTCTTGAAATACAAAGAAAAAACCCCAGAATCTGAATGCATGAAGACTTGTTAACCTTTCTGAGGATTTTTGAACACTAAGGCTACATGCTACTTCTACATGGCAAAAAGCAGCGCCGGGTAACATTGGGATTTCACGTATAGCGAAGGTACGTAAGTGTGAGAGCATTGCCTAATTCCAAAGGAAGACAAGGCATTGGTATGAGAGACCACGCTGCCTTTCCACGGAGATGGATCCTGCCCGAGTCACCTCTGACCCATCCATTTCAGACAGAACGTGGTCCAGCTCCAGCAAGAGAAAACCACAGACCCACAGGCCCACTTCCCAGTGACACAGGGCAGGTTGAAAGTATGGCTGGTAGAGAATAAAGGAAAAATACACCTCCCCTCCAACTGTTAAATGCAACTTTACAGTCAGGGTGCTCCTCCCCAGATAAGGCGATTGGAAATGTTTAAAGCGAGGTTCATAAATCTCAATGAACCGAGATTACTCAAAGGACAGCATTCACTTTAAAAGAAAAACGCTACCATAGAGCTAATGGTAAGCCAGCTATAAAATGACTGACAACACACCATATATCAATATGGTCATGTCACAAATATCATGGTGTTGCTGACAGTGAGGTTTCTAAAACAGCCCAGCTTAACAGCAGGCTATCTATCTGCAGAACTGTTTTAGCAATTGCTTGTTTAGGAGTTCTCCTTCCTCTCCTGCTCAAGTGTAATTTGGTTTGCATTTTAAAACTACAGGGTTCTTCCTCCCTGCCCCCCAACCACACTCATCCTTCAAAGTGATCCGTTTAAAATGATTACATCCTAAGGAGGATTCAAATGAATATAAACAACAGCTGAAAAAATAAGTGCTTTCCGAGGGATGAGTAGAAAGGTGGTCTTTCTACTCCTGCCACGACATCTACAAAACACAGCAAGGATGTTTTGTTTTGCTTTCTTAAAAGTCTGTGGAACATTTTGAGGTTTCAGCTCTGTTCAAATACTGCCTCTCAAAAAAAGCTTCATAGCCTACAAGGAGGTATTTCACTGGCAGCTTGACAAGTATGAATAACATAATTGAATTAAACAGCTAAATTTCATTGAAAAAGAAAAGCAATTAATACCTTTTTTCCACTGATGTATTAAAACAACTGTATTCTGAGAGAGTTCTTAGAAGCAAAGACAAACTACGCTCCTAATTACAACAAACCTATTGGTACACAAAACATTAGGGTATCAGACTTGGAGCAAAGCTGTTGCTGAACCCCATATGAAGGTTATCCCCATGCTAGGATTTCCAGCTCACTGATTATGTTCACCCCTGACCAGATAGAAGAGGTCGTGATTTGTGAGCACAGTTAGACAAACATCTCCTTGCCCATCCCCTGCTGTTTTACTCTGTCCTGCAGGGCAAATTGTTTAACAACTTTTTTGTTAGAAGGCTTGTTAACAAGGCTATAGGGGATACAAGATGCATATCACATGCATCCATTCACAATGAAGGCTCAACGAGTTAAGATTAGCATGGCCAGCCCATTCACCTGCTTATTTAATCCCTGGTGCACGATAACTACATTAGAAGAGCGAGGGTGTAATACAGCAGCAATAAACCACCACAAAATAACTATTAATAATTTAAAAACCATTTCCAATACATCTTACGGGAATGATCAGAAAGCCCCATTCCCTAGCTACAGTACAAATAACCTATTTACGGACAGCTCTGTACTTGGGAAATCTGGATCTGCAGTCGATGAGCAGAATTTGTGTGGGCACCAGCGCACAGCGACTGCTTCAGCTGTTGGGTCTTTCCAGTAACGAGCTATCCAGAGCAGGGGGGAAAGGAATGAAGCCTGCGTACTTGTTCATTCAGCAGGCCTTTAGATGGACCCTAGAAGCAAGGACTGTTTTCCCTTCCATTGGCCAGCCCACAAGCACCGACAGAAGAATGAACTGCTTTCCTCCTCTAGCATCCTAGCGCAAAGATCACTTTCCCAACTGGAAGCCGGACGATCCTTCTCGGGGTGTTTTCCTTGGACGAGCCACACCGCAAAGACAGGCTACCTGCGTTAACAAAAGGAGGAAGCACGGTGACAAAAGCATCGCCCCACGCCAACACCTCGGATTTGGACGTCTTACGCTCGGCGCTGCGCAGAACACGACCGCAGGCTGCAGTTCGGCCAGAACCAAACCTCTAGCCGAGGAAGCGGTATTCTCACGGATGCTTCCCCCCCCCTCCTCTCCTTAAGAGGGTGTACAGATTTAGAAAGAAAGAAATCTTGCCTTTTACAGTCTCCCATTGATTTTTTTTTTTTAATTCTATTTTAAACAGCAGCCAGACTTTACTCCAATGTACACATATACTCAGGTTTCACCCCGTCACCTGTTGGCTCCCGAACAACACCCTTCTTTGTTAGGGCTCACAGCCCTCATTTGAGACGAGTTTCCAGAGAAAACACTTCAAGAAAGTGTTCAATAAGTCACAAGACTGGAGTTGTAAAAAAAAAAAAAAAAAAAACAAAAAACCCAAAAACCCCAAACCAACGAAAAAACCTAACGAAATCCCACGCACAGCCCAGCTTATCCTGCCAGACGGGCCGGGCCGATGCCTTCTTCAGCAGGCAGAGCTCCCTCAGGGATGGCGGGGGGGGGATATTTCCCGTCCCGCCCAAGTTTCAAGGCCGTGACGGTGGGTCAGAGGCTCCCCCAGCCCCCCCCCGGGTCCGAAGGTACCCCGTCCCCCACCCAGCCGCTCCGGCGAAGCGAAGGACCCCCCCCCAAATTAAATTACCTCTTGACAGCACCGGAACGGAGAAGCGGCTCAGGAGAGGCGATCCCCGCTGCAGCCCCGACCCCGCGCTCCGGCTCTTTTAAACCCAGACCCTTTCCCCGTTCCCCCCCCCCCCCCCCCCGGGGGGGTCTGTCAGGACGGACAGACCCGCTGAGGCGTCCGCAGCTCCCGGCTCCGCCACGGAGAGCGGCTCCTTTCCCTTTCCCTTCCCTTCCCGGGCAGGAGCGGCCAGCGCCAGGCACAGCCCCACGGAGGAAAAAGCGGGGGGTGTGTTGTGGAGGGAGGGGGGGCTCCTCCTGCCCTGTCCCGCCTGCTGGGAGCCCGGCGGGAGAGCTACCTGCGCCGCCCCCCCCCCGCCCTCCTCCTCCTCCTCCTCCTCCTCCCCCGGGGCTGCAAACCGGGGGTGGGGGGTGTGAGCTGCCTCCCCCCCAGCGCCGTCCGCCCCTCACCGTTCCTCCGGCGGGCGGGAGAAATTTTTCTCCCCCCCCCCCCATCTTCCCTTCAAAGTGCTGCCCGAGGCGGGGGAGGGAGGGAAGGGGGGGGGGAGCCGCTCCTGCCACCGACCCCCAGGCAGGAAGGGTCGCATCTCGGGGGCAAAGCGGCAAAGACACCCCCCCCCACACACACACACCCCCCACGGGGACCCCTTATCTGGGGGGGCCCCGCCGCGCAGGACGGGGAGACGGGGTACTTCGCAGACACTTATCGCTTCCCTCCAGGAAGGGAATTTGCATGAATTTAAATTCACTCTTCCAAATTTGAATGACTTTGCCCGCGGGGTGCGAAGGGGAGCCGGCCCTGAGGGGTAAAGCCGTTGAGAGAAGCATCCCTGTCCCCCCCCACATCCCTGTCCCCATCCCTGTCCCCCCCCACATCCCTGTCCCCCCCACATCCCTCTCCCCATCCCTGTCCCCATCCCTGTCGTCCCCCCCCCATCCCTGTCCCCATCCCTGTGTCCCCCCCCCCCGTGCTCATTAACCATCGCCAGACGCAGCCAGACAGAAAGGCAGGCTGATGGATCCGGACCAAGGCCGGGCTTATCTGATCTCAAGCCGCAAAGCCTATCCTGGGTTAACGACGTTAAAAACCAGCCGATCCCCATCACTAAGCCGACCCTGCCGTGAGATGTGCCCAGACACCTCGCGGTCACTCGCAGAACCAACCGTGGGTGGACGAACGAGGTCCCGCACGGATCCAACCCTGTGAAATCAAAGCTGCAGTCTGCAGCTCCTGCAGCAGGGGAAAAAAAAAAAAAAAACACCCAAACCAAACCCCCAAACCTGCTTAAACTCCAGCAAATTAACCAGCTCCAATCCTTCCACACCCCATTTCCCTTCCATAAGCAGTTTCGCTGGTTGTACCACCTCCGTTCTTAAACTGCTAAGTTGTTTTGAGGTCAAAGCTGGCCTATCACTTGGATGAACTAGAGATTTTGTCAGAGCTTTTGTCAGTGCCGGCTTTACAAGACCCAGACTGTTTCTATTCTGTTTGTTGGACTGAGCAGACCCCATCTGGTGGCCAGCTGAACATCTGCCAACTCCATTCATCATTAATCAAAAATGGAAATGTCAGGAATAATGTTTATTCTTCCCCACTACACGACTGAATTAAATACCAACAATTTGCATATATTGTCTACTCCTTTTCCAGGGGTGCCTGACCTTTTCTCAGTAGTTCCCCGCAGCGAGGGCTCACCGCGTCTGCACAGCACATTGCGAAAAGGAGAATCTCATTTGGGGACTTCTGCAACACAACCAACTCAGCGGCTGCAGATGAGTTTGCAAAATTTTCCTGACCTAGAGCCTACCGAAGCCAAAGAAGAGACGCTCCCCGACTTTACTGGGCAGTCAAACTGTCCCCGATCTTGCTAACATTTTCCCTGACACTGAAGTGTTTGAGGGCCTACAGAGATAGTTGGCTGCACTGCTCTTTTTTTCCCTGGATTTTTCTGGCTTGAGCACAGAAACTACTATATTGTTCTGGGCAACACACGTACAGATTATCAGGCCAAAAACAACCATTGCGATCTTCTAGCCTGAACTCATGTGGTCATACGATTTTCCTGAAATTACTGTCTGCGTGAACAAAACATTTGATTTTGATTTAAAAGTACCAGCAATGAAAAACCCACTACAACTCCTGTTAAATCCACTATAGCCCTTTTTCAACTGTTTCAAGTAGTCAATAATTTTAAACTTTTTTTTTTTTTAAAATCTCGAATTGCTGCGTTTCAGTGCTCAAATGCTGGATGGTACCATCCCCTTGAATGTTAGGCTTAAGAACCAGCTATCGTAACTCCCCCCAGGCATTCGCAAATTCTGAAAGTCATTCCTTAACTATCTCCTTTGATTCAGGCTACTTTCCACAAGAACAAATGTGTTGCTATGATATTTTTTTTTTTATTTTTACACAACAAATATGACAGCATACATACTTGTTATCTGAAGCATAAACTATGCTACAGAAGTTGCCTTAAAAAAAAAAAGCTAAAAAAAGACAGGCACAAACCAACTTGCCCTTTAAGGCATGTTACAAATTCTTGACTGTGGCTGGGTAGAGCTGATCCTTCAAAGAACCGGATGCTTCAAGGGACCTGTAATGGATATAGGTCCTTTTGCCCTAAGGTATTAGCACAAATTTAGCCTAGGTAACAACTTTCCTGTACTACTGACCAGGCCAGGGGTGTTCTTCTGCCCTGTAAGAAATACCCTCAGCTGTATCAGCGTGGTTTCCCAGTTTGCAATTATCCACATCAGGGAACATCCCCTGAGATAACGCTGGTAATTGCTACCTTTGTTGGCAGTCACAGAAGAGAGACCAAGGAGCAGAAAACGCATTAACTTCTTGTGCTTCAGAGGTGGCTTCTCTGGGTAGGACAGTGGCATAACACCCACCTCTCAAGCCCAATTAGTTCTGTGGATAAACAGAAGAGTTCATCCTCTACATCATCACCCTTTAATGATCACCACCTCCACTGCAAGAGTTTTAATTAAGGATCATGTCACCTGTTCATTTAAAATAAAAAGTCGCGAGTCAGCTATGAAAGGTGAAAGTATGCAGTAAGGTGAATGGAAGCTAGAACAACAATAAAAAATATCTGAGTAATTCTTCTAGAGAAGCCAATGAGAAACCTATTCAAAATAAACCAGGTTTCGTGTTTTGAAACAAAACCAACCAATAAAGGTTTTGCATGTTTCCAATCGCACACGAGGAGCCCATAGAGCAGGAATTACAACTGCTCCCCAAGGGTTTAGGCACAAATCAAAGCCCACCTAGCGCAGGCGGGTCCAGCCCTTCAGGAACCTGAGGGACAACGACCGGACCAGGTACGGTCCTGCCTGCAGGGAGCTCTAGGACCTGTTCACAGCACCAAGGTCCTCTCCACCTTCAGTGGTCCCAGGTCTATGCGCCCTTGAGGGAGTGAAGAGGTCAGGCTAAGGGATGTGGTTTCACCAGGGTCTGAACTGATCTACTGGAAAACCCAACCCAGTGAAAAAACACCAGTTTAGTTCCTTGGATCTGCCGGTGTTAGCACAAGGAAAAAACAGGACCAGCTCCTAGGAGGCTGGACTGCCATGGAGCTGTGGGCTCAGCTGTCCATTTCACTCCCTCTCTCCTCTGGGTGAACAGGGAGTTGGGGGCCTTGCAAACACAAGGGCAAGGGGGTCTTGCTCGGCTGATGCGTAAAAGGCCTGACCTCCAAGACCACTTTACGGAATGCTCCAATACAAGTGAAATTTAACTACGTTCACCTTGGTGCATTCAGATACCCCTGTGGACATCCACCCGCATCTCTAGATATTTGAATGTCTTGTCAAACCTGGCCCTGGGCCTCCTCTCGCAGGTTAAGAGCATCAGTGTGGAAGTAGGTGCCTTCGTAGGTGGGAACCGTTTGCACAGTTCTACCACTACACATGATCCCTAGGAGACACCTGACACGCTGGATGCCCTTGAAGCAAAGCTGAAGCCTGGAAGGACCCTAAGGGGCCACCAGAGCAAGGCCACCCTTCTCTGTGCTGCTCCACACCTACAGCCATGGGTGAAACCTCCTCGTGCTCTCCCCGTTCAGCACCAATTCCTCCTGCCCACCCAAACGGGGAGCTTGGCACCAACAGTGGATCGTCACGTGCTGCTGGGAGCAGAGACAGACCAGTCCCCTTCCTGGTGCATCAGGGTCTCTCAACTGTGTCGCTGGCTGGCATCCTTCTGTATTTTCTTTTTTGAGGCTGCAAAGAAAGGGCACGGAGGCAGCACCTCGTGAGTTCTGACGGCTCCAAAGTCTGGATCTTTTAGATAACATTTAAAAACACAGAGAAAACCAGCTCTGTAGGAGATGTGCAGGCAATAGACAAGAGATGATATGCAACAGACGGAGAGCTATGGGGCTTAAAAGGCAGCATGCATGTGAAACGCAACATGTTAAAAAAATATGGGTAAGACAACTTTTGCCCAGCACAGGTTTGTGACTGAGCCAGGGTGCTCAGTTTCCACTCTCCTCTTTGCTGCATTCCCTGTGATCCTAACAGTCTTCCCTCTGCCTGCCTCAGTGTCGATGGAGCAGTGACAACGCACCAAACAACTTTAGAAAGCAAGGGAAAACATCCAATGGAAATATTAACATCAGATAACAAATCAGGAGACAATCAAAGTAGCACTAGACGAGTAATAATAATTAAAAAAAAATGCCCATTTGTATTTTCACCTGCCAAACAATAGCACAGGGATCTGCTGAGGCATCCAGCAACCAGGCATCAAGGAAGGCAACAGCACCTGGACAGCTTGCTACGGAGAGCTACACCAGCTACCGCAGGCATGCAGACTGGCCAGCTTCAGCGACTGCGTGTTGGGAATGAACGTCTAAGAGAGGTTTATTTTATTTCCTTTTCTTAACGCTCTCAGTGTTGAAGACCAACACACCTTTTAAAACCGCGATCCTTCTTTGCTTCAGCAGCAAAGAATTAAAGTTTCATTAAAATGCCCTTCCTTGTTGGATCGGGCTAGGACTTGCTCCTGAACCAACAGGTCTGTTGCCATATCTGGAAACTCGTAACCCCACAGGCTTTTCTGAAGACAGTAATCTTGATTTTATCGTAATTGGCTCCACGCAGCCCACAGTCGCGCAGGGCAGAGGTAACCGCCCGGGTGCCCACAATACCACTGCAACCGCCAGCTGACGGGCACGAGCGTGGCTCTCCTACCTACATCGACACCCTCGGTTAATTAGCACCCTGTTTCCTAGGCTGCACAAGGCACAACGAAATGCGTTGCAACAACATGCGCCTGCAATGCTTTGCCGGTAGCAGAGGCTGACGCAGGGTGGAATCGCTGCCTGGGTTTTTAATAACACCCCAGCGCAAACACCATTATGCAATGGGGAAGGTGTTGCAGAGCCGGTGCTAATGCACTGTTTGCTTATTGAGGGACTTTTCAGGCAGGTATTGTGCCAAAGCCTGTGTGGATGATGAATGATGTCACTCTTATCTGTGTTGAGCTCCATTCTCAGGCCTTGCCTCTGAAGAACTCCTCACAACTTATCTAAATTGGTTTGGAAATTGGTTTAGATTAAAAAATAAAATGGTGCAAGCTGTGTGGCTCTTCTACTATGGTCCACGCACATACACACATGTGAAGGGATACTCGCCCCAGGAGCGGGGCATCCATGTAAAGAAACTAATACTTAAACTAATATTTAAACTAGTATTTAAAAACAAATTTCAAACCCTTTGTGAGTACAGTTTCGTTGCGTGAGTAATGCTCCGGTTACACTCAGTCTGCCCTGTCTCTGATGATGCTTTTTAACAGCCTAAACTTAGGGAAAAAAAACCCAGGGGATTAAGTATAAACGAAGGCAAAGTTTGACTTGGAAGATTACTACTGCTGCTGCAGCATTATATCCAGAGAAAACAAAATTCAGTTTTAAGCCACAGATGAGATTTGCAAAGGTTTGTGGTAACCTCCTCTTGCTTAAAATCTGCAGGGAAAATCTAGCAGTCACTGAAGCAGGTACCCAGCAGAGCGCTACGTTGCCATTTTCCAGAAGCCATACCCGCAGCATGCTACAAACACAAGGGAGAGAGCAATGCTTAGATTCACTGTTAGTTTATTTTACCAAATTAATCTCACAGGCCATCCTCAAGGCAGACAGTGATGCAAAGAGGATGTAAAAAATGTCAGGTGGATAACTAGATACATTACACCTTTATTAGCTTTCTGTAGTGCAGCAGTTGCAAGAGAAAAAGAGAGACGACCAGATTGATGAGCTGTCAAGACTGAAGGCCACAAAACTCTACCAAAAGGCATCACCAAAAAAAGGTAAGTGTTTCAGTCTTTTGCATAGGAAGATCAATGGCTAAATAATTATCCCAGCCAGGTAAGCCTGGGAACAGTCCTCTCACTTCTTGCTCAGCAAACAAAAACCTGTCTCAAAGCTGGGCAGGCTTCTACCTCAACAGAGGTTCATCACTCTTCTATCCACCCAGCTCATGCTCTCTGCTACTGCTGTTACTGTAGCTTTCTTGATTTTTATAAGGTTTCTTTTTTCTTCATGCTTGAGAAGGCTTGTCATGGGCTAGGCAGCATCCAAATGACACCCTGACCCGAGACACTAATGCATAGTTTTACAATGAGTTTCCATGCTTTGTTGCTGCCTTAAAACAGAAGGGATACTAAAATCTCCTCCTTCCCCTTCTTCTTCTCTCCTACCCACCCAAAAAAGAAGAAAAAAAAGAAAGTCCTGCACCTAACTGAAGTTCCTTCTATGAGAGCCATGAAGGTCTCCCCCTCACTCCCATGACTTTTGAAAGTGTTAGAAATCTCCACAAGTTGGCATCTTGCTAAAAAATTTCCCACTGTCTTGTTTCCCAATGGAAGTGCTGTAACATAACCCACTAACCCAAAATGGGCACCAAACCAGTCCCTATTTACATGCCTGGGCAAATAAAAACCAATGTTAAGGGGGTTTTGCCCTTAGTACAAACTTCACCTTACTAACATTAATCTAACTGTGTATGACCAAATAAGATGTGGGGCAAACATGCAAGGTTTAAGCTTGCTGTCTCTTTTCCTAGGAGGGTTATGATTCAGCACGGTTTCTGGGAAACCCGAACAGGCTTTCCGCTGAACAGAGTGAGGAATGATGATTTGGGAGGTTACATACTTTTTTTTTTTTCCCCTCCAAGTATGATTAGTTTTTCTCTGCTGGTTTAGCTCCCAGAACTGGTTTATTGCAGGATGAGTTGAGCACAATTGTCAGTATTAGGGAGGGGATGGGAGGAAAGCCCAGAGGGAGGGTCCCACTCCTGGTCAGTAGCTAGCTATTAAAACTACACTGATACATCAAAACCACATCAAAAGGCAGCCAGGGAAGATGGCTTCACCAGCACTTCTCTCAATTGCCTGCCAAGTGCCCTTGGGATTATGGACACACAGGTATGAAGAGAGGAGAAAGATTAGGCAAGAAGTGCTAGATCAGTAAAAACCCCAGACCTAGTAGAGTCACACAGTCCAAAGGCATTTGAAAGAGTCAAATTTCTCCTCCAAGTATTCCCTTCACCACAGACCTAGATGCTTAGGATTGGGTTCCTTTCCTTCTCTTCATCTCCACTGCACTTGAAATTCAAGGCCAAGTGTCTGTTCCAGATGCGAGTTATGCCTGGTTTTCAGCAGGAAATAGTGAAGATCTCAGTTAAACAAATATTCAAATAGAAATCCAGTTACTTATGTTTCTTAGCCAGCAGTCATTACCCTTTCCACACCAACTGGCAAGATATTTAATTGTTACTACAACAGGGAAAAACAGTTTAAGTCCCCTAAATATCAAGCTTCACTTCATCACCAACATGACATTACTATAGACAAGTCTGGAGCCTCCAATATGTGTGTCTTTCCTTAACTGTATTTATAGAAATGTTTGCAGAATAAGCATATTTTCAGAGTAAAAGATTTTAGATTATTCATAATAATGAAAGTCCTTATGTATGAAGCACACAGCACAACTGAAGATTGTTTTAAGAACACTCAACTGGCACTCTTGACATGAGTGACCTTTGTACAAGCATCCATTTATCCTTAAGTCCTTACGGTACCGTCAGCTGCTGAAACAGCAACTGCTTGACAATACCTGACACCTGATACTCAGCTGGCAGCCTCCAAGCTTTAAGCTACACCCACCTGGGCTTGCTAGCATGTCCCAGCTTTTCTTACCAGCTTGCTCAGGAGGATGGATTCCTTCGGATGCGTAGCCTTGAAGTAATAATGCCTGCCTTTGAAAGAGTACCAGAATTTAATGGAAGTGAACAAGTGCGATTGCAATCTATGGCCATAGACAACGCACACTTCTGGAACAGACAACCTCCACCCCCATTTTTAAGAATATATTTACATTCAGCCACTACAAAGTGAAGCATTTCATTGTTGCTATGAGTTCCAACATCAGAGGTTGAGGGAATCTGCTCAAGTGTCAGGCCACTTTCACAAAGATAGTTCAGGATTAAATTCTGCAGTTTCCAAGGAAGAAGTTCAATCATTTTCAGGATGAGACAGCAGAAAAACATCCAACCTTTCCACTACATAATGCTTCAGTATCTTTTAAACAGGTTTTGAAAGCAAATATTTGAGGTAGCAATGTGAACTCAAGGCAAAACCCCAAATTGCCACAAATCAGGTTTTGTTAAGTAAAACCTGTGAATATCAGAGCTGCTTGATCTGGCTTCAGATACGTCTGACAGGTGATTTGCAAGACATGGCATTTTTACAGGTCTGAGAAATGGCAATTGTCACATACAGAGTCTATAAAAAGTCCTGAGAATATTCATGTATGTTTAGGGTTAGTTTAAGTTTTCAACAATTTAGTACCTTTAAACTTGTGTATTTTCCTGACTTGCTTTCTTGTCTACAACAATTATTGCTGAGACAAGATTAACTCTTAGACAATTAGTAAGCAGAGGAGAGATGAGAATAAGCGTTTCACAACAGCCATATACACATGACTCTCCAGCTTGATGTAATCTTTGGATTTTTGTGTCACACACACATCCCTCCCTCCTCAGTCATCATCTACTTTCTCTTCAGTGGTACTCCCTCATAATTCTCCTTCCCTGATATGCAGAACTAATGAGTCAGTGATAATTCAGTGATAATGACATTGTTTTTGTAAATGCAATCAATTGACAACTGGCCTGGACTTTACCTCCACATCGTAACAAGAACTAGAGTGTTCTGAAGGTACTCTGAACCTTGCACCAGCCAAATTTTAAAACAAGAAACACTTTTTCCAACAAAGAGCAGGGTGGGGATTTGGGCAAGAATCACTTTTTAGGTTTGGACGATTGGCTTTCATCAGCAGATAGCCCCCCCAAACCTCCAGACTGGTGTAAGCTCCATTCACAGAAAGAGGATCTTAACAGATTACTAATGTGCACATTAAAGAAAAGAAAAGAAAAAAAAATTTAAAAGTTTAAAAAGACAATCTAGTTAAATTAGCTCCAGTTTCATTAAGGAGACTTCAGTTACTGAATAGAGAATCCTGACCTCGTTTTGAGCACTGCCACTGCTTTCTCAACCAGCTTGGTGCCACTATGCAGTCGGATTAGAAAGTCCTTCCATGATCAATTCTCGGTGTGCTTATCAGATAATATCTAAGATTTGGCAAGACTTAGTTACCACACAAAGGTCCAGAGAGGTGCCTGCTCAGCGGGAGCGAAACCAGCTCTCGAAGAATTTTACGTAGCCTGTTTGCACCACATTAAACTACAGAAAATAAGGAATGTCCATACCAACCCAGGCTGGCTCTGTGTCAGGACCACAGAGCCTCCAGTGTTACTCGGCTTCCTCTTGTAAATGAGGTTAAGGCTGGATTTACTTCTTCTCTATGCATCACAGCAGGAAGAGTATTCTTGGAGAAATCTGGATAGCCAAAACTAGCTTGTAGTGCAGGGTTAGAAGCATGCACTTGGCACTGTCTGAAGTACCCAAGCAGGTGATGACTTGTTAAAATTACAGCTAGATCAACTCCTGCTTGGTACCATGAGACTATGCCACCATCACTGATTGATTCTTCAAGACATGAATGATCGAATGGCATCAGCTGTGCCACTGGGATGACACACCTGCAAGAGGAACAACAGACTTCACAAATGAGGAAGAGGAAGAATGCCAGGGTAAGTGGAAGAGGATGGCTAGTACTCTACAGCTTAGATGCTAAAATAAGACCTTTGTACCTAATTACAACCTTATTACTCAGCTGCCACAACTGCAATGGGCAGGTTGCCTCCTCTTGATTTCTCTAATCTACAGAAGACAGTGGAGCTAATGTAAAAAGGTCAAAAAACTGAATCAATACGCTGATCATCCCAGCAGTGGATTTTCAATGGAGAACTATTAGCACGCAGTGAAAATGACTGAGGTAAGTTTAGGAGATGCAGTTATCTGTAGCTTTTCCCAATTAAGCCTTGTAACTCTCTCAATGAGACTTTAAGAGCATATATACTTCAACTTCTGTGTGAAGTTAATAACTGCACAAGAGACAAACAGTGGAACAAGCCATTCACATCTTGTACTATCAACAAATAAATGCTGGAGAGCAAGTTTTTGGATCCAACTATTACCTCTAATTACACCTATCTCTATGAATAAATGAAAACTAGTTTGCATTTTTTCCCTGATCATTAGCCTCATTTACATAAGTGTTATGAGGCCAGTTCTTTATCCATTAGCGTGAATTAAGCGATACCCTGCTGGGTGCAGGACTGTTCAGACATGCTGACTGCGGAGCAGCTGCTCTCCTCCTTTGGTATTGAATGTTGATTAGCATCATAGCACATTGACACACTGCAGGGCATATCATGTGTCACACTATGGCATACAACATTTAATGAGAACCCAAAGCAAATCCCATAGTTTAGAAAGACAATCTCTGTGCTGAACAGCAAGGCAATAATTAAGCACATGGTCTGTCTTGGGAAAGACTGAATCCCTCAAACAGTAGGCATTCATGTTTTGGGACAACGCTGACTACCTGAGGCAGAGCTGTACGGTTTTTTTAGTTATTCTAAGCAGTACCAAGTGTACCCACTGCCAAATTATCAAATCTAGCCACACCTTCCAGCAAAACAGTTGTACATTACTCTTGCAATTCCAATCTATGAGACAGAACAAAGCTTCTGTATCATTAGACTTATACAGAACATTTAAAGAAAGACACAGCAGCTGTGACAACAGTGCACGGTACAAAGTCAACTCCTCAAATATTGATCAAGGTTTACTACAGATCTCCCGTGGAACCTTTACATTCTTTGTCAGCTTTCCTCATCTGAAAGATGGGTTGATGCCACCTTGTCTTGCAAAGACTCATTACTTACTTGAACGCTACTTTGACAATACTGTAAAATAGTGCATCATTGTATTACCAACATTTCACTACTTTGACACTATTAAATGGAAGCAAAGAAAAGCTTTTCACAACAGTGGAGAAGTTAACGTCACAACCATTCAAATTTATGGAGAAACTCTGGTTATTTTACAAGAAAACTTGTTTCATGATAAGAGGTAACAACACAAGAATGCTGAAAGCACTGCTGCCTCAACTCATCCGCAAAGCAGCATCCACGAAATACAACAGTTAGTTTGTTCTGAATGACTGGAACTTGATTAGTAGAAGTTTCAGCATGCGCATCTTTTCTCTAGAAGACCAATGCAGCAGCAGAATCCACTTTTCCAGCTAAATAACATGTTTTGCTCTGCATGGCGCTCTCTTGCTCCTAGGCACTGATGTAAGCAAAACAGGAAAATCCCACTGGGGAAGAGTGGGCCAAGTTTGGTCACTGGAGTTGATCTAATTACCATCATAGCTGTACATCTGTTTCAAAGAGCAGAGCTAGAACCCTCATATGAGAGGTGTTACAAGAAATTAGACATCATTAATCAGAAGAATGATGAGGAAGCATAAAACAACCCGCTACTTTTTCTGTGCTGTTCACAATACAGTGACTTTGCAGGAGAACATCATAGCATTAACAAGGGGCCAAAAAATTTTACATCTACAGCTCAGTCCATGGACACAGCTAAGAAGGGATACCTCACAACTCTATTTGAAAAGATAAAGGAAAAAAAAAGTCACAAAAGGTCTCCAAATTGGATGCTCTCTTCTTTTTCTTCTCCCAGAACTCCAGGGCACAAAGACATTTTTCGGATTTGGTGGAAAGAAGCCACTTCAGAGGCTGGGCTTTGTATTAAAAGGGGCCTTGCCTTTTAAACTGAAAACAGACCTGGGTTATGCCAGAGATCTTTATAAAATGGGTTCCTGGTTTTGATAGCATCAGCCTCCCTCCCCATGACCTCAGTAAGACTCTTTGCTAGAATACTTCAGTAAAGAGACGATGCTACCTCTGCAGCAGTATTGTAAGGCAGCGATGCTCAGCTTTGTTTCTGGACAGACCACTGATCTCAGTTTGGTCTCAGAAAGGGTTACCCATTGCAGCACCTCCTCATCCCTGCTCTTCTTTTTATACCATACCCTAGATTAACTTCTCATGTACTGCATATGCATAATAATCTCTCTGCATATTTATCTTGTAGGTGCAGAATGGTGTTCTGGGGACTCCTGTCCTGCTGTCCCCTTGGAGACAGGCAGTCACCAGAAAGGAAGCCCCCAGGAGCAGAGTGGGTGGACAGCTGTAGCGTGCAGGTCACACTGAGCACTTCTGCTGGAGGACAGTGCTGAGAGCCTTCAGCCCCCAGCCCAGGGGCACTGGAGAGCACTCACGTTGGAGCATGCATTGGGAGGACCAGCGAGACATGAGCCATGAGCTTTCAGTGCAGCTGCAGCCTGCGCAGTCCCAAATACAGCCAGTCACTACAGCTAAGAAGCACTAGAGTACCTCAGCCCTCCTTTAACAGGAAGGACACTCCAGCCATCTCTGCACCAGTAAATTAAACAGGGCCAGGGCACAAGCACTAGTCTGCAGTCAGCTACACCATCTCACTGGTGGTACGCTCCACGGTGTGGTTTTGAGTAACTAGCACTACTGGACACAGTGTGTGGGACATAGGAAAGGCCATGGACCGCTCCTACCAGGTGGGCCAGAAAAGAGTTGGGTTTGGGTTTCTCCACTCTCCCTCCACAGCCCTCCAACATTAGCTCAAAGAGGCTTTGAGAACCACTCAGCCCATGCTTTCATGTCGTACCCCAATGCAAGCAGCACACACCCTCAGCTCCCTGATGGGTGTTTCAGATATGCTGAATGGAAAAAAAGACAATCCACCGAAGATGGAATGTCTCTGCAAAGGGACATCATACATCACATGTGTGATGGGGTGCACAGCGCAGTGCAACTATGGGCAAGGGCTAGGCAACATGGATTTGGGCAGTCTGGCACCTGGTCTCAGGGTCAGGGGACCACTTGATGCTAAATGAAACACTGCCCGGACAGCTGTAGTCTTGGGCTTCTGAGAAGTCTTCCACTGACTTTAATAAACACGTTTAAAATGGGGAATAGCAGAGTAACTACTGCCGTCCCTCAATTTTTAGGCTTACGTAAGGTTCCTTATAAAACAAAATTTTGGAACTATGATTTACTCCAACTTGAGTGCTGGAAGTAGTTACAAACTTCAATGCAAAATATTTATGTTATAAAATACATTCAGAAACTCTTTTGATAGAAACTTTCTGGTAGAATCGAATGTTTAATAACAATAGATTTTAGCTATACACATTGGAGAAGCATGTGCAGAAAGACCATTGTTACAAGACTGAAAAGAAAACAAAATTAGAGAGATTTGAAATTACTTTTTGGAGTTAGGATGATTTTTTTTAATGCATCTTACGCTTAAAAATGAACTCGAGAGTAAATGCAATGAAGTAAAGAGACTTTCAATGTCACTCACGCAGACATTAATTTCAGAGGATACTGCTGTTTTCAATCATGTTTAACAGTGTTAATTTTTTCTTATTATCAGCAAAACAAAATAAGTACATGCTGAGGATAAGGAAACAGCTTTGTTTATCTTCAAAATCATGTGCTTACCAGAACTAAAGCATGTATTTGCCATATGTCAACCCCTGCCCCCCTTCTTTAAATTACAAATTCATTAATATAGCACAGCAGTGCTACATTGTTAGCAAGGAATAAAGCACATTTTAAAGAGTAATTAAGTGGGATAAAACTACTTGGAAGAGAAAGGTTTTCCACTGCAGTAATGTTTTAGGGAGACCAAAGGGGAAACCTGACACGAAGGAATGTCAGCCTGAACTTGATTAATTTGTACTCAAAGCAATGTATCCCGTCCCCCACTGCAATGGCAGCAGCTTCCCACATCGTTTTGCAATACCCTTCCTTACAGTTTCCTTTTGTTCTATAGGTCATCCACCAAACTGATCTGTTCGGATCGATATAGTTAATAGAGCCATATCTTCCCTGTTAATGTTTCAAACTTTGCAACTCAAGCCATCTGTATAGGATGTGTAGCCTGCCAGAGACGGCTGCTTTGCCAAACAGATTGTGCGGGCTGAATATGCAACGTCCCGGTCCAGAACATGTGAAGTCGACTCAAACACTCCCGCAGCCTTTCCACAGGACCCACGCTGTGGTTTCCTGGCATGGTCATACTGGAAATATCAGTAGTCCAGGACAGGGACATAACAAGGCTCAAAACCAGGTCAAGTCTGAATTTTAGTTTCCTTCTCTTTGTTTTTTTGGTACTGAGATTTGAAACAAGAAGTCTAATGATTCAGTTTTATGGCTTAGAAAGAAAAGCCTTGAAAAGCTTGAACCCTGCTTTAAATGAAAGCAGATTCTCACCCACACAGAAGCCTAGTGCTTAACAGTGCTTTGCTTACAAACATTGTTATGTTGTTGAGACACATGTATCTATGAGGTTTAATGTAGAAGATGGCATTTATTTCTACAGTGAAATGAAAACAAGAGTTCATTAAATATATTTCCTGACTTTTTTTTTTAAATGGTAACAGTGAAAAAGAACTTTGTAACTCTCCTGTGAAGATGCTAAGAATATCCTCACAACTCCTCTCCTTTCCCTTGGGAGTTAGGATGCTCAGCAAGTTTGGCTCTTAAATCAACATACGTTTGTTATTTTAAGTTACATTGCCATTGCTTCCTTTCTGTTCTGTGAGAGCACGGCATGGCTATTCCTTCCAAGCCTGGAAGCAGCGTCTTTAAACTGTGAATATTACATTACCACACACCTACCAGACTAGAGAGAAAACACTTTTGCTGCATAGAAAGACTGACAACTCTAAACATGCTACAATAAAAAGCAAGGCCTGATAAAAATTCCATTACTTGCTTATCTGGAGAGATTCTTCCCAGTTCAAAGGGTCAATTTCCCAGCAGGGCACCAGCGCTTATCAGCCAGCTCTGCTGAGCCTTTCAATTGCAAAGAGAAGTGTTGCCTCCAACTGGCATGACAATGGCACTATTAAACAGGCACTTCAAAGATATAGATGTTGTAAATGCTTTGATTTTGCCAAGTTCTCTATGCCATCACTATCCAACAGACTTTTTCATGCAGAGGTCAGTCTTCACTAGGCAAATGAAAAGCAGGTAATAAAATGAGTCGTGTGAAATGCAGCAAATCCATCACATGCCTCTACTCCCAAAGCAGGTTCCCACATTTTCCTAGGTAGAGAGAAGCCCATACCTGACCACGAGAGAAATGGGGCTACTATAGTATAAAGTTCAACTAACCTGCTGTAGCAGGGAGCCAGGACCAGTAGGACTTGCTTATATCCCACAAACCTGCAACCCTCCTTCCTGCAGGAGAAAACACGTGGACGGTAGTATTACTGAGGAGAACTTGCAGGAGCAGACATTTGGAAGAGCAGATCTATTGATTAGTTGCTTGTCTGACACACCAGCCTGGATTCATTTTAAGCCGGCTGCCTAGGCAAGAAAGCCGGTACTCACTTGGATGATTAAAGAGACATGGGGTTTGTTCGTTATCTTGCTATATGGAATGAAGGCGAGGAGACCGGGCACAGTCAGCATGGACCGACTGGTCATTCTCCAGTTATCACAGGATCACCAGATACAGATCACACATGTTAAGGTGCATACGTGGTCAGCCAACATCTGCCAGTTTGCATCAGCACTGGATGCACATACCTTTATCTAGATCTTAGATGACTAGCCTCAGACCTTTCCCAGCATTTGATCCGTGACCTTTCCTCACACATAAACCATATGTTTTACGTAAAACTCTCCTGCCCTGAGAGCAAGAAGTTTGCACATCATTCATCTTTTAAAATTCCTTTTCACTTAGCTCTCTCCCCACTTTCTTTAGAGCAATGTCCCAAAGTCCCAGCCTTGTTTTTTCAGGCCAACCATCTGCTTGGATGGAGCAGCATCCTTTGGAAAGTGCTCTGCAATCTCTTTAGAACCTCTGCAGTGCAGTTCCCTCGACCTGTTAGCTTGTAACCCTTGGGACACCGGTAACAAGATGTGCCAGAAAAGATTGCAACAGCAAGAAGCTTCATTTTCACATGAATGAGGACATGACAGGAAGTTTTTCCACCCAAACCATTTCCTGTCTGATCAACAGGCCGTAGTTTACACATAGGAGTAAACATGTGACCCACAGCAAACTAAAGCCATCGACTCTAAAACATATCTGTTGAAAGCACAAACAGACTATGATTAAATTAAGTTTTAACTCTAGAAAGCAGTTTAAACTCAGATAGGGGTTAGATTCAGTCTTCACTGGAGGAATTGCCCTTTTTCTAGTTACTCTAGTTCCCTTCAGAAGGGAAAAGGAAATTTTCGCTGGGACCTCCCATGCTCAGTTTATGCAAGCATGGTTAAGAAGGACATGGGACGCAAATGAAAGCTATTACATTATCGCCTGCCAGCCAGTTACACCATACCAGCAGAGCCCCACATATTTTCCACCTGTCCCAGCAGCAAAGCTGTAAGAGCAGTTCACACCAACACATGACACCTTGCAGATGCTGCAGTTCCCTCGCCTTAGCTAACAGGCAGCAACACAAGTATTGCCCAGTGTGTGCCTGTAACACAAGGCAAGTTGTAGTTTTAATAAAATTGACCAGGGCAAAATAAAACCCTAATCTCCACTGTTGACAGGCTGATGTGTATTTAACATGCAAGTTATAAACAGTTTTGTCTTAGGGCTTTATTCCGCCTTGGCTAACGTATATTTATATACCTTCTCCTTCCATGCCCCCGGCAGCAAAGTAGTACAGCTTGTGGTTGTGACTTGCACACACATAGGCTCTCTTCCTCTCTTTTGTCCTCTCCTCCCACCTCCCTTCTACTGCATTATATTTCAATTAGTCACAAGAGTACAGCAAAACACACAGCGCTCTGATCTTAGATGATCTTTTATCTATAAAGATTAGTACTTGCCTTCTCTCTAGGAGGAGCAATCTTTTCAGAAAGAACCTGCTTTTCAGAGAAGAATAAAGAAGAAAAATTGGAGGAATTAGATAGGAGATGTTTTAAATATTTATGCTAGCAATGCCTAATAAAAACACTGGTCTTGTTTCCATCAAATATATTCAGAAAGGACTCTCTCAAAGCTTAAAGACAAGCAGCTGTGCCTAAGTCTACATAACCAGCACATACACCAGCAGTCCCTTCTCTAGAGCTGCCCAGTTTCTTTAGCCCTCAGCACTTGAGTGTCAAGAGGCAACCTATACAGGTAAATCTTTGTGCTTCTATAGACACATTGGTTTAGGTGTACACACTTTTAAATAGGAAGCATTTCAATACCAAGCAATATACCTTGGCCCCAGCAGCTGTGCTTCCCCAGCTACCCACTACAGCACTCTGCCAGAGGATGCTCTAAACCTGTGCCCAAGGAAGGGTTTATTACTCCAGTGGTTGCCAAGGACCATCCATCCATTTCCCTCCATCAGCAATTAGATGCAACATACTAATTTCTCCCTTTAGAAGAAATTCTAAGCCAGTATTATTGAAAAATGATCCATGATCCTCAGGGATCTAACAGTGGTTAGTAGGCTTTACAGGAAGAAGAAAACTAGTACTAAGACTTCAAGTTTAGTAAGCACTACATGCACTCCAGAGCCATGGGTTTCCAACTATATTGCACACATCTGTTTAAAACAAGTCACTTGCAGGGCATTTAATCATCATGCCATTGTGCACTGGTTTTGGCAAGTTTTAAGTAGATAACTATGGGACAGCAGTCTAAGATGCACATGTGATTTTTAACTCAAGGAGAACAGTTAGTTTAATGCCACTCTTCCAACGCATACATAAGCAGGGGCCTGACTGAAAACAGCTCTTTCATGAAAAGCTTAGTTAAGATCTCATTAGTTAGTATCTAGATGGCTCTCCTCCACAACACTGCTTTAACTGCAGTGCAACCTGTCATTTTGTAACTTTACTTGAAGAAAAAGAAACAAATACTGATAGAAGATTTTGCAATGTTCAACTTATTCTAAAACATCTCTTTATTGGTCCAAGATAGAGGAATAAGTCTTTATTAAAAATACCACATGTACATGCCTAACTTTATAGTGTAACATATAAGCAAGCCAGGATAGACCTGGGAACTGAACAAAGCAAGATTCGGCATGTAAAGGTTTATCAGAAACTGATGGATTAGGTTTTCTAAAATAGTTACTACTAATGTAGAAGAGCTGATTGCTTCACTGATGTCATCATCTTAAGTTACTCCATCACCCATTTGGGTTTTCTCATCACCTTCTAAGCACATCTCCCTAAGAAAAGTCTTGCTGGAGAGTTATTTCACAGTGTTAGCAAGAAGAAAGTTTTACATCCTTGTTTGCAGTTTAAAGTTCACAGCTGCCCACTGGTTTCCTGGGAGAGTACTTCAAACTGGAAGGCCAGGCTAGTCCACCCGAAAGTTTGGAGGGTTCAAAACTTAGGTATGACTCCAAATGGAGTCAGTGAAGAGCATAAGGCAGTAGGCAACATGCCCTTTGCCATATGGCTGCTGGGCTCCTTGCCAGTCATAGCTCAAGAACCAGCACTTGAAATGGTAAGATACAAAGAGTTACAGCCACCTCAGACCGGACCCTTGAGCGCACGCATCTGCAAAGACGTGCGTGCCTACACCGAGCAACAGATCAGAAGCAGAGATTCATGAGCTAGTGGAGACTCGGGCTCATAAATCCACATGATGCAGTGCAGCTGGATATTCAGCTTGGGCCAGCAACGCTATAGCTGCATTTACACAGCTCTTGTGCCGCTAAACTTGGATGTCTCTATTGCATTCCCCCACAGCTTCTGCTTCCAAGGAAGTGCAGCCAATCTGGGAACACTGGGAACACACATCTGGGGTCTAGAAATGCTCCAAGCCAAAGCTGACAGGATGAATCACCATCTTCCTGCCAGCTAAAGGATGGAAGAGATTTAACGACCAACCTCCTCCCCCATCCTAACAAGCAGCTGCGATACCCAGGAGCAGAAGGGGGGATTCAGGTGAAGAGGAGAGCTAATGCAGACAGTCTGGATCTGGAAACAGATGCTCACCGAAGAAAAAAGATACCTAAGAAAAAAGAAAATGTTCAAAGTGCAAAGCTGTTTAAGGGTAAATTTCAAATAAGACTTCAGTCCTTGACAAAAAACAGAGTAAGCTCAGAAAGGATTGTTGCTTTCAGTTAAATCTTTGAATATCGGTGAGGCTATGACAGCTTTAGATGCAAACAGCACTGATCTACCAAATAGCCTAAAAATTATACTGAAGCTTTATTTTAATGATGTCCAATGGGATAAATAAGCAGCAGAGTCAGCACTGGCAGTGTTGGGAAAAAGCCAACACCAACGCAGCAGATTGAGCCGGGACTCAGAAATTGGGAAGAAAGCTTCTCAGGGAGGCCCATAGCCCTAGGCCAAAACACAAGACACTGCTGCGCAGAGCAGGCAAGGGAAGGGAAAGGCAACAGAAGACAACTTCCATTAAGCCATGTAAATCACTGGAACTACTTACAGGGAGTGAAAAGTATTGGGAAGAGAGGCCTGACCACACACTGGAGGCTGTTTGAGACTGCTTTCCTTTCCCTTCCCTTCCCTCTTCTTTCATATTAAAGAGTTAATATGAAGCAATACAACTGTGTTTTCTTTGTTTTGCCCACTTGAAGTGCTTTCCTTTTGAGCATAGGGGACAGAAGGCAGAGAAACACCACCATGCTGTCCTCCCAATTCTGCTCCCCATACCCCACTGTGCTAGTCTGGAGGACCCTGGTCCCCCAGGCTCCAGCAGTGCTGGGAAAAGGGACGGCAGGAGCAGACTCGGTGACAGCATCTGCACTTCCAGAGGCTGCCCTTGCAGTGGACGCACCGCTGGGGCAGAGCCACCTTCCCCCGAAAGGCAGAGCTTTCAGAACAGCAAGCCAGAAAGCCTTGGTACACCATGGTTAGAGAGAACAGGCTGCTCAATGGAGAATATACTCTGCTATACATGCAGCCTAGCACCTCCTGTTCACTCCTCTGCCCAGGGATCAGGGATAGCCAGCACCACCACCAGGCTTTGCATCAAACTTTTTCCTGCTTAAGACCTAATGGGGCTTCAGCTCTTGACTATTTTGTGATGGCAACAATATGCCTGGCAGCCTGCCTGGCAGAAGAAGGAGCTTGCCCCATCATCAGTCTTACTATTCAAAGTGACAAGAAAAGCCATCTCGGTTTTTACAGCATCACTGCAATACTGACCCAGACACACTCCCTCTTTCATTTGAAAGGATGTAAAATGAAGTAACCTCAACACTCTGGTTACTATTCTCAGGACAGGACTCAGAAGTGCAGGGAGGCAAAGGTCTTGAGCCAGGACAACAGGCTACACAGACTGTGAGCTACAACAAAGACACACTTGACTTCATGCTCTCGCTATACATACATACAAGATATACACTGCATGTGTGTGTATGTATGCATATACACACAGATAGGCAAGACTATATGCAGGCAAGATGATTCCAGAGCACCTAAGGACACAACAGTAGACAGGCTGAGACAAGTAAGTAATAACACAATTTAGAAGAGCAAGCTGACAGCTAAAAGATGCAAAGTAGTTTATTCTAAAAAGTACCTCCGTCTATTTTATGGCGGAATAATTCATTTTGTATTCAGTAAAATTTGTTTCTGGAGTAATTCATGCAAACAGGCTTCAGATAACTTTCTTAATTATTTGTGTGGGTACAAGGTGAGTTTGACCTGAAATAAGCTAACTTGAAATCCCCACCAAGCTTAACAAGCCTGAAATTGTTGGGTTTTTTCCTTTATTTTATTCTATGGCTAGAGCCTAAATAGCTATAGCTATAGTTTGTATAAAGCCATGGCTGCTTTTCTTAAAGCGCTAACCTCATAGCCAGGTGACACAGGTCTTCCAGCCACCTGATTTGCTGTACTCCAGAGCTCTGAAGCAGACATGGACTGTTGAAGGAGAAGCAAATCCTCTTCTACTTGGACCAAGAACCATCCACAGAACTTACATTTCATAAAGTTTCACCAACAAAGAAGAAAAAAGGTTAACCTCTCTCATTGCCAGCCCTGAAACAGGCTTACTGAGTATGAAGACTCACACTTGTTCTGGCGAGCAGCACGAAGATCTGTTTTGTTTCTACCACAACTCTTGCAGTCACTGGAAAGCCTGAACACAAGCACGTATCTGTGACCACATTTTGCTTCACCAGGGCAAACAAATCGTGGATACTCCTCTCCCCAGCAAGAAAGAGATTTCTGGAGTTCATCTTTGGAACTTTGTGCTGCATTTCCAGTGCATAGCACTAAGCACATATGAATTAAATTGTCAAGTAAGACTAACTCCCCTACCTCTCCAAAAAAAACCCTCAAGAAATCCTGCATCTCAAACCACATCCTTATTAAAAAAATTAATAAGTAAATAGTCAGAAGGGTGTGTGCAAGCCACTAAACCGAAATTCCTAAACTCTAATCCTTTCCAACAATAAAACTTTCTGCTTCTGCCAAACCACTTGGTCCATCTGTTTCACTTTCTTTACTGTAAAAAGGAGAACATGGCTTCCTCCACTTCACAAAAGCAGCCTGTGGACTCGACATTTATAGTGTCCTTTTCCAAGTAAGCTTTTTCACACTAAAGCTTCAGGTTTTGTCTAACAGAAAGCTCAGGTGATTGTACGAGCATTAGTTCTTGTGCCATTGTCATAAACACAGGATTATCTGCTTTTAGTTCTTGTTGACAAAACGGCTGGAAAAAAATTAGGTATTGACTTGGATTTTCTTGAGGGTTGAGGGATGGAGGAGAGCACCTTCCCACATAAAATGCCACTGCTCTCTTGAAAATTCTAAATTCTGAAGAACCAGAAAAGCAGTTCAGCCAAACTGCTTCCAGGTTTCAGCACTTCATTTGAAAGATCAACCTCCTTCCTGAGAATCCAGAACTTGGAGAAAGCATAAGTACGTATTTACTCTTATGTCTTCTCATCATGAAGAGAAACCTAATGTAATAAAAGTAGAATTTCTTTTTAGTTAGTCAGTAAAGAACTAATTAATAACTTTTAATACTTCAGTGATGTAAATTTTGAAGAAATTCCATTTCTGGTCCTGTACCTTGGTAAACCTTCAAAAAACACATGCTGTGGGGAACATGGCCACCAGTCCATCAACATCTAGGCAACTAATTGAACAACCTTCATACCTAAGGCAAGAAATAATTATTTAAAGAAATGATACCACTTAACTGCAACCATTTTTAGGCCTCCTACTTCGAGGTACGAAGCAAAGGTAGCTTGAGAACAACTTCAAAAATGTCTTCTGCAGGCTACCTTTAGAGGAATTGTTCCTGTGGGTGGATATATGTAAATCAGAGTTCCTGCTCCTCAGGGTTTCATATGGAAACATTTACTAAGTTATACCAGCATAAATGGCTGTAAAATATCAGAACAAACCTTCTCCTTCAACATTAGATACTTCACCTCAGATTTTATTTGTAATTAAAATGTTCCACAGGAAATAATAACCATAGCCTTAATTAGGTAATTAAACCTGTTCTTGAAGATTTATGTAATGCAAAAGAACAATCATGCAGATGGAAAAGTTTAAACCTACTAATTATATGCATGCACAAGTTACAAGAAAAAGCTTCTTTCTTAAATCTCTTTTTTTAACTTTGGCAAAATTACATGTTCAACAACCAGCTGCTGTGCATCTCAAGTGAAGAGCTTACTAATGCAAACCTTCTATATCACAGTGCTGCACTAAAAGCCACACCAACTAATTCTCATAGAATTAGAAGACTCAGAGCAAGTAAATCAAAGATTCACAAATCTTAAGTTTGCTTTCTAGATCCTCACGTGCTTAGATGTGCCAGGAGTTCAGAATAACTTATCTCTACATCAACTGTAGATGTTCCTTCCCCACCTGCCTGTCCCACCCTTCTCCAAGATGAGTGGTAATAAGGATGTCTCAGATGCTCATGAAGCAGCTGTTAAACCATCCTACTTTAGAGTTATAAAAAGTACAGGATTAAAAAGGGTGGGGAAAAAATCAAGTACAATTATTTTTCTTAGTGGATAAGTGTTGATACAGTTGTAAATGAGCTCTGAAAATTTAAGACAAGGATTTGCCCCATGCTGAGGAGACTTACAGATATTAAAGGGATTTTAAAATGCGTGCTTTTCATTCTCTTTTGCAACTCGTTGCTCAAAATATGTACAGGCCAAGTTGGGATCTGCATTTCAAAATTAACTTTCCTATGATTAGCCTGTGGTTTCATGAACATCCGAAAAAGTATAATTGCAGTTATACCTATTTGTATAGGAATGCACTTCCCTAAAGCATTTAGATTAGTTTACACCAGTGCCTCAAGTAAACAGGCAGTGGTATGTTACAGCAAGTCAGCTGGTTCTCAAAAGCTTTTTAAATAGTCTTGTCTTTCCTCACAGAACTTGGACCACAGAAAGGGAGAAAACATTGGTCTTCCACACAGCTCCCTCTGCTGATTAGAAAGAACTTCATACTTTGTCACATTGCAAAACATTCATAGAAGACCATTCAGACATACAGATTTTATAAGAGGTCAGAAATACTTGAGTGTTATTATATAAACATTTAAGTAACAAGTCTCAGGGCAGGGCAGTGGAAAAAAGCATCCAAACAAGTCAGCCTTGTGTGCCCAAAAGCTACTCAGTTCCATGAAACCCGGGGAGGGGGGGGGGGGGGGAACACGACGACACCAAAAAAACCCACAACAACAAAACAACTAAATTCACATCTCCCAACTGAAACAAAACTAACCATACTGAAACCTCATGGAGAAGTCCAGTTTTTCAGAAGCTGGGACAATAACAATGCCAAACTTACTTGTATTTACTAGCCAGGGTTTCCCAGAAGTGTTGAGTAATTTGAGATTCTTATCCCAAGATCACATAGGCATCTTGCTATCAAGAAAAATGCAAGTCATCTTGTCGATAAAGGAAGCAGCAAATAATGAAAGCAGCAAATAAAGAAAAATGGAAAACCAAGCAACTTCCCTAGGTCCTAGATTGAGTCCTATCCTCAGAGAACAGATGCTACCCATCACATTGCCATATTTATTGAAACTTTAAAATGGTTATATTTTGCTTTTCTCTTTTCAGTAGAAATTTGCCTGAGTTTAAACGTATAGAATTTCATTTACTAATTGAAGGCTGATCTCTCAGCATTAAACACTGATGAAAGTTTCACCAAATATTAAGAACTAAAAAAACAAAAGTTATCAGCCATTTTAAGACAATCTTACAACAATACTTTCAAAATACATCACGTGGTGCACTTGTGCCTGGAACTTAAGAATCCTGACAAGAATTTCACTTGAAGCCTTAGGGGCTAGAAATTGCCATTTCCTTCTTTTTCAGTAATATTTGCTTATACAAAGTCTTAGCAACATTTGTTACTAGTAAAGAGTACAAGTAGACAGAAATCTACTTAGAGAAATCCATATGTGGTGAACACTCCATAGATCAATCAATGTGGGTCTAAATTAAGAAAGTCATCTGCAATGCAACAGAGAAGACAACACAAGAACAGTAAGAAGTTTTATACTAGTCAGTTATCTGGTTTTAATTTGATTTTAGAAAAAAGTAATAGTTAATAACCCACTGCCCATGAGAAAAACACTAAGGTTTTCTCTGACCTAAGAAGCTACAACTGTAGACAAGATACTCAGTAGTTACTTCACCTGACCCAATCAGCAAGGATTCACTTGCGCATATTTAGATAACACAAGAGTATGGTGGTGTAAGAATTGTGATCATCAGCACCTGTATTAATACTTCGAAATTGCAATTCATGGCCAGGTTGTATCTGTTCTTTCAGCTAAGTCCTTTATAAAATCTATGTATGCCTAACACTTTCTTCATGTTATAGTTCTCTCCATGCAGCACATAAGAATCTCGACGTGTGCTCTCCTCACTTCTTGCAGCATATTAAACAGACAGTGGTCAACAACTGCTCTTTGAAGATGGGTCTTCCCAAGTATTCATCTTGCCGCTTCGATTTAGTAAGATAGTCTGTGTTTATTCCTGCCTCTATGGGTCCCCCAGTCTTGTAACTGGACCACGAAGTACCAAAGAGTGGATCAGTAGCCCTCCTTTCTCTCTTCCTGGGAGTGACACAGACTGAAATATCACTGGCTTAACAGCGTGAGGCCTCTCAGCATGAACCATTATTATTTTAAGATCAGTGGAAGTAGCTACTAGGTGTAACAATGCCTGTAGAGAAATAAGAAAACCATGCTTCGCAGCTGCTTATGCTTCAGGCCAAAGGCTGTGTTTCCAGCAGCAAGACAACCCCACGAGTGCTTACCTGGCTTCTGTAGCCAGGTTCTGGTTACTGTGAGGCCTTTATCTTGGCCTTCCACAAACAGATCTCCAATTACAGGCAAGCATGTCCATATACCTCCATTTTTCTTACTGTAATTCCATTCAGAATTCCTTCCTGTTTAAGTTTTCCCCTACAGGTATCTTGAAACTCATTAAATGGATGCATAAAAATACCAGTTTTAAACACACTTCTCCCAAGGAATACCAATTATCTCTAGCTTCAGAAATGTTGATGTCCTTTGGGAATGGTTAGACAGAGCCATCTCCTGGCTAGACACTAAACAGAACTTCTGTAAATATACACCTTTATGTCTGTGAACAAGCTATTTGTCCATTGCAAGAGAAATCCTTTGTGCAGATTCAAGGGTTGGTTTCAAAGGATAGTCTTCATATCTGCGTACTGTAGTTCCTCAGAACAATCAGTTAGTAAGTACTTAGATGATGGAGAACAACACACCCTGTTTGTTACTAGGTTTTTGTAGAGTATAGACATGAAGTTAACAGCAACCCTGGAGTAAAAAACCCAAGCCCTGAATCTCTCCTGCTCCTTGAGAAACACTGACACAGCAGTAAAGCTTTATCCGCTTGTCATTAACAGAAGTCCCAGAAGAACATCCACGATCCAGGAGACAAATCACACGCAACCCAGTCAGTACTATGAGGCATTCCACCCTGCAACCCTGTCTGATTTCCTTAGGCACAACACAGGGATAATTAAACTCAGTTACCATGATCAATTGGTAAAAACAAGTAATAGCTATGTTTTGGGGATCTTGTTCAGGCTATATGATTAACTTAAAGTGATGAGTTTAACCCTATTTAAGTTTCTAAATATCTCATGTTGTGGATTTGCTTTTAAAAAATAGAAATAATAGTACCCTTAGACAGCATTCCATCTTTTGCTTTAGTAGGTTTCAAAGCTGTAATTATTGCTTCTTAGACAGAAGTCCGTATTAGAACACTTTCTAAAAACCTCTTCTCTGCACAATATATCTACAACCCATATGCTAGAGTCATTTTCCTATTTCTACCAACACGGAAGAAAGATGTGAGCACGGCAAACAAGCCTTCTTCAGTATTTGAGCATATCTCTAGATTCCTTGTTAAAACAACACCCAGGACACCTAACAGATGTGAGAGGTTACAGATAACTGAACAAAATCCACTTATTTAACAGTTTATGTTAGTTTTCCTCCCTCCTCAAAAAAGGTATTTCCATCTCTTCTGAATGGTTGCAAACATTGACCCACCTGTAAACATAAACAGTGCAAACACTACACACACATTAGGGCGGGTAAGGAAAGATGCCACAATCATTAGGCTGAAGCTTAGCAACATCATGAAATATAGTGGAATAAAAAACTTGCCATGGCAGTGAGAGCAATCTGTCATCAGTATCTTCTCCAGATTGTGAGTGCAAGCAGTAAGCAACTGCAGCCCCTTGAATCAAACTTTATTTTATATTGCACCATGTAAGCCCTCACCTCAGAGGGACTAGAGGCTTTTAGATCCTAGTTTTAACTACAGCTGAGCAACTATCCTTCTGTTCCCTTATTAGAGGCATATGAGGCTCAGAAGCCTCTTAAAATGCACTCTTCAGCCACCACTGGGGTGATCTACTGTCCATATAATCACTTTCAAAAGATTTGTGGTTTCGACCCTTGAAGTGAAAATGCAGCTTTCTCTGTAAAATCCTCATGAGTTGCCCTCAATACATAACCTCTTGCCGCAAAGGAAACGTTCTGAAGAAGTGTCAAAACACAGCGTTTCTAAAGTCTTGGTTTTCCTGCGTACCCACCATTCGTACGATGGCAGGAGCACTGGCAAGAGGAGTGGCTTGTGGCCCTGCGCCAGCCTGGGAGTCGTTTCAAAGTGGATCACGTATACCAGAATTTGGGGATCTTGGGCTAGAGCAGTGCGTGACCGAGGTCAACAAAGTGAAGCAGAGCACTTTGGTCCTGCACTAAGGCTGCCGTCCCCTCCTACACGGGTGCATGAGCAACAGCTAGATCATTGGAAGCATTTCACGTAGGCAGTCTGGCAAGTCACAGATGTCACTTTTAAGCAACACAGACATTATTCATAGTCAGTCACTGCTTGCTATCTACAGATAACTGATTGCATTCAGACCAGATTGGAAACAAGGTTGGCAAAAAAAAAAAAAAAAAGAAAAAAGAGCCAGACAATCTGTTCTCTCAGAGCTCCAGTTATTCCTGTATGCAGAAAGTGGGAAAGACTTCAACAGCCGGGACCCACACTTTAGCACAATAGCTGCTCAAAGTCAAGAATACAGCAAGATAATGCATTACTAGCCAAGTGCTGTACAAACCTCAGCAACTAGAGTTTGAGTCTGCTTTTTACGGCAGCTGGAGAATCTGACAACTTGGTTTTCCAGTCCTTGCCTGGTCTTTATTTGTGTAATTTTTTTTTTTAAACATTCAGACTTTCTGCACACAGTATAACACTAGAAGAGATCACGAAACAGTTCAACTGGCCATGTGAAGATGCAGGGACTGTTTTGCATTTCTTAATTGCATGAATAAATCTGGTGCTTTTTTTTTTCCTTCTTAAGATTTATATTTACAAGAGTACACAGGAAAATTTAAACACAGTAAGAACAGCACAGAGTATCTACATCAGCTCATCATCACTTAACTATAGGTATCACCTGAAATGAACCGATTTCTACACCTATTATATTCTTGGCTTCTTTGCTAAAGCATGGTGTGGTGTACTTATTACACAGCTGCAATCAGGATCTCCCTTCCCTAGGAGCAGAATATAATGAAGTTAACAATTTTTGGCAAGTACTTCATAGCCACAACTTGCCTAGATCAAGTTTAATCTCTGTTTAGTTCAAAAATTTATGAAGTTTGTTATCACAAGTTTTTGGGACTCACAATAACATACTGCAATCAAGAAGTTTGGTCTCTGAAAGAATATACTAATATTTTAAAAATGTAGTTGTGTTCACACTATTTAAAAACACATTGAACTTACTCTATGATTTTTTTGGTAACTTAACCATTAGATCACAAAGCTGAACTACTAACAAAATGTTTTATGCAGTTATCTACAAAACCAGAAATTCATGTCAGAGCACCATCCTTTAAATAAGTCAGTTAACTTTAATACTCTGTAACACTTCTCTCTTCATTGAGGAACTCATCTCTGCCAATATCAAACCCCGGTACTTAAAGCTGAATGAGGAAGCAACACAGTTCGGCACTGCACTTCTCTACAAGCCCTCAGATGTGGGACCTCCGAAATCCTCATTAAAAGCATAATAGTGGACACACAGTATGAATGCATTGAACTTTTTTATTTTTAAGCCTTCTTGTTTTTCTACTTTTGTACACCCAATGTATACAAGAAGCTGTTTATAAACACCAGACCTGAGTTTGCATTTGTGGGTACAATACAGATCAAGTGATCAAACTATGGATAGAACACACAGGAGATGTTTACAAAAGCATACGGCACACAATCACACTGAAGAGAGACTAATTTTTAGCATTCAAGATCTAGCAAGTTCCAGCAATTTTTAGAGGTTGATGATTATTGTAAATCATTCCTAAATCTCTTGCCGCTATCCTTATGCGTATCAAGATCAATATGACACAAATGAGACATACAAAGCCAAACTCTCTTCCTTTGGAAAACGTAAACTCAAGCACTGGAGTCTTTTCCGAGCACTTTCAACAAAACAAAACAAAAAAAACCCCAACCAAAACCCCACAAACCAAAGTTACAGTACCCTAGAAAAAGACTCAGAAGATTGGATGGCAAACTAAGAACCCAACATGCCAATGACTACATACAAAATATTTTGTTGATTTTTTTTTTTTTATTTGAATTAATTCCATCTCACTGCCTAACACACATTAAAGAAAGGCACTAGGGAAAAAAGTTGTCAGATTTTATCTACAGGAAAAACATTAAAAAAAAAAGTCTGTCATGTAGGAGACTTCAGCTTTACTAATTACTTCCCTCATCCTAGACCTAGAAGATCTGAGGATATGCCTTTTTTTCCCCAGGGCATGTACTCTTTACTTATCATTTGGGTTTGGACCCATTTTTATCCACGGTTTAGACTGAAACCTCCCTGAAGTGGCTGAGATCTACCCAATCCACCACCCTCTCCACTGGGGAGGGGCAGTAAATTTTGGCAAAGAGGCCAGGGGTGACAGCCATGCTGATGCAGACAAGGCAGGCAAAGGGTTCCAATCAGTAATAACCTTTGCACCACCAAGAGCAGTAACCACCTGTAATAGCGTCCCCAACTATTTTAGTGCATGCCATCATCTCTGAGGACCATCTCACTATTAGAAAAGTTGTAAAAGTGAGCCAATAAGAAGAGCAGAAAGAGAGAAGTAGTGTACCTGCAGAACAAGACAAAGCAAGACATGTGAGAACTGGATAACTGGGGACTTTCAAGGCACAACTTAAACACATTTATGTTTGGGATGCTGCAGGGACTCTGCCTTCTTCCTCTGTGCTGACCACACGAAGTCTCCTTGCGCCAACAATGGCACTCAGCTGATCACATGGTAGAACTGTGCAGGAATTTAAACAAGCAGAAAGCTAACTCTACCAAAAGAAAAAGAGAAAAAAGTGAAATTTCCTGTTGATTTGATTCTTTAAACCAATTCACCATGAGGTCAGACAAGCAGTAATGCCACTGCAGGGGGAAAGACAGACCACAGTAGCACACTTATCTAAATAGTGCTCTAAGCCAGTGGAACTGTGTGCACTTTTCTGTTCTCAAACTATCATCCTTGCATCTGTATGTGTGAATCCACTTTCACATTCAGAGTGACACCCCAAATCTTTCTCCTCTTTCGCATTTGCACCTTGGGGTAGGGGAGGAGGAAGACAAAGATAAATTTACTGTAGGTAGGAATTAACTGTTTGTATTAGTTAAGTGTACTGGAGTTTTAAAGCATAATATATGGCCTTCTATAGCCAAAATATCTGAATACTCACTCTATACAAACAAAATTAAACAGGGATTAACAACTTACAGAACAAATCAAAAAGTTTTACTTACTTATCTGGAACAATGTAAACTGACTGAACAGTAATGACTCACATGCTAGACAGTGACACACAAAAAAGTGTGCTTCCTTTGGAGCTTGGATTTGAGCATCAGTGCAAAACAGTGGAATTCCTCGAAAGGACACGTTTCCTCTGCGTGGCCAACTTACATACCAGCGCTCCCTGGCAATAGGCCTGTTTTGCTCAGATACCTTGAAGAGTTCTCTAACCTCCCTCAGACACCCAGAAGAGCCATAGGAATCAAAGGACAGCCTCCGTGATAATCCCCACCCAAATCCAATTTCCACTAAATTGCTGTAGATATCTTTGGGCATCTGAAATTTCAGAGTTGTTCTTTAAAGCATAGCTATGACTTATCAAACTTCCCCTTTACTGCCAAAATACCTGGAAGGAATGCACACACATAAAAATTTTGTCTGAAAGGGTATGAACATGCAACTTCAGCTGCTTGCAAGTGAGCATGATGCAGATGTGCCAACTATAAAACCAAAACAAACTCAGAGGTTCAAGTTGAGCTGCAAGATTTCTACTCATTCAGAATGAGCAGCTTCTCAACCTTATTTCATACCATCCAGGTTTAGGAGATTACAATCTTTGCCTTTTATTTATATTTTCCTCTGGAAGTACTCTAGACTGGCACTCATAAGCAGTTGCTTCTGAAGAAGACTTTCCTGATCTTATAACATTTTGAGAACAAATCCCTGACCATTCATGGGCCATGAATATGAGTAGTCTGCTGTTCCACATAATCATAGAATGGTTTGGGTTGGAATGTACCTTGAAGATCATCTAGTTCCAAGCCCCCTGCCATGGGCAGGGACACCTTCCACTAGACCAGGTTGCTCAAAGCCCCATCCAACCTGGCCTTGAACACTGCCAGGGAGAGGGCAGCCACAAACTCTCTGGGCAATCTCTTCCAGTGCCTCACCACCCTCACAGTAAAGAATTTCTTCCTAATATCTAATCTAAATCTACCCTCTTTCTGTTTAAAACTATTACCCCTCATCCTATCACTACACTCCCTGTTCAAGAGTCCCTCCCCATCTTTCCTGTAGGCCCCCTTTAAGTACTGGAAGGCTGCTAATAAGGTGTGCCTGGAGCCCTCTCTTGTCCAGGCCGAACAACCTCAATTCTCTCCACCTATCCTCATAGAAGAGGTGCTCCAGCCCCAGATCATCTTCATGGCCCTCCTCTGGACCCCCTCAAGCAGGTTCATGTCTTTCTTACACTGGGGACCCCAGATCTGAACACAGTACTCCAGGTAGGACCTCATAAGAGCGGAGTAGAGGGGCAGAATCATCTCTCTTGACCTGCTGGCCACACTTCTTTCGATGCAGCCCAGAATGCGATTGGCTTTCTGGGCTGTAAGCACACATTCCTGGCTCCTATTCAGTTTTTCATCTGCTATTACTCCCAAGTCCTTCTCCACATAGGTGCTCTCAATCCACTCATCACCCAGCCTGTATATGTGCTTGGGATTGCCGCAACCCATGCGCAGGACCTTGCACTTGGCCTTGCTGAACTTCATGAGGTTTGCACGGACCCACCTCTCAAGCCTGTCAACGTCCCTCTGGATGGCATCCCTTCCCTCCAGCATGTCAACTGCACCACACACCTTGGTGTCATCGGCAAACTGGCCAGGTTGCCTTAGCATGACAGAGCTCAATTGTCCATCACTTATGGCACACCTCTAAACAGCAACATGAAGCCCGTAGTTCATGAATACAGCTTCCAAATTAATATTTTAGGAGGTATTTTCAAAAGAAAACCAACTTAGAGCCTAGTTGAATCTTAATCACCTTCTAACAACGCTGCAAGATATTGTTACTCAAGTGCCACTTCGACAACCATGCAGTCATCTACTTCAGCAACCTGGCACCCATGAATGAAACCAGCCATACAAACAGGTCAACATATGCTTTGCAACCGATCATGATGCAGTACAGCACCCTCGATGAACAACTATAAACACAAGGGAAGGAAAACTGGGTTTTTCTATTATCCCCATTCTTCTAGTGGGAACACATGATTTACTAAAGACATTCTAATTTATGAAGATACAATTTGTAGAAACACTGCTTTATTTACTAAGAGACCTGCTGCATGCTGCAGATATCCAAATGCTGCACTGACACAGGGTGGTCCAAATTCAGTTGACCCTGCTTTGAGAAGACTAAAACAAATGACCTCCTGAGGTTGTTTCCAACCAGAACGATTCAACAAAAGCACCTGTACTTTCTCCTGTGGGGAACACAGTGAATAACTGTGCCAGCTCTCACACAGGATTTGTATCGGGGTTGACCTGACACAAGTAAGCGTGAATGATAAAATAAGTCTTAAGGGTCCAAAACTCAGTTTTCCAATGATCCATGGGTGCAAAGACTGATGTTTTACAATTGTGATCAAACTCCCCCATCCAGCATGGTGGCTGCTTCAGTTTGGTGAGAACAGGCTTGAAGTGCTACAGAATTTGTCCTCCATTAAAATGAATTTGTAACATTTTGAGCATGATGTCCATTGTATTTGCTTTTTTAAGCAAACTATAGGTGGTGCAGATACAAGCACTGCTCATACAGTAACTTTGTTTCCTGATGAGTATAACACCCTGGTTAAGTTATCATTTGAAGCATACAACTCCCACTCAGGTCAGAGCTATACTGCCATTTCATTACCAGCTGTATCGGGTCACTATAATCTTGTTTCAATTCAAATGAAAGGAGGAACTGTTCGAAAAGTAGATAAGGTAATTACTCTCTTCTCTGTCTCTCCAGATTCTCAGTTAGTTGATCTTTACCTCTTGCATCTTTACTGTGTTCCCATGAGTCTCATTCTCTTGTAATCACCACCATAATCATCAAGGACTCAAGTCCTTCAGTGGGAGAAGAGTAGACCCAAGTCTGGACCAAGTTAATCAGTAGCAGGAAAGAACATATGCAATACTTTAGATGGAAATGAGTCTTGTTATTGAATAAGTTTAATTTTCAAGATGTCCTCCTGACAGACCCTACTGATAAGAAAAAAGGACTGGGGAAAAAAAGAAAAGCACACTCACGCTTGAAATTCTTCAATTCTTGAATGGATGCTTTAAGCACAGATGGAAAAAATGTACTTTTGGTGGAATAAACACAATCTTGTATAAGTCTGCCAAAGTAATCAATACTTGCCAGATGTCACTCTATCCCAATAATTTAAGACATTCCTTAGCAATAGTGCAGTAACATTTTATGGGACAAGCCAAAAGCAAGTCAGATGAACAGATGCAGCTTAAGCATAATCTATAAATTGAGTATGAACAATTCAAGAAAAACAATGGATTTTTTAAAGTGACATTTTTTGCCATCGTTAGGGTACAGATGTTTGATTAAAGATGTATTTGGTCTTAAGGGAGAAACTTCCAAAGACGTTGCCAGTAGTAGTCCAAAGTTGTTAAGTCCAATTATTTTTACATAAGGTAAATTTGCCCAAGAGTTGCCTTCATGAAACATCAGCTTAGAAGAGTTAAGAACTTCAGAGCTGGAAATGCTACAGAAAATGGCCTTTTTCATTGGTTTAGATCTTCATTTTGTTTTATGAGCTAGGTTCCCCAGCGGTACTACATACTTCTGTGAAGCATTTTGTCCAGATGCTGCCCTGATGCACCATATGGTGGCTTTACAGAAGCAGCTCACAAACTAGGTCCATCAAATGAACTCAGTCCTACTTGGGGGTGGTGGTGGGAAGACAGCCAGTGGCACCAGAGCTATACATTCTACAGAAAGGGACAGGGAATATCCTAGGTTTTCATTAAAAAATGGCTTTATGAAACAAAGAGGTGCTGTGTGGAGACAGTAGTCTGCAGTAGTCATTCATGTAATGTCAGCCCTCCAGTGAACTTACTTGAGCTTCCAGAAGAAAAAAAAAACAACAAAAAAACCACAACCCTGTCCTTGCTTTTCAGTGCATTTTGTCTTATTTCGAGAATCATTTCTGACATTTGGTAGAAGCTTCAGTGAAGGGGATAGAGCTGTCTGCCTTTTAAAGAGACTTTTTAAGATTGAAGCAACACTGAGATAAGAATAATTTTATCTACATCACTAGGCTTTCCTAGAGCTAACAATCCTGCCAAATCTTAGCTTGCTTTCGTCACAACACAAACATTGAACTTTGGAATATCAACTGCAAACTGTTGCCTGTATTGTCAATTTTTTGTATTCCTGTACTACTCTTTACATATCGGGGTACAGACAGCACGTTATCTACTTGGAGGTGAAAGAAGTGTTACCCAATCAATATTAGCTTCCAAAATTTACGCTAGGAGACTTAAAAACAAAAATCCCACATGACCACAGCCTGTCATCCCCTGAAGGCATGTGTCATGCTGCCAGACATGATTAGAATGTGATAAGAAAAGAATTTTAAAAACACTAAAGATCATGTACAGGAAGCAGCTTCAGGGTTATGACTTATCAATCCAATCTATTTCTAGCTTTGTAATTAATAAGAAGTGGTCAGTCAGACAAAACATTCCGTTAGTACTTGCAGTAAGACTTATGTATATTCTAAGTTCCAA